>NC_041220.1:78723045-78754772 GCF_002837175.3 Physeter macrocephalus | reverse complement strand
CAGGCTCCGGACGCGCAGGCCCAGCGGCCACGGCTCACGGGCCCAGCCGCTCCGCGGCATGTGGGATCCTCCCGGACCGGGGCACGAACCCGCGTCCCCTGCATCGGCAGGCGGACTCTCAACCACTGCGCCACCAGGGAAGCCCAACCCAACAGCTTTGAAGCATAGAGAACCTGCTGTCCTTGTTGGGAAAAAACTTCACGTTCTTGCGGCACTTGGCAACATCTTTTGCTTAATTCCTGCACTGTCAAGTCAGAGTGACTTCCTTTTAGTTACAGCATTTTACCCCCTTTATTTCTTTGACAGACAAAACCTCTTTCTTTGCTTTCTTTCTTAAGACAGGCTTTTTCATTTAGGAATGGAAGGAGGGCAATGTGTTTATATTGTTAAGGAAAAAAACGAGGAGGTGTTACTATAGAAGATACAGAGCTGTGTGCGGAAGCTTTTTACAAGGAAGAAATGGAACACCCACATTACCAAGGACTTGTCCTGGGAACTGTGCTAAGAGCTGGTAAGTCTGATTTTTACGGTGTTGTTCCCTATCAGCAAAATTCTTGGTATGAATCATTCATGGATTTGGAATCAGTGCACAAAGAGCTAGATGAAGTTCAGGCTGGGGGACTTGTGAAGCAGCAACGACCTGTTAAACTACACTATAGTTTTCAGAGAACTGTCACATGCATTATCTTATTTGATCTTCTTAATCTCCTTTCATGGGAATATTATAATATGGGATATATTATCTAATATTATCATTAGTCCCAAATGTCTACGGGGAAATAGGCTCAGAGAGGTTGAGTAAATTGCTCATTTCACACAGCAAGTATCAGCTCATATCAGGACTTGATTTCAAGGCGTATGGCTCCAGATTCCATGTTCTTTCTTTGAAACCAGTGCTGAGCAACAGAACTTTCTGTGACGATGGAAAACCTGTCACTAGCCACTTGTGGCTACTGAATACTGGAAATGCGACTATTGCAGAATTTTTCGTTTTACTTTAAAATTAAATAGCCACACCAGTGCAAGTCTAAATCGTGCCACCTTCACTCCTATAGCATAAGGCTCGTGGAAATGATTTTAAGTTTTACAGTGAGATTATCACTAGGAGCTTCGTATTTTGCGTTTGTAAAGAACAGCTCTGATTAGCTTTTTAAAAAATGAAGTTTAGTTCATTTTTTTGGTCTATGATAGTATTCAAGTAAATTTTATGGAAATTAAGAAAAATAAGAAAAAAAGTTATTCCTAATTCTCCTACCCAGTGATAGCCACAATTAAACTTTCCCATCTTTCTTTCAATAGTTTCTTTTGGAGGGTGGGAGAGGTGGAGCTGGGCTTCCAATAAATTTACATCCTGCTGCTTTACTTCATTTTACAAGCATTCTTCCACGCTCTTAAAACTGTAAAAACATAATTTATAATAGCTGAATAAGGTTTTATCATTCAACTAAATTTTTTCCATTTTTTATCATTTAAAAAAATTTACAAGGCCAGACACTATAAAACTCTTAGAGGAAAACATAGGCAGAACACTCTATGACATAAATCACAGCAGGATCCTTTTTGACCCACCTCCTAGAGAAATGGAAATAAAAACAAAAATAAACAAATGGGACTTAATGAAACTTAACAGCTTTTGCACAGCAAAGGAAACCGTAAACGAGATGAAAAGACAACCCTCAGAACGGGGGAAGAATGCTCAACATCACTAATCATTAGAGAAATGCAAATCAAAACTACAATGAGATATCACCTCACACCAGTCAGAATGACCATCATCAAAAAATCTGCAAACAACAAATGCTGGAGAGGGTGCGGAGAAAAGGGAACCCTCTTGCACTGTTGGTGGGAATGTAAATTGATGCAGTCACTATGGAGAACAATATGGACGTTCCTTAAAAAACTAAAAATAGATGGGCATATACCCAGAGAAAACCATAATTCAAAAAGAGACATGCACCCCAATGTCCATTGCAGCACTATTTACAATAGCCAGGACATGGAGGCAACCTAAGTGTCCATCAACAGGGAAAGAAAAAATAAATACCATATGCCAACACATATATATGGAATCTAAAAAAAAAAAAAAAAAGGTTCTGAAGAACCTAGGGGCAGGACAGAAATAAAGACGGAGACGTAGAGAATGGACTTGAGGACACGGGGAGGGGGAAGGGTAAGCTGGGACGAAGTGAGAGAGTGGCATGGACTTATATATACTACCAATGTAAAATAGATAGCTAGTGGGAAGCAGCCGCATAGCACAGGGAGATCACCTTGGTGCTTTGTGACCACCTAGAGGGGTGGGATAGGGAGGGTGGGAGGGAGACGCAAGAGGGAGGAGATATGGGGATACATGTATAAGTATAGTTGATTGACTTGTTATACAGCAGAAACTGACACACCATTGTAAATAAATTATACTCCAATAAAGATGTTAAAAAAAATTTACTACTGGGAATTCTACACAAGAATATTAAGGGAAATTTCAAGGATAATTAAGGTAAGTTTGATCGTTTAATGAAAACAAAACAAAACAAAACAAAACAAAATATAGGGATACAACAGAAGATATTTATTTGCCCGTTGGCCAACCAATACTTCTTTGGTTCATTTGCTGTAACATCAAGGGGCAGTACAGTTTAGCAGTGGTCCCCAACCTTTTTGGCGACAGGGACCAAGTTCGTGGAAGACAATTTTTCCACGGATGGGGTGGGGGTGGGGGTATGGTTTCTGGATGATTCAAGCGCATTACATTTATGGTACACTTTATTTCTATTATTATTACATTGTGATATATAATGAAATAATTATACAAGTCACCATAATGCTGATAGGAGGAGGAGCTCAGGTGGTAATGCGAACTATGGGGGGCAGCTGTAAATACAGATGAAGCTTCGCTTGCCCACCTGCCACCCACCTCCTGCTATGTGGCCAGGTTCCTAACAGGCCAGGGACCAATACCGCAGAGGCTGGGGACCCCTGCAGTTTAGTGGGTTAGTGACTGACCACTGGAGCCAGAATGCGTGGTTGTGTGTGAATCCTAAGCTCTAACACTTCCTAGTTGTATGACCTGGAGCACGGATATTCAGCTACTCCATGCCTCAGTTTCCCTATCTATAAAATGGGAATGATGACACTAGTATTAACCTTGTTGAGTTTAGAGAAGTGAGTTAATACATACAAAGCACTTTGAACTATGCCTGGAACATTGTAAATGCTCAAGAAATGTCAGTTATCATTCTTCATCCAAACTTCTGGGTAAAACTTCAGACCAATTCTTTCAGTTTTAGAGTAACTTGGACACTTTCTCAGTTCTTTAAAAACATCTGTTTGATACGGTTTCTATTCTTATTTTTAATTTGCTTTGCTCTTCAATTGCTTGAAGGCTGGTTTGGCAACATATCCAGTTATCATGAAGCCTTTTTTCTGGTATAAATTTGAAAATATACATCAGTTCCTGTAGTTTCATGTTGAAACAGAAATTTCAATATCAAATGTGAGCATGAAGATCTTTCCCTCCTTCAAAAAGGAAGATAAGGATATATTCTTAAGAAGACTATTTGTACAAACACATATGCATTTATAATCTGTGACCTGGGAAGCAAATGCCAGGTACATATGTAAACATATATGCGGGAATTCAAGATCTTACATAGTTGTCCTACATAAAACAGTGACTAAAGTCCAAAGGAATAGTCCTTATCGCTCTGCTGAGAGATGTGGAGTTGACTTTTTATTTTCCTAAAATTGTACTTTGAAACTACCATTTAACACAAAAAAAATTGTACAAAAGTCAGGCTAGAGGAGTCATTCCCAATTCCAGCCCCATTAATTTCACCAAAAATTCTGCTGCTTTCAGTAACATAATCGTCTCTTTTAAAATAGTTATAGCTTATTTTCCTACATCTACAAGCCAAGAAAAGCCTTTTTTCCTGAGCTTTCATCATCTGGAATAAATGAATCATGTTACTGGCCCCCTTTCCCTTTTTTCCTTGGCCACTAGGAAGTTCAGGATTGACTTTGTCACTTTATTTATTTTATTTATTTTTTTTGTGGTACGCGGGCCTCTCACTGTTGTGGCCTCTCCCGTTGCGGAGCACAGGCTCCGGACGCGCAGGCTCAGCGGCCATGGCTCACGGGCCCAGCTGCACCGCGGCATGCGGGATCTTCCCGGACCGGGGCACAAACCCGTGTTCCTTCCCTGCATTGGCAGGCGGACTCTCAACCACTGCGCCACCAGGGAAGCCCGACTTCGTCACTTTAGTTTTGTAATTGTATAGGACATCACAACACACTCTCAGGTTCATCTAATCTTGGCTATTGGTTCATTTTTTTTAGTCTTCTATATCCCCAATGCCATGAATTTAGCTATGTATATTATTCATCTTATTGTTTTCATGTCCTTGGAAGCCATCTCAAATAATTTTGGCATTAGGAGAGGAATAAATGCACATATATGTGAAAAATATATATATATATAAAATTTGCATGAGATATAAAATTAATGTGTTTAAGTGAACTATTTTTTACACTAACTACAAACACTGGAATAAAAACAACTGAGAACCACAATGAGATACCACTTTGCGTCCATTAGCAGGCCTATTATAACCAACCAAACATAGAAACTAACAAACAACCAAAATAAGTGTTGGCAAGAATGTAGAAAAATTGTAACCCTTGTGCATTGCTGGTGGGAATGTAAAATGGTGCAGCTACTATGGAAAACTGTATTGTGGTTCCTCAAAAATGTAACAATTATCATACGATCCACCAATTCCACTACTGGGTATATAACCAAAAGAATTGAAAACTGGGACTCAGATATTTGTACACCAATGATCATAACAATATCATTCACAGTAGCCAAAAGGTAGAAACAACCCAAAAGTCCATTGACACATGAACAGACAAACAAAATGTGGCATGTATACTCAGTGGAATACTATTCAGCCTTAAAAAGGAAGGAAATTCTCACACATGCTGCAGCATGGATGAACCATGAAGACATCCTAAGTGAAATAAGCCAGACACCAAAGGACAAATATTATATGATTCCACTTACATGAAGTGCCTAAACAGTCAAATTCATAGAGATAGAAAGTAGAATGGTGGTTGCCAGGAGCTGGAGGGAGGGAGAATGGGGAATTAGTGTTTATGGAGTTTCAGTGAAGGATGATGAGAAAGTTCTAGAGATGGCTGGTGGTAATGACTGCACACCAATGTAAATGTACTTAATGCCACTGAATTGGACACTTAAAAACAGGTAAAACGGTTAACTTTGTTATGTATATTTTAACACACACACACACCCTAAAAAAAAAAAAGTGAGAAAGCTCAGAGATGCAAAAAGAATAAAAATAAGATTCCATAAAATTAGGCTTTCATTAGAGGCCATTTAAAAATGGTACACATTCAATAAAATCTTATGGGCTACGAACTCCATTCTTCTCGTCTTTATAAGAAGATAATATACCACAGTTAAATAAATTACATGGTGTGCTGTTCAATGAGTTTTCACGGCCAAAGGCATAGATACATGAAAGACATATGGTTTATTTAATGCCTTAAAAAAGGGGAACTATATGGCGTTAGCCGTATGATCCTTCTGTCAGAGATGAAACAGAAAACTTATTACAATTAGACATGCTTTAGACCAGGGCTTGGTAAACTGTGCCATGGGCCAAATATAGCCTGCCATTTGTTTTTGTAAATGAAATTTTATTGGAACACAGCCATACTCTCTTTTTTTTTTTTGAAGATGGTTGCTTTTGCAGTACAGTGGTGGGGCTGACTAGTTCAGACAGAGATTGCATGGCCCATAAAGGCTAAAATGTTTACTCTCTGGCCAGGTACAGTAAAAGTTTGCCAACCTCTGCTCTAGGAGATGTGCAGAGAACATCAATGAGACTAAGTAACAGAGATTCCTATTGCTAAGTAGTACAGTCACTTTTCCCTCTGTTTCCTATGCTGAGCAGTGACTTAATTTCAGGACAAAGTTTTAAGTTCTAACATATTTTAAAGAGTCTTCTTGAGCTGCCTTCCCTGCCTCATTCTAAGCTGTTTTCCATTTAACTACATGGTCAAATTTGTGAGGCCTAGAAGAAGAGACATCTGGTAAAGATTGCTGGCTTAGCTCCTAACACTTTTATGTGAACAATTGCTTAAGATTTTAAAAGTGACACAAACACAGAAGAGTTTGTGTGCATTTATTCATTCATTCTGCAAATATTTACTGAGCACCTACTGTGTGCCAGATACCTGTGGACCTCATCCTCACAGAGCTTACCTTGAACCCACAGTGTGGCTTAGAGTCTGTACCACAGCTGCGCTAAGTTAACTCTCACCATTGGGCTGAAATGATCCATGCAAAGCTCCGAGTGCTGAACCTAGCACCAAGTGCTCAAGAAATGTCAGCATAAGAAATCTGAACTTAGAAAAAGAAAAAGATATATGAACTTGAGGTAAGACTCTTACCCCTATGTAGGATTCTTGTGTTTATAGGGAAATAAGCAAGAGGTTACCCCAGCCAACTTTAAACCAGTCAGAATGAGAAGCCTAGCTTGTGAGTTCTGGGGTAGACTGGCATATCAGAGCCTCCCAGATTCCGTTCACTGCAGGTAAGCTGTCTGGCAGTGTGATTCTCCATTGGTGATGTGGCTCAGGCGTCCAAGTGTAAGCCTGTTTCTCACCTAACCCTTGGCTATAGCAGTTTGCAAGAGGCTCTTCAGAAAGAACCTGAAGAGACTTGCTGCACTGGATGCAAATGGTGCAGTCGTTCACAAGGATGCCAGATCCCCTGAGGCAGGACCCTCCCAACACAGAGCCATGCTCGCACACACTAAAAACGCATTAGTCTTCATTGAAGGCTGCTCGCATTAAACAAACATGGCAATATATTCAAAACAAATCATTTATTCACAGTTTGGCATGTAAAACAGAGGAGAATATACTTTCAAATCAAGCTATTATTATTCTGAACTATTAGCTAGAATTTTTGTTGTCTTTATTTTAGGTTGAGTTTGAGCTTGTTGGGGTAACATAACATTTTGGGGTTAACTCAGAGTTAAACCAGAAATCATCAAGGATCTGAATTCCCTTAGTACCAGTTTAGAGTACATTTCAGTAAGATTTTAACTTTGAAGTGGACTTTTTTTTTTTTTTTGGCCGCACTGCACTGCCTACGGGATCTTAGTTCCCCCACCAGGGATTGAACCCGGGCCCCCAGCAGTGGAAGCGTGGAGTCTTAACCACTGGACTGCCAGGGAATTCCCTGAAGTGGGACATTTTAGAGGGCAAGGGATAACACTGTAAACATTGTACTGGGAAATATTTCCAGTGTTTACCAACCAGTCTTTACTTAGGATCAAAAATGAGCATGAGTTTACTCTAGAATTATGCAAACTACCAGTGAGCTTTGGTTCACAGGTGTGTGTTGTGTGTGTGTGTGCTTAATATGCAATTTGGAATTGGAATTCTTGGGAGAGTTTTATTCGCTGACCAACAGACACACTGCAATTTGAAGTTAATATTCAGTGGCGAGCAGTGTCTTCCAGCACTAGATGGAATTTAATCCAGTAGAAGGTTTTAGAATGTATTTATCCAAGAGGTAATTCTATCTCTGTTTGCAGTTAGAGTTCTATTCTTATGTCCCCTTATTTATACCATAAAATGTTTGTCTTTACTAATAGTCACTTCTTAGGCATGACCTCATATACACAATGTATAGATATAATAAAACATATGCCATTCTGGTTAAGAGCAAAGACTTTGGAGTTGAAGAAACAGGAGTTCAGATCATGACTGTGCCACTTACTCGCCATGTCATATGAGGCTTCATGTCTACATCTCTAAGATAGTGCTAGTAATAGCACCCATTTCAGAGTATTGGTTCCAAGATCAAATGACATTTAGTGCCACACATCAGGGGAACAGAATCGAAGACCAGCTTCTGCAAAAAGTTTCCAAGATTTGGTCTCACGCTGAGAGGTTATCTTACTGCCCTATGTCAAGTTACCACCACCCATTAGAGTAAACAGCAGAGAGCACACTCCCACCACCAGGCAGGCCTCTGGCATGGGTACATTTCTGTTACCTCAGAGTCTGAACGTGGAAAAGAAGTCCTGCTCAAACTGGAGACAGAACACTTGGAATTTACCTGGGGTCCCACACAATAAGCTGGAGACTGAAGCCCGGTCTCTCTCTCTCTTTTTTTTTTTTTTTTTTCTGTCTCAGCCGGCAACCTTGTGCTATTTGAAGGCGTGATCCTTGGGAGACACAAAAATCCTCCCATGTCTCTCTTTTATTTAGGGAAGATTCTGGAAGGATAAAGAGGCACTAGAATAATGACATTCTGGGCCATTCCTTCTGTCGGGTCCTGGCTAATCTGAGAAGAGTTAACTGTATTGTTGCTTAAGCTGTATTGATGCTTGTACAGATTTTGTTACGGCAAGGCGCATCATTCAGTGAATGACTGATAAACAGGTGAAAGCCAAGAGGCTCACTTTTCCCAGGCATTTCTATCAGCACATCCCTGAAAATGAGGCATTTGGCTGTGGGTTCCTAAGGACGCTGGCTGTGTACCAGGAGAGGGGTAGCACCACCCACTCCAGAGAGGTGGCGTGGGGGAATTTTCTGTGGGGCTTTGGCAGCACATAAATACCCATTAAGAATCGGCTATCTGGTTCCCTTTAAATAAGCATCACACACATATACTTTTTCTCAACAGGTTAATGGGATAATGCGGAAAACAATGAAACCTGCAAATTCGGCCACATCTGTCTCCTGGATTACCGTTTTCCCAAACTGTGAACAAGCAGTAGGAGGGACTTCTAGTTTCACCCCTTATCTTGGCTCTTTTGACCTACACCTTTGAGGGATCTGGCTCGGAACAGAAAGGATGACTGCCAGACAGATACTGGAGGAGAAGGAGAGCAGCGATGGCTTGTATCATAATAGTAGCTTGAATTTATAGTATAGTGTTTGGCAACTTATAAAATTCTTGCACGTACATAATCTAATATCCTAAAATCCCAGAATTTGAGCTGCAAAGGAACCTTGGGTACCATTTAATCCAAAGTTTCTGAACTTCATTCCCTACTGCCATTTTGGGTGTGATAATTCTTTGTTTTGGGGCGCTGTCCTGTGCACTGTAGGATGTTTCATAGCATCTCTGCCCTCTACCCTCTACATGCCCACCCCCCCCACTCCACGTGTGACAACCAAAAATGTCTCCTGGGGGGCAGAATTGCTCCCTGTTGAGAATTACTGACCAAGTCTGTCTTGGCGTTTTAAACAGATTATACACTTACACATGGGAGGTACTAATTAAATAGGAGTATCCCACACCCAGCATGGGCTTGGTGTCTTGATCTGGCTCTTCCTGTCAAGACTGAGAACTGCGCAACATTTTTCAAAGGTCCAAGGTAGTGTTTTTTTGATACCAAACTGCTCATTTAATTTGGTTGAAAACCTATCAATTTTATTTTTCAAAGCAAAGAACTACCACCTTAAAGCTCTATCACACTGATTCTGTCGTCAAACTGATTTGTCATCCAGCAAACTGACAGGCCTGGGTCACACAAATACCACTTTTGCAATCAGGCTAAGGATCTGCCAAGCTATAGAAATGCCTCATTAAATTCAGACCCCTCTGCTTCATGGACATGTGAAAACTGCTGACAATCTGGTTTTTAAGACTTAGACCTTTCTCTGGTGTCACTGCTGGTTTCTAATTATGTAGAAAGCTTCACTTAAGATTCAGAGTTGTGGGCTGCCCTGGTGGCGCAGTGGTTAAGAATCCACCTGCCAATGCAGGGGACACGGGTTCGAGCCCTGGTCCGGGAGGATCCCACATGCCGTGGAGCAGCTAAGCCCGTGTGCCACAACTACTGAAGCCCGCGTGCCTAGAGCCCGTGTACACGGGTTCGAGCCCTGGTCCGGGAGGATCCCACATGCCGTGGAGCAGCTAAGCCCGTGTGCCACAACTACTGAGCCCACGTGCCACAACTACTGAAGCCCGCGTGCCTAGAGCCCGTGTTCCACAATAAGAGAAGACACTGCAACGAGGAACCCGCGCACTGCAACAAAGAGCAGCCCCTGCTCGCTGCAACTAGAGAAAGTGCACGCGCAGCAACGAAGAACCAATGCAGCCAAAAATAAATAAATTAAAAAAAAAAAGATTCAGAGTTGTTTTTTTTTAAAGACACACTATGAACAATCACTGTAAATGTGCTCCTGGAACACAGTCAATTTACTGATACTAAAATCAACCTCTGTACCCCTTAGGCAGAAGGCAATGAACTGATGAAATAGATGATCAAACAATATTTGTGTATGTGTTCATTCATTCACTCATTCATTCAATCAAACACTCGCTGATTGAACTGACTGAACACTTGCTGTATGCCAGGCCATGCTAGGTGCTTGGCGATACAGTGGTGACTACTGCACAGTCCTTGGGGGTTCCTAGTCTAGCAAGGGTGGACAAAGAAGGAGGGAGAGGAGAGATATCGGAGCAAACATCCTGAGCAAAGATGGGCAGCCACTTAAGATTATTTAACCCTAGGAGGACACATATGTTCTTTCAATAAACATTTTATTGAGTGCCGAAGGTATGACAGTGTCTTCGTAAAGTATACAAGTAACAATGAACCATGGGTCAAAACAGAACCCAAGGAGTGACCCAGCTATAACAGGTGGACAAGGACTGAAAATCTGCACATCTGGTTTAATTATATTTAGAGACAGATGGAAATTCTGCAAGGTGAAGCTCTCCTTATCCTCCTACACTTAAAGTTACATTATCATATATCGCATTACTGCGAACATAATACCCGATGATGTTGTAGTGGAATGAATTAATTAAAATCATGAAAGTCAAAATCAATTTTATTGAGCATCTTTATAAGCCAAACACTCTGCTGACTGCCATCATTTAGCACAGTGAGATGATTTCAGAGGGGGACTGTGTTCCAAGGCATGTCTAGCATTTCTGGAAATGTGGCTGGAGAGTGTATTTCACTTATATGCTACGAAGAGGGTGGCATAAAACACAATAGATGACTTAAATGCAATCCTCCCTGGAGGGAAGGAGATGGGCCACAAATAATCAAAGAATTTCCGTAACGTATGGTTTAAAAACTCGAGTTAATGATAGCTACGATTTTGAGCAATTATTGTGTGCATAAGTCACCTTAAGGAAGTTATTTGATTTTTCGTGACATCCCTATGAGATGAAGTTTAAAATGCAGGCTCTAGAGCAGGGGATCAGCAAACTACAGCCAGAGGGCCAAATTCAACCCTGTGGCTGTTCTTATAAAGTTTTGTTGGAATGTAGCCATGCCCATTTGCTTACATATTGTTTACGGCTGCTTTCATGCTACAATGGCAGAGTTGAACTGCCGCAGCAGAGACTAGTGTGGTCCACAAAACCTAAAATATTTACCGTCTGGCCCTTTATAGCAAAAGACCTGGTCTAGGGTCAGATTTCCTGGGTTTGAGCCCTAGTTCTTTAACTATGGAGCTGTATGACATTGGTTAAGTTACTTAAAGCCTTCATTCCTCACCATCCTCATCTGCAAAATGAAACTGGTGGTAATAATAGTCACTATCTCAAGGCGTCACTGTGAGGAATAAATTACATAATATATACCAAGTGCTTAGAACAAAACCAAGTAGATACTAAGGGTTTGATAAATGTTGGCTATTATTGCCTCCTTTTTAAAGATCAGCAGCTTGAGGCTCAGAGCAATCAAATAACTTACCCAAGACCACTCAGAATTGAAATTTAGCTGATGACAAAGACCAAGCTCTTTCTACCATGGTACTCTGCCTTTGCTATTTTCTTAGTAATAGGAGAGTTAGGGATAGCCAGTGTTAGCAGAATAAAAACAATATCAAGGAGAGATGGACATTGGTTAACAGAGTTGAAGGGAAACTCAAGCACAGATCCACAGTAAAATTGCTGAAAAACCATTCCTTTCTACCAAATGCCTCACTGCACCTGCCACCCTCCCCACTCCTCTTCAGAGAGTTCTACCAACTGTTCCATAGCCTATTTCTGGCCCTTTATAAAGTAGTTAATAGGTTCAAATTTTAATTTTTAGACTTTAAAAAAAATCTATTGAATTAAATTCTTTGTGTGTGTGTGTGTGTGTGTGTGTTACGTGGGCCTCTCAGTTGTGGCCTCTCCCATCGCGGAGCACAGGCTCCGGACGCACGGGCCCAGCCGCTCCGCAGCACGTGGGATCTTCCCAGACCGGGACACGAACCCGCGTCCCCTGCATCGGCAGGCGGATTCCCAACCACTGCGCCACCAGGGAAGCCCTGAATTAAATTCTTAAATGGAAATGTTTAGGGACTAGAATTCACATAATCCAAAGGTTTAAGTGAGAATATGGGACTACGAAGTGGTAGTGGGATGGGCTTACCCAACCCAGGCTCTGGAGTCAGACTGCCTGGCTTATACCCTGGCTCCACCGCTTGAGAAACAAGTGTCATCACACCAGTCATTTTAATCTTTCGTAAGCCTCAGTTTCACCATCTATAAAAATGGTAATAATATACCTCACAATGTTGTGAAGATTAAATGATAATGCATATAAAGCACTTAGAAAAGTACATGGCTATATTAAATGCTCAAATTGACTATATTTTATATTTTCATATCCTATATAATTTTTAAATTATTATTATTTCAGTTGGGCAAAATAGCAGCTGTTTTTCAAGGATGTTCTCTTGGGAGAGAACTATATAGCCACAGCTTAGAATCACAAATTTTCTGCTTGACAATTTAATTTTAAAAGCTAAAGAATCTGAGGGAATTTACTCCCAGATTCTTGTGGATAAACTGGAAGGGAACTTCTATAGCTATTATGTTCTATATTTATATAGGAAAATGCTTTAAGACATTGTAAATGTGAAATGTTATAATCATGCATTTTAAAAGCTAATGATTATGCAAAAAGCAAACACTACGTTCTTTTTGATATTTGTTCAATTGTGTATTATATTCTTTTTATTACTACTTAGTACACCTACACTAATGCTTTGTGTCTACTCACTGAATGTAGTAGTAAATATTGTTTATTAACTATGATATCTTCAAATTACCACTGCAAGTTTAAGAAAGTTACCTGGGAATAATATTCACAGAAAAACTTTATGTGCCAGCATTGGAATATATGAACTGGTAGTTTGATGAATGGTTATTTTTATTATAAAAATATTCTTTAATTTGCAAAGGGATTTATAATAGAGTTCCTTTAGATAGGAAGTCCCCTATGTCATCTAGAATATGATTCAAGTTATTAAAAAATTGATCTCTCTCTATATAGATCTTTCCTGTATATACCTTCCCTATACTGATATACACCTACAAACTATGCCAAAGTATCAGTCCCATTTTCTTGATGGAGAAACTGGATGATCATGTGCTTAAGCTCAAGATCACAATTACACAGTGATAAAATTGGAATTATAATTTAATAAAGGAACCTTATCTTTGGGATGATAGTCTCTAGTTTAACTTCTGTTTGACAATAGGGTCCATTTATATTAAAGACAAAATCTGGGCAGTCCAAATATAGTAGAGATCCAGATATCTATAGCTTTTTAAAAATTCTAAAATTTGTGTGTAAAGAATATTTTTCATTTGCTTAGTTTCTTGAATTTATGCCAAAACAGATTTAGAAAGTGAACTTTCCCAAACATAAGCTTACACAGTCTTTATGATGATGTGTAAATGCTCTTCCTTTCCTCCAATTTCAAACTATATTTGCAAGTGGTAGTTATATAGTAATAATATGGTCTATTATTACTATGCCATATTAAACATGAGTACATGCTCTATGGGATATGTTCTTATATTACCTGCTGGTGGTATGTCAAATAGTAGTATATAAGAATATCATAGGTCTCCTTGTAAGAAAAATGACAAATTGCCTGTTCTGAAACAAAGACTCTGAAATGGAGTGACACAGTCAAACATTAGCTTCAGTTTTAGGTGTGACCTTCTGATTTTGTTTGGTTAACATTAGTCATTTCAGTTCTGACTATGAAAAGATATCTGCTACCACAGGAAAAAAAACAGATCCTGTTTAATGCTGATGTCCTTGTATTTCATTGCCAAGTATCCCAAGGCAATAGTTACAGTGAAATAGCATTTGGCCAGAAATACTCTCAATACTGAATAAGCCATGGGTTACTTTCTTCTACAAATGTTTAAGTTGAATGTGGGTTATTTTTGAAGTTAAAAATATTTAAAAATACCACAACAATACGACTATAATAGGCTCTTTGTGAGAAAAAATATAAAAGAAAGTAAACTTTATAGTGGGAGGCAAAGACGATATGTATTAAAATGCAACTTTAAACTAACCCCCAAATTATATTTTTTTATTCATCAAATGTTTAAATATTATTCTTCCTTTACTACCTTTCTACCTTTGGTCTTCCTCTGGTGGTATCTGGTTTATTATTATTATTATTTTGCATAGAGTGAGAAACGAAAATGATAGTTTAAAGAACAGGTCCTTCTAGCAAAAGTATGGCTAAAGTTAAACCCTAATACTCAGTAGCTTAATTCTTATTATAAAAACCTGGACTCTATTAGAAATGGGGCCATTGGAGAGAGGCCCCTTTATAACAGAAAAAGTCAAATTCACTTTCTATTATGAAGTGATTTTAGACATTTTAGGCTATTTCCACTTTCTTCTACACTGTTTTGAAATGTATTAGAAAAATTAAAAGAATATGGTTTAGGGGCTTCCCTGGTGGTACAGTTGTTAAGAATCTGCCTGTCAATGCAGGGGACACGGGTTTGAGCCCTGGTCCGGGAAGATCCCACATGCCACGGAGCAACTAGGCCCGTGCGCCACAACTATGGAGCCTGTGCTCTAGAGCCCGCGAGCCACAACTACTGAGCCCACAAGCCACAACTGCCGAAGTCCACGTGCCTAGAGCCCGTGCTCTGCAACAAGGGAAGCCACTGCAATGAGAAGCCCGCGCACCACAACGAAGAGTAGCCCCTGCTCACCACAAGTAGAGAAAGCCTGCGCGCAGCAACAAAGACCCAATGCAGCCAAAAATAAATAAGTAAATTAAATAAATTAAAAAAAAAAAGAATATGGTTTATCTCATTAGGTATAATTGAAGCTTTTCAAAGGCAGGGACCTTTATTTTGGTATCCCCAGTGCCTAGCACTGAATGAAAAAATATTTCAATAAAGGAAAAAATTAATGAAAGAACCAGTGAATGAGCACTGTCTTTTATAAGAAACATGGTAGGATAAAGCTACAAAAAGAAATTTAATATTATGTATAACTACCAGTCAATTGCTTTGGATATTTTTTTCAATTTATACTTACCTATTTATTTAACTTTTGCGGTTTACCTGCATTTAGAACTGTGTACAAATAGCCATGCCAAGTACTGTGCAGGGTCTGTCGACATGATCAGAAGAAGCACAGTAAAG
This sequence comes from Physeter macrocephalus, assembly GCF_002837175.3. NCBI lineage: Eukaryota > Metazoa > Chordata > Mammalia > Artiodactyla > Physeteridae > Physeter > Physeter macrocephalus. The sequence goes on along the minus strand of NC_041220.1, from coordinate 78,739,300 downwards.
AATGGATAGGTCAGCTTTGGTACAGGAGCTGGCATTTCTAATACACAGCTCAGGCACCAGCAGTGTCAAGGGGAAAAGCCCCGCCAACCACTGATTGATGGACTATATCGAAGGCTCCCTAGAAACTTCTTGGTAAAGCAGGCACTGGTCAGGCAGCTGGAGAACTTCCATGACTTTTTTTTTGCCTGAGCCGATATGCTTAGCTTCTACTATATCGTCTCAGGGATTTGGTAGAGATTTTCTGCTGCCACAAGGAAATAGGCACAAAGACAGTGCCTGACCATGAAGACAGTTTCCATATGCTCTCTTATGTGCAGGTGTTTTGAAAGGCTGGGTGTTACAGTGCTTCAGCTCACACATTGGGATAATAGGATCCTTTTCTCCCTGGTATTTCTCTGCTCCTGAGCAGTTCTCTAACATGCAGTAGTGGGTCTTGATGACATGGAAGAGAAATCACAAACTAATCTGATACTGAATAGAATATAGAAGTTCACAAATGTCTATGTAGGAAATCTCCAAGTTTCCTGATCCAGTAGTGTCACTTACCCTATCTGTCTTGCCACACAGGTAAGCAACCTCTTGTTCAGAGGGGAAAAGGTGGGGAAGCAGCAATGGGACCTCTGGTTTTAGGGGAGAAAAAAATCACTATTGCCGTCTTTCCTCCTTATTCATATTTCTTCATAATTTCTTTTTCTTAATTATTTTTTTCTCATTCTCATTGAATATCCCTGGTTTTCAAATGTAAATACCTGGTTAGTAAGTACCCCAGAGTAACATAAAGGAATACAGCGATGCTACTGTCTGATTAGTAGCTGTTTGCTTTAATCCTTGTTTAAATAACACACACACACACACACACACACACACACTTTTTACCGGGTATTCACCACTTGAACAAAATGTAGTAATATATGGTTTTAAACTAGGGAAAGGAAGAGAGTTTCTCAATTACAAATTATTTAAATACTAAATTGCTAACTTTTTCAAGGTAGAATTTGCAGAGGTTTTTTTTTTTTTTTTTTTTTTTTTCTTGTGGGTCGGGCATAGGGAAGTTGCTCTATTCTGAGGAAAGGTATTTATTAAAAGAAGGAGAAGAAGAGAGGGTGGAGGGGAAGGAGAACCAGTTTTCCCAGTCTCTATAATTTAACTAGGCAGTTAAAGTTAACTGGAAATTTACATAAAAGTTACATAGAGTATAAAAGTTATACAGAAAGCAGAACTATATTAGTTAAAGAAACTCATGAAATATAGACTGAAATTTAAGAATGGAAATGAACAGAAAATATATCTCCAGAGTTTTCCTGAACCTAGGGCATTTAGAATAAAATGGTCAAGTGTCAGGAAGCTTATGATTTTTCAGGTATAATAAACTCCTGGGACTATTGCTGGAGATGTAATTGCTGTTCACGTCCCATGCAGTCCGTACTTTCCTTGTGTGCACTTGGAGTTAATATTTCAATTGAAAAACTAGCATACCAACGAAAACGCCCCTGATTTAAGCTCGTCATTTATTCCCAGTCTCACAGGGAAATACTGGATATTCTTTGAGTTAATAAAGTGTGAAATCATTTTAATGCTTCAAGGGAAATATAGTACACCAGTCTTGCAAACTGTTTTCAGAAAGTGTGGCTTAGCTTATCCCACCTGACATCAGAAAACTTAATAGGCTTAGTTATTTCCTTTTTCTCTAAGTCGCCTTTTATGGCAAAGAGAAGATGAGGACCTAGAGCAGCAAACAGTTTATGTCTGTAAACCAGTCCCCATGAAAAACAAGAGGGGACAGACTGGGTCACAGTGTGTTTCTCATAGGTCCGGAAGTCAGAGTCTTAGTAGATAAACACTAATTTATTTGAGAGTTGGATGCCCAACTGCCAATACTGGGTTCTAATGTTGAGAATTTAATAATTCATGTGCAGAATCCTGCAACTATGAGTTATGTTAGTGGGGCGATGTTATCTCCAAGCCTGTCAGAGCAGCGAGTGCAGGGCAGACCTTTGGTCCTGGTGATACTGGATGAGGCAGCTTACACCGCCTGGTAGTTTCTTCTTCTCAAGATTCTGCAAGTGAAGGCTAAGCAGACCCTCACATTTTACACTGTAAGCACATTTAGGTTCTGTCCACTGTAAAACAGATCTAGGATAACTGTTTTGGAAATACAGTTTGCCCACATAACTGTGGCTCATCTAGTTTGGTTTCTCTAAGGCAGCACCAAGAGAAATTTATTTTTGTACGAACATAAATAAATAAAAATTTGCTGTAGCCCACAATTCACAGTCACAGTGCATCATGGAGTGACCTCTCTCTTTTCCTCTGCTACCAAGTATATGTACATATAACACACACACACGAACACAACACATATACACACACTCCCTTTTTTCTTCTCAGCCTAAAATGCTATCTACCTTTGCTGTTCTTTTTTTTTTTTAACATCTTTATTGGAGTATAATTGCTTGACAATGGTGTGTTAGTTTCTGCTTTATAACAAAGTGGATCAGCTATACATATACATATATCCCCATAACTCCTCCCTCTTGCGTCTCCCTCCCACCCTCCCTATCCCACCCCTCACACCAGTCAGAACGGCCATCATCAAAAAATCTACAAACAAATGCTGGAGAGGGTGTGGAGAAGAGGGAACCCTCCTGCACTGCTGGTGGGAATGTAAATTGATACAGCCACTATGGAGAAGTGGGCTACATCAAAATGAAAACTTTTGTGAATCAAAGAACACTAAAAAAAAAAAGAACACTGTAAGCAGAATGAAAAGGCAACCCATGAAACAGGAGAAAATAATTTCTCAAAATATTAAGGAATTAATATCCAGAGTATACAAAGAACTCCTACAATTCAACAATAAAAAAGCAAACCAACCAATTTAAAAATAGGCAGTTCTCCAAAGATGATACACAAATAGCTAATAAGCATAAGATGCTCAACATCCCTAATTATTAGGAAGATGCAAATCAAAACCACAATAATATACCACTTCATACTTGTTGGGATGTCTATGATTTAAAACAAAACAGAAGGGCTTCCCTGGTGGCGCAGTGGTTAAGAATCCGCCTGCCAGTGCAGGGGACACAGGTTCGATCACTGGTCCGGGTAGATCCCACATGCCACGGAGCAACTAAGTCCGTGCGCCACAACTACTGAGCCTTGCGCTCTAGAGCCAGCAACTGAGCCCGTGCGCCACAGCTACTGAGCCTGCGCTCTAGAGCCCATGAGCCACAACTACTGAGCCTGCGCTCTAGAGCCTGCGAGCCACAACTACTGAACCTGCGCTCTAGAGCCCGTGCTGTGCTACAAGAGAAGCCACCGCAATGAGAAGCCCGCGCACCGCAACGAAGAGCAGCCCCCGCTTGTGGCAACTAGAGGAAGCCCGCGCGCAGCAACGAAGACCCAATGCAGCCAAAAATAAATAAATAAAATAAATAAATTTATAAAAAACAACAACAAAAAAAAACAAATAAGTGTTGGCAGGAATGTGGAGAAATCGAAACCCTTGTGCATTGCTGGTGGGAATACAAAATGGTGCAGCTGCTGTGGAAAACAGTATGGTAGATCCTCAAAAACTTAAACATAGAATTATCACATGATCCACCTGTTCCACTACTGCGTTTATACTCAAAAGAATTGAAAACAGGGATTCAAACAGATATTAGTACCACCCATGATCATAGCAGTATTATTCACATAGCCCAAAGGAAATAACCCATATGTTCATCAATGCATGAATGGATAAACAAAATGTAGTATATATACAAAATAGAAAATTATTCAGCCTTATAAAGGCAGGAAATTCTGGCACATGCTACAACATGGATGAACCATGAAAATATTATGCTAAGTGAAACATGCCAGACCCAAAAGGACAAATATTGTATGATTCCTCTTATATGAGATACCTGGAATAGTCAAATTTATAGAGACAGAAAACAGAATGGTGGTTGCCAGGAGCTGGAGAGAGGGAGGAATGGAGATTATTGTTTAATGGGTACAAAGTTTCAGTACAGGAAGATGAGAAAGTTCTAGAGATGGATGGTGGTGATATTTGCACAACAATGGGAATGTATTTAATGTCTCTGAACTGTACACCTAAAAATGATTAAAATGGTAAATTTTATGTTATGCATATTTTACCACAAAAAAAAAAAGAGTCATGGAAAACCAGCAGAGTTAATATATGGAATGAAAGGGAGGAAGGAATCCAGATTTTTAAGAGAAAATGGGAAAATGATTAGACAAATGATGTTCTAGGTTATGCAGCTTTTTTCTTCATATTTATGATTCAAATTGCAAAGAGAAGCAAATGATCAATATATTGGCTTTTCAACTGAGACTTTTCAAGTGTGTGAAATCTAGTCAAAAAGTGTCCTTGTTCCAAGATTAAGATTAGAGCTAGTCTGAGGTATTATTACAATTCCTTCATGCTTTTAGATTTTGGAAGTTGTTCCAACATACATGTAACTCTTTTTCCTAAGTACAAAACAAACCGGTATTACAAAGTGGCACAAAATCTGAGTAGAAAGGAATCCAGCAAATATTTATGAAGTATCTACTGTGTGTTAAAATGCAAGGGACAGTCTACTTCAAAGAGAGAGCAATGGCCAGTGGCAGACTTTCTTGCCAAAGTTTGGCCCAGTCTCCCTGACATTGCTCAGTGTATGTCAGTAGTTGAGTCAGACAATTTTTTTTTTTTTTTTTTTGCGGTACGTGGGCCTCTCACTGTTGTGTCCTCTCCCATTGCAGGGCACAGGCTCCGGACGCGTAGGCTCAGTGGCCATGGCTCACGGGCCCAGCCGCTCCACGGCATGCGGAATCTTCCCGGACCGGGGCACGAACCCGTGTCCCCTGCATCGGCAGGCGGACTGTCAACCAGTGTGCCACCAGGGAAGCCCAAGTCAGACAATTTTAACATTTCTGGTAGATGTAAGTGGTAATGGCGAAGGATAGCTAAATATTCATAAGCTTATTTACTCCTTAAACCTGTTTGGTGTGTTCCAAAGTTTGAAAATCTGATTAAAATTCATAAACAGTACCACTACTAGGACAGACTTTCAGTGTATGGGTGGTGAGGATGATGATTAGACAGAACTCGTCTGTAGAAACGATCACTTTAAAATTCTAGTCATGACTCTCCAAATTTCTGTGAAGCCCACTGACCATTCCTTTGCTTTGGGGGTCCTCGGCCTTTGCTATTTTATCTATTACCTATGAATTATAGATGTTAGAGCTAAAAGAAACCTTAGAGGCCATCTTGAAGGATTTTCCTATTACTTTACTTTTACATTTAAAAATATGATTAACTTGAAATTTTTTCCTAGTATTTAACGCAGGGAAACTTTTTTTCTCCTAAAGAACTGGTGTGATTTCACTGTCGGATAATGGAAATTATACAACACATCATGTTGTTCAAAGTTTAGATATCTTCATTGCTGTTTTCACTACCTTGTGTACTCACATATTTTTACTAAAAACCACCTCAGACACTCTTTAGATGTAGACAAATTGAACCTCTCACTTTAAAGAAGAAGAAGCAGGTCTTGAGAAGTTAAGTGACCTATCCAAGGTTAAGTATTCTTGTTTGTTGTTTGTCTGGACTCACCAACTGAATTAAGCTTCTCGTAGACAAAGAAAAGCTCTTTTGTTCCCTGGAAGCACATAGTGCAGAAATGAACACAAGCAGTCGTAACAAATGCCAAGTGAATGAATGCAAGCCTCATAGGTGCTTTCCCCCATGAACAGGTCTGAGAGATCAAGGTGGATGCAGTGTCGATTAGATGATACTGTCTTCTACTTCAGAGACCTGGTGCTGGTTAAGGCTGGGCTGGGCCAGGGGGAGGGAACAGGCTTATACTTCCTGAGCTTCTGTAGAAATATTTATAATTTAAAATCTTCTCAACGTGATAGAATTCAATCTGTATATGTGTGTAGTGGTATGAACATTGTCATATATAATAGGTGGGGATGGGAAGGCAAATATAATTTGGTACATTTCTGGAGGATAGTTTGACAACATCAAGAGCTTTACAGTAGTCATTAAAAGCAGTTCCTTCTCATTAATTCCATTTATAGAAATTTACCCCAAGAAAATAATTGGAGACATGAGTAGAATTTATAGTCAGGTATGTTCACTACTGTGGTATTTATAGCATAATGTAATGAACATAATAGCATGTATTTATATGTATTGTAACAAACAATATTCAACAGTATGGAAATGGCTATAAAAATTACAGCATAGTTGTAGGCTAGAATACTTATTTCATGTTCTCAACTCTGTTAACCTTGTTAAAAAATATTTTAGAATATATATGAAATATTTTTAAAAACTTAAAAGAGACTAAATATACTATCATGTTAACTGTGGTTACCTTTCGATTGTGGGATTATAAGTAATTTTATGTTATTCTTTAATTTCCAAGTTTCCTTTAATTAATATGCTTTCAGAAAAAGAAAAAATATATATAATTAAAACAATTTTAGCTCTCTGAGTCCCTGAATCCAGAACCCAGCCTAGAGGATATGAAAAGGGACTTCGGGGCTTCCCTGGTGGCGCAGTGGTTGAGAGTCCGCCTACCGATGCAGGGGACACGGGTTCGTGCCCCGGTCCGGGAGGATCCCACATGCCGCGGAGCGGCTGGGCCCGTGAGCCATGGCCGCTGAGCCTGCGCGTCCGGAGCCTGTGCTCCGCAACGGGAGAGTTGTTGGGAAATCAGTGTCACCAGTAGCCCCTCCCTAACACACAGGGATCTACTGCCTCTACCTTTCAAAGCTAAGTGAGGGCCGTGTCTGCGGCCGGGAGGGCTGCCCGTCCAAGGTTCTGGGTGAAGCTGATACGAGCAGCCTCTTTCTTCTACGCCTGCGTCCCTGCCATAGCATACATAGGATTATCACCCACAGAATAATAATACCTTCTGTCTGTGGAGAATTATATAGTTGTCACAGTATATTTACATATGTTGTAATTCATTGGATTGCCATGATTTGGAGAGTCTAACATAACAGTAGTTATTTTTACCTTATATGACAGGTGAGGAAACTAAGGCACAAGGATTGTTCGAGAACATACCAGTATCTTCTGTAGCTTGTACAAAGGACCCTTCCTTGCAACCAAAATTTCAAAGACAACTCTGATTGAAATACCCTTGATCTTTGTGTGTGTGTGTGTGTGTGTGTGTTTGTGTGTGTGAGGGAGACAGATTTATAAGCAATGCACATTTTTCCTTAATTCCTAAGATGCTCACATATCAGCAGCAGTAGTTTCTCCTCTTGGGCCACAAAGATGTAAACAACAAAGAAATAAGGATTTTATATTGTCGGTTCAAAATGACTTACCAAATGACTTATCAAGTTGTATGTACTACTAACGTTGCGACATAAACATACACCAGGTACACATTGTCTATACAGCAGACATCCTGGTTCATAAGAATGAAAATTTAATGTTTTCCTTAAGTGAAGAAGAAAAGGACACCAACGATGTACTTACCAAAAACCACCAATTTGATTTGTCTGGTCCTTTACACGATGTTGAACAAGAATATACAAGGAGATTCAGGCAGCTTCCTCGGGATTTCTCAGTTCAATTTGTGGAGTGCCCTTTGAGGCAAATCCTAAGAGGTAAAAAAAAAATTGCTAGGAATGTTTTCTATTTGAATATAATTTTCATATGTGCATTACAAATTTGGGGCCATTTTCTTCAAAAAATGAACTACTATTACTAATTATCATAGTCTCTACAAACCAAGAAATGCAACCCTTTATTCCTCCTCCTATCCTTGAAAAGACAGGGAACAGTAATAAGAAAATGACCAATTTCTTCCTTTGTTTTATTTTCCCCTCTGTCTTATTTATCCGCACACCCCCGCCACCGACTCCAAAATGCACAACATAATGTTTAGGAATGAATACACATGTAGCTTATATTTTATGCTTATAGATTCACAAAAAGAAAAGGTGGCGCTCTTTACAGAGATGATACTATCTAGCTCATGGACTCCCCCTTCCCCATTTGGGGGCTTATACAACACATCACTATGGATCATCACATTCTTGCCTGCTGAATCCAAAGAGGGTCTCAGAAACCACTGAAACATGTGCTCCAGCCAGCCACTACCAACTGATTAGAAGTGGTATAAAAGCAACTTGTTATTCTGCCCTAAAATGAATAGTTAAGACTCTTCTGAGGATGTTCTTTGCATGGAGTACTATAGAAAGGAGGATTTGGGATCCTAGGATAATCTTAAAAGTCATGATATAGAAAACATTCAAATTAAGAAACAAGTTCAAGATAAGGGTATTTTGGATGAGATGTTAAAATATATCCTAAGCACAAAACTTTTACTTGTATTTCACATCTGGAAATATAATCTACCAAACTTCAGGAATATTCTCTCCTCACTATGGAGAGCCCTCATTAAGCCATCTGAAGATCCAAATGACTTCCATGATTCAATATGGCATAGTGGCTGCAACACCAGACTCGGAGCACCTAGAAGACTGGGATTTTAACTCTAGCTCTGCCATGCCTTGTTCTGTGTTCTCAGGCAAATTATTTTACCTGGCTGAGCCAAAGTTTGCTCCCCTGAAGAAATAAAAGAGTTGGATTACCAGTAGTTTTCAAACTGGTTTTTTAATATGTGTTTTGTTTTGCTTCGTTTTTTTAGGTGTAGCGTCCTTTCTTCCACCAAAAATTTACCTAGATGCAGAAACAAACTGATAAAACAGGAGCTGGCTAAACTGGTGGTTGGGGATGATATGGGGAAGCATCTCCACCCATTCTGCTCCATCATCCACAGGGGCTGTGTGGGAACACCATAGGATCTTTAGGACCATAGAGCACAATTTGGAACCAGCCAATTAAATGGCCTCTAGGGACTTCCCTGGTGGTCCAGTGGGTAAGACTCCACGCTCCCAATGCAGGGGGCCTTGGATTGATCCCTGGTCGGGGAACTAGATCCCACATGCATGCCTAAACTAAGAGTCTGCATGCCGCAACTAAGAAGCCCGCATGCTGTAACGAAGATCCCGTGTGCTACAACTAAAACCCGGTGCAGCCAAAATAAATAAATAAATAAACAAATAAATAAATGGCTTCTAAAGTCAGTTACAGCTCCAAAATTATTCTGCCATAACTATATTGCAATGACTGGCAAGGCATTCAATGGGATTCATAACTTTATGGGAACACAAGCAATAAAACTAAATCAGGGCTTCCCTGGTGGTGCAGTGGTTAAGAATCCGCCTGCCAAAGCAGAGGACATGGGTTCGAGCCCTGGTCTGGGAAGATGCCACATGCTGCAAAGTGGAGCAACTAAGCCCATGTGCCACAACTACTGAGCCTGCTCTCTAGAGCCTGCAAGCCACAACTACTGAGCCCACGTGCCACAAATACTGAGGCCTGCGTGCCTAGAGCCCGTGCTCCGCAACAAGAGAAGCCACCGCAATGAGAAGCCCGCGCTCAACAAGGAGTAGCCTCCACCTGACGCAACTAGAGAAAGCCCGCGCGCAGCAACAAAGACCCAACGAAGCCAAAAGTAAATAAATTAAATAAATTTAAAAAACAAAAAACTAAATCATACTCCAATAAAGATGTTAAAAAAAAACACAACTAAATCATGAGCTGGCTTTAATCCTTAGTATCAATGATCTACTAAAAAAAAAAAAGCCACACCCTCAAATAAATCATAGAGTAATTGCTGTTAAACTCTGTACATCTCAAAGCATATAATCCTCACCCTCGTCTGTGAGGTCGATTTTCTAAATGCTACATCCTGGATAATACCTAATGATCAGCATCACAGTGTTTGACAAATAAAAATAAATGTGCAAATTACAAGCCGTGCCCTGAAATTAATTCCACCCTGTCAAGGCAACAGAATAAAATGTAGACTCCTGCACTATTCATTTACGAGTTAAGTGAACCCAGACAAATTAATCAACTTTTCTGAGCCTCAGTCTCCACATCCATAAAGTGGAGCTAATTCCTTGCAAGACTGCATGGAGAAGAGAGAAAATACTTGTAAAGCACCATTCCTGGCACATATTTGTGCAGAATTGTAAGTTTTCTCTCTATAATGGCAAATTTTTTCCTTTGAGAAATAATATCATGGTAATGGACATGTAAACTCTATGAATTGGAAGCAAATTATTAATATATAAATGAAATTATAGGTTTTATATAGTTTTGTGCTAAATCTTAATGATGGGAAGAAGAATTACTGAAGTGCCTTTCACAGCTATTCAAGTAACAGAAAATTTCCCCCAAATAAAACACTTCAGACTATTTGTTTCCAGAAAAATCTGATTTTCCAGAATGGCTCCAAACATAACCCATTTCGTAAATATTTTAATATTATTTTGTCATAAAAATCTTCAAGCGAAACCCACATGCTACTTTCTTCCTGTGGCTTCACACTCCTCCTGACACAAAATTGGGTGTCTCGGGGCACCCTGTTTGAGAAGTCGATCTCTAGTACAAATCCTCCATTTTACTGTGGAGGAAACGGTCTTACTGAAGGTCATGTAAAATTTGTGGGGAAGTTCTTAGAGAAAAGAAATATTTCCAGACATAAACTGGGTTAATTCATTCATTCCAACCCCTCACCCACTCCTCGTTCTGTGAAAAAGCTATGGATATTGTCCATTATATCATGAAGTCTTTAGGAAGACCAACTAGGGAAATTTTTCTTAGAGTCCAGTAGAAGAAAAAGCTGTTCTGAGCAGAACACTGGTTTGTTTTCAGTTTTTCAGGCATGTGAATCTTAAGAGTTACTCATGGGTCCTTCTTCAACAAATGGTGGGATCTGAGGGCAATCGTTTGTTGGACTTAGGACGCCTGTGGCATCATCTTAATATGCCTACCCTGATTTTTTTACCCTCTCTTCTTTGTCTACCATATGTATTTTTGAAAGCTGTTCAAATCCACTTTTGCAATGAGGCGGGGTGTAAATAAGTATGTGAAATTAATAAATGTATTGTTTCCCAAAGGATGTTCCAATCTAATACCAAGTTCCATGTCACGTTCTGCTTCCCTCAACTCTCACGCATAAACCGAGGCTAAAAATAACTTTCTCACCCTGACTCCTCCACCAACAAATGAGAATTCTGTTTCTTAAAAACAAATCCTTGGGCTTCCCTGGTGGCGCAGTGGTTGAGAGTCTGCCTGCCGATGCAGGGGACACGGGTTCGTGCCCCGGTCCGCCTGCGCGTCTGGAGCCTGTGCTGCGCAACGGGAGAGGCCGCAGCAGTGAGAGGCCCGCGTACCGCAAAAAACAAAAAACAAAAAAACACACAAATCCTTTCTAAAGATAAACCAGTTGCCCACACCCAGGGACGCTAGTACACGGGCCTAAAGCTACCGGGAGACTACCAGGGCAACAGCCTAGTAACAAGAGTTCTGGTTCTCGCTTTGCCACCAGCAGTGTGAGACCACCAGTATGCCACTTAGCTTTTTGGCCTCAGCATCCCTCACCGGTATACTGAAGCTGCTATTAACACCACATGTGAGCGTCGTTACAAGGATAAAATGAGACACTACATTTGAACGCATCATGTAAACTGCCAACCATCAACTCCGGCCTGGATGCCTGCAGTAGTATCCCAGCTGACTTCGACCCATCCACTCTTGCCTGCTGCAAACAATCTGGCTCTCAAGACAGGCAAAGTGACCTTTTAAAAACACACAATTTAATCATGTCACCCTCCTGCTTAAACCTCTACACTCTCTTCCACTGCCCTCAGAATAAAATCAGTATCCCTAGTAAGGGGTATAAGGAAGACTTTGGCTGCTCCTCCAGCCTCATCTTGTGTCACTTCACCCTTAACACTTGCTGTTCCCAGTGCTTTAAACCCTCACCAATGCTCCTACCTAGCCAGCTTGTTCTCATCCTCACACTTCACTCCTCAGAGGTCATCCCTGGAGCCCCTCAAAACATTCCTGAAACATCATATAATCCCTCACAGCACTTCTCGTAACACTGGCTTCAACCTCGTGAAACTGCTGTTTGGGGGGGACGAAAACGGTAGAATATTGGCAACTTTATATGGTTTAATCTTACAGTAGTTGGTATAATAGCAGTCTTCTCCAGGCAATGGTAAGCTTGCCCGGGGCAGAATCTAGATCTGACTCATTACTATAATCCCAGTGTCTCACACACAATCCTAGCACAGAGTAGGTGCTTCATAGTTTAATTAGTGTGAGGGATTGTTACTACTTTTTTAATGCTAAGCACATAATTTACATATTGTCAATGGTAGTATCATGTTTTTATTCAAATGCCACTTCTGTGTTGCATAGGAATAAAATGAAGAAATAGAACACAGAAAATCACTTTTTACAGATTTTCATTTCTGGCATTTCTGGAAAGAAAGAATGAATTCTAGTAAGTATAATACATATCATTGGGGATAGAATTTAGCCCACTGGTATGGTATCATTTATGGATTTTTTTCTTTTTTAACTCAAATGTTTCTCACCAAAGGGCAAAAGGAAAACAACTCTCAAAGGAAACCAGATGATTTGGATTTATCTTTTTTTACAGCTTTTGCCACGTGACAGCAAATCAATTAGGGGGGAAAACTAGCATATAAAAGAGTGCTAGACTTGAAACCGAGGAATTTAAGAACACACTTCCCCATGATATTCAAAAAGAATGCATCTAAAACATTCCCAGATCGCCTTACCCAACTATGCCTTATGTTGTGTCCCTCCTGAATTGAACAGAGGAAAGACCAAGTCTGAACAAGTTGGGATGATGTACAGGGTAGGGGAGGCTTGTTCACAAAGCATGTAACTTAATAATATTAATAACAGCTAATATTCACAGAGTACTTATTATGCACCAGGCACCGTGCTAAGCATTTCGTGTACACTGTCTTATTTAACCATTACTACAACCCCACAAAGCAAATTCTATGGTTATACTCATCCTGGAGATGAGGGAACTAAACAGAGGGAGGCTGCCCATTTGCTCAGGTCCTTTAACTGTAAATGATGAAGCTGGGATTCAAACCCAGGAGGTCTGAGACCAGAATCTGTGCTCTTAATTATTCTGCTCTATGGAAGAATCCGATTGCTTCTACACCCCAGTCTGGAAGAGTGGAAAACTAAAATTTGTGTTATAACAAAAGTGACAAATTACTCTATATGTATTTATATTGCAGCTTCAGAGTCCTTTATGAGAAGCCAAAACTGTGAATGGCAAACCCATGGATTTTCAAGGCCCAACATCTAAGAATTTTTTGAAGCGTCTCAATATTCAACTTTAAACAGTAAAATATATTCTCAACTTGGGTTAGAAATAAAGATAGGAGTTTAACTTTTTGGATGTAAAGGAGAGAATGTTAGATACTCATAAATATCATGAGCTCAGAAATACCTCATTACCCAATTTGTTCCCTAGATTCTTGAAAAGCTGGCACATTTGGGGAAGTTTTTGAGAAATCAGAGATCCCATGAAAGGAGTAAACAGAGCCTGCAATTTCACTTTCTACGGTTGTCAATAATCTCTGATCAGATCGTTCTTTCTTGCTAACATTTAATAAAATAATCTACCTCTTTTAGTAGCAAAGAAAACAAACACACTAACATTCACATCACAGCAATTACTTTTAAAACTAACCCAAGTTACTAATTCTTTACGTATGATTCACAGGTGGTGGTTATTGATATATCACTACCCGCCCCCCCTCCATCTTTATGCATTGACATTTGACCCTTTTTATAATGTGCACCTTGTACCAGTGAAACCTAAGGCACCAGCTAGTTACTCATTAAACTTGGGTGCCAAGGGCTGACTCGTACAAATTATGCTGTTAACTGCCCGGCCTGGCCTGTGGGCAGAAGTGGAAAAAGCAATCATCATAGCTGTGAAATTCTGTCATATCGGCAGAACTGAACTACAAATTGCAGCAATTCGTGCCTGACCTCTGATCTGTGAAGTTAGTCTAAACCTTTGAACCTCAGCTTGGAATTGAGAAACAGCATTTACTTGTACCAGAGAAGATGGCTGCTGTGAATAGTTAACTCCATGACTGGTGCTCGATCTACATCCACCTCCCCCCAAAGAGTCAACCACACAAGAGACTTATGAGGGAGATCTCGAGAGTAAACTTCTCATAAAGTGGCATTATGAACAAATCTAATATAAGTAGAAAATTTCAGGATGCAAGTCTTTTAAAGGAACATATAAAAATAATTTTTGAAAAGGGGAGAATCTGAGATAACTGAAATCACTGGGCATTTATACCTAGTGAAAATGTGCACTAAAAAAATTCTCTTTACAAGTTAAACAAAAATAGAGTTTTAACTAAACACTAAAATTAACTCTGCTCAATATTCTGCAACAACCTAACTGAGAAAAGAATTTGAAAAAGAACAGATACACGTATAACTGAATCATTTTGCTGTACACCTGAAACTAACACAACGTTGTTAATCAACTATAGTCCAATATAAAATAAAAATTAAAAAAAATTTTTACCAGATGGTACCATCTCTCATATTATATTTTTAAACAAATATATTATCTAATTTCTGTTAGAAATTTACAGCTTTTAAATTTACAGCTTTACAGCTGTAATTTTACAGCTGTAAATTTACAGCTTTTAAATTTACAGCTTTTAAAGCCCATATTAAGCCATTTCTGAGAAAAAGCAATCATGGGAAACCACTTAAACTTTTCTTTGAACTCAAACTTACCTTCTGATACTAAACATTAGATGTAGGCTAATGAATAAGTATAATAATATATTTTTTTATGTATACATTTTGTCACAACATTGATTCATCATACTTTATTCATAATTAAGAGGGCTTTTCTTTTCAGGATTAGCTTCAAATGCTATCCAAATCGCTCCATTTCCAGGTAGAAAGAAGCGAATAAAGATTCTTTATCTCTGGTTTCTTTGAGTTAATATTAGAACAAATCTAAACAGCACATAAAATATAACTAAACTATTCGTTCTAATAAAAGTGAAACTAATTTATGTAGTCTTTAAAGTATAAAAACCTACACTTAACTAATTCCATTTTATAAACTTTACTATTGGTTTGAAAAAATGATTGATACAAGAGTCTTCTTATACCAGCACTTTACTCAGAGGAAAAGTCATTATCACTAACTTCTGTGCAGTAATTCTCAAGAGCTAATTCCATTAATTTCTCATTTTTCCTTCCCACATGTCACTTAAAATTTCTTCTTTAACGACTGACTCTGAAATGACTTTGGAAAATAAATGTGGACATTATTGATAAATTCCTGCTTTTTGTCCCATAATCAAAATAGCAGCAGTCTATGAAAACATGACTTTTTTTTCCCACCTAGTTCTTTCAAGTTTGTTAAAGTGAAGAGATGCTAGACAAACTAATTTTTAAAAAAAATGTTCTTAGCTTAGGAATTTCGGTTTTGCTGCTGTAAGACAAACTGTGCAGCATTTGAAATTCTCACAAACTTCTTTTTTCTTTTTTTTTTTTTGCCTTCGGTTAAAAACAAAACAGATCATTTGTTTATTCTACATGATCTAAATTACTTTAACCAACTCCTCTCTTCCAATTACAACAAATAAGGTGTCCCCTACCTTTCCAGTCTTGAAATCTGGATGCAACAGGCTAATGGTAACAAAAGCTTTCCTTAAGCAAACTTCACTCCTGATCCAGGAACTGCGTAACTCTGTTATACATGGCACACCTCTCCTCATTGGTCAATGAGCTTTGGCCACTTAAATGCCTTGGGAGTCATTTGCTAAGGGCACCTGAAATGAACTTGAGTGGGTGGTACAGAAAGAAGGGAGGTGTTAAAATTGCCAGATACAAAACGCTCAACAGCAGCCTGAAAATTTAATAGCAAACCTACTGTAACAAATGGATCTGGGGAAGACCCAAGAAGACAAAAGCTCTGACATTTCATAGAGAAGGAAATTTAACTGAAATACTTTATTCATACACCAATACTGACTAAAAGGAAACAAATGATTTTTTAAATTCACCTTCCTAGAAACAAGATGGATGTCCATTACATTGTTCTGCTTGCTGCAAAGAAAACAGTAATTCTTACTTCACTTGAGTTGTTGAGTTCTAAGCACTTTATGTATGAACACACATATAAACTGCTTAGAAAATTTCCTGGCATATAGAAAGTACACAAAAAATACTACTATGGGCTTCCCTGGTGGCGCAGTGGTTGAGAGTCCGCCTGCCGATGCAGGGGACGCGGGTTCGTGCCCCGGTCCGGGAAGATCCCACATGCCG
>NC_041220.1:78692801-78722574 GCF_002837175.3 Physeter macrocephalus | reverse complement strand
AACGGGAGAGACCGCAACAGTGAGAGGCCCGCGTACCGCAAAAAAAAAAAAAAAAAAAAAACAACAACAACAAAAAAAAACAAACAAACAAAAAAACAACAACACAAAAACTACTATGATTTCTTAGAAATGTTCTATTTTTAGCAAATATTGTTTTTTTTTTCTTTTCATTGTATCTGGGGTAGGTAACTTGGAGTGAGTGCCCTTCATCTTTTCTACTAATCACTACCAATAATTGGGTTTATGATAAGCCTGGCAGAAAAAAGATAGAGGCAAAAATTACACAAGAACTAAACCCTCATTTATTTTACTTCATCCTTTTGGAACTGGAAGTGGATTTATTGGTAAGAGGCAGAGAAAAATAGAAGGGACAGAGAAAGAAAAAGGAGCGGTAAAACATGATTCATGGATAATAAAAACAGTCCGTACATAACAATGGATCAGGAGGACCTGAAGCACTTAAGCAGAGTGAATACACTCCTCTTCAAGCAGTTAAGAGATGGAACCCACTCTGGGGGTTGAGTTTGTCAGTTCAGGCAGCTGGGAGATAAGGGGAGAAAGGGCCAGAAGATGGACTGGAGGAGGGTTCCTGAAAGCTAACCTGTGACATGTGGGACCACCTGAACCAGGATTAACATGAGCTCCACAGCATACAAAGAGAGGAACAAATCTGGAACTCTTCCTAAAACAAACATTTCAAACTTGTGACCTCGAATTTTCCCTCAGTTGTTATTCTGTAATTGCAAACCTTATTAAATCCCATAAACTTTAGCAATTTGAAGTAGCCAGGATGGGAAGTAAAAAGGCCAGAGTGACAAGAAAGTTTTAAATCTGTTTATCTACCTATATTTTTTAAGAGAAACAGTTTTATTACTCCCAAATGAAATAATCTAAAGCTATCA
This sequence comes from Physeter macrocephalus, assembly GCF_002837175.3. NCBI lineage: Eukaryota > Metazoa > Chordata > Mammalia > Artiodactyla > Physeteridae > Physeter > Physeter macrocephalus. Next base: position 78,721,672 of record NC_041220.1, on the reverse strand, counting down.
GTAGTGACAAGAAAATTATCAGCAGGTTACTTAGTAAGGGGTCAAAATCCAGAACAAGTCTAAGATTATAATCATGTTAAATATTGTATAAAACTAAATTGCCAGGTTCTGATTAAAGGAAAATGGAAGCCATTTTTCAACTATACTAAGGCAGTGTTTCCAAAAAACGACTGACTTTAGACTAAATTCCTTTTGACTACAAAAGGAACCCAGAAAATCTGCCTTGTAAGAGAGTGTGTATGTGTGAATTCTTATACCAAACATTACCAAGAATGCAAAAACATAGGAAACAAACCAACTCAGGATGATAAATTTTAAGAGTAAGGTGGTAAGGACAGGGCAGCTTTTCACTGAATATCTAAAAGCAATAATTACAACTACCGCCTGCCCTAAACAAAAAATGAGCAACTTCTCCCTACTTTTGCTTTGAACAGAGTTAATTTTAAAAATACATATATGGCACACAGATATCTACGGTCTTGGCGAAAACAATGCACTCAAGTTATTATAAATGCATACAATATAGACAAGTACACGAAAAAGTAAAAGTCATTCCTTCTACTGGTAGTGACACTGACTCCTATGACATAGCCCTCAATGTAGGGAGATGTATCAGTATAAAAACTGTGTGTCAGTGGCATCAGAGTAGACACGTGTTACATTTGCTGCCTTAACTTCTGATAGCTCTGGCATGCCTTGGTCATCCCTGGAACAGCATCCTTTGTTTTAACAAAAGGCAACTTTGTTTTTAGAGTGGACTGACAGCAGGCAAATCAGAGATCTCAGACAGTAGAGAAAAGAAAAAAAGAAAAAAAAATACAGGCGCAAAATAGAAGCTTGAGACAAGATGAGCTCTAAGGTAGATCTGGAAAAAGGAATAAGAAACAAGATTCAGACAGGCCTGGGAGAAGAGAAATTGGAGCATGAGTGAAGACCTGGTAATAAGCCAGGAAATTGTTATGTGGGTTATTTTAAATATAGGTAATATCTATTAAAGTCCCTTTTACATCCTACTAGGAGAACATTCTTTTTTATTTTCACTTACCTAAAGGCTTGAAGATATAGCTGATGTAACGATCAAGTGAATGTGTGTTTGCTCTTTATTTAATAGCAGTATATAGTTTTCCAGAAGTAAATTTTATACTATGTATTTAGAATTTCAAAACCTTTGCTGAAATTGGGCATTGTATTAATGCATGACTGGAAGAAACTGTACACACACACACACACACACACACACACACACACACATACACACACACACTCTGAGGTACTAGTCTTCATGTGAAAAAGTGTCAATTACTGGCACTGATGCCGTATATCTGTATTGGTAGTGTCAGCAACAATAGCTGGTCATGACACTAACTAACCAACATTGGAAAAGTGAGTTCAAAGAGCTGAAGGCATGCAGGTATACATACGAGAGTCCTCCTCAAGAATGTATGTGATAAACACAGAACCCACCAGAAGAATGGCAATATTATAAAAGGATTAACTCCTCCAAGACAACTTTTGGTTTCCACATACACGCAACATATACATGCCTTGGCCTCAGCTGCATGCGTTATTAACATCCCTTTAACCTGCCCTCTTCCACCACTACTTTAGACCAAAAAGTCTTTTTCTACTTTTATGTATTCTTTCGGTTAATTTGTTAAATATCCCATTAACGGTATCAACAGGAAGAATTAAATAATGGACATTGCCATATCTGGGCTGACGAGTTTATCTTATCTGGACATCAGAAAAGGATCCGAGGGCTTTCATTTAAAGATTTTAAACGGTACCTTCTCCACTGGTACAATTGGTTTAAAGAGTAAAATTATAATAACTAATATTTGTGTATTTCATTCACTCAATCAATATTATCAAGTATCTTCTAAGCGGCAGGCACTGTTCTAGGTACTGGGGCTATAACAGTAAGCAAAACAGACAAAAATCCCTGCCCTCATGAACCCTATAGTCTCATCGGGGGAGACAGACATTGAATGAATAGATCAGTAAAATATATAGTATGTTAGATTATGAAAGAGCTAAAGAGAAGAAACAGCAGGGAAGGAAAATGTGTGTGTGTGTGGCCAGAGCGTCAGGGGACCATCCTGCATGGTCCCTGTCTTACAAGGGAAAGTATATTTATTATTACTTATTATAAAAATTAAGCTTGGAATCCATTTGATGTCTAGTGGGATACACTCTTAAAGCATATACCTACCCTCATTTAAATCATAAGTCAAGTACTTCCTGCTTACATAGTATAGCTATTTAATGTGGACATAGGCAAGGCAGCAGACATCTTAAATACAGTAGTAAGAGCCAGGTACATGGTATTATGGAAAGGAACCCAAGAGATAATGGAAGTGCTCTGTGATGATTGTTTTGAAGTAAAACGAATTTTCCCCTCCTTTCTCAGGTGAGCAGGAACTTCAGAAGGTTTAAATTGGCCAGGCTGGGCTGCAGTGGGATGTCCTCTCACCCTTACCCTAGCTCACCCCCTTCACCCCTATTTAATTACAGTCTTTAGGTTCACCCTTATTGGGAATATGTGGTACTGAGTCCCTACTTCTTGGAAACGTTCATCAAGACAGGGAACACTGACTCAGAGAGAGGAAGGAGAGATAGGTGGGCGTGGATCAGGTCTACTAACATTTTTTTTCCAGAATCTAGGGTTCCAGCATCAGCACTGCGTGAGTTAATCCAGAAGCTTTACAATATTATATGTTAATTATGCCTACTACAGAGCTTGTCTCTAACTTCTCAAAGTGACAGAGAGATTTACCCAATAAATTAAAGTATAACCCTATGCCATATCCAACAAACTCCTTCCTTCCCAAGCTTTACTCAAGCCAGGGATACATTTTTTTTTACTTTAAAATTTATATTTGTCACAAAAGCAGTCCTTCTAGTGTTCTCCACCTTCCTGTGTCACAGGCAGACATGAGGAGAGACCACAGACTTCAAGCACCCATGTTTATTACATACAACACTGACAAAGGTACATTTGGGGAAGCAGCCAATGAAGAGGCACAAAGCAGAATCATCCCCTAAATTTCCTAACTTTTACTTAAACTCATCACCTCCATCTATAATAAAATCACTGTAGCTAACTTCTTTCTATAGCCCTTGTCAGATACAAGACACTGTTACTAAGTGCTTCACATATATTAACACATGCATCCCTCATAAATATATCTTGCAGTAGGTACTAGTAATGTCTCCATTTTACAGATGAGTAAACTAAGGCATAAGAAATAGAGTAACTTGATCAAGACAAAGAGCTAGCAAACAGTGGATGAGGATTTGAACCTAGGCACTCTGGCTCTCAGAGATCACATTTTACCACATCTAGATAAGTAATCTTCCTTCCTTCCTCCCTCTCCTTTCTTTCCTCTTAATTACCTACCTCTCTAGCTACCTACCCACCCTTGACCTTGCTGCTCTGAGCCTGCCAGTGACAGGCATTTCTGTACTTACAGAAAACCTCTGGAACATTTGGGGGTGGGGATGGGGGTCTCACCTTGTGGCTGTGCAGGATCTTAGTTCCCCAACCAGGGATGGAACCCGCGCCCTCAGCAGTGGAAGCGCGGAGTCCTAACCACTGGACCGCCAGGGAACTCCCTTTGGAATAAGATGGTATCTTTGGAGCCAGGGAGGAAAACCTTTAATGCTTGGTGAGTAAAATGATAATTTATAAAAGTCACAGAATCTAATTTAAATCTAAAGACAATTCTCTCCCTAAACTTTTCCTCTATCTTAGGCAGCATTCTTCATTAATTCTTAGAAACCTGTTAGATTTTAAAGTGATCCCTTTCTGCCTCTCAACCACAGCGAACTGTAGTGTCTCATAATTACTAGGCTTTATTTACCCTTATATATCCTGTTGTAGTTTTAACAGACTCTTTATTTTTAAAAGAGGAAGTTCAGAATAAATATTGAATGCAAGTGGAGAGGAGATATCTATTACAAAGTCATAAATAATGTGTAAAATCCAAGCCCTGTGTTCCACATTTACTAGAGAAAAGTCATAATGTAAAAGGTAGACTGCCCGCCCCCCGCCCCCAATGAGCAATCAGGATAATGAGAGCTCAGGAAGTGTGTGATCTTGCAAAGTATTATGTAAGTTTTGCTCTTTAATAATTAAATGGTGTTTTACTAATTTCCTCTAAATTACCACAGAAATCCCCTGCCTCTCTGGACTTACCAAGTACTGTGCTTTTTCATCCAAACGTATTTATTTTCAATAATATTCTGGGACGTATTCAAGCACAGGGGGAGAAAGCAGTCAAAGACCTGGACCCTGATGTGGACTCTATTAACTAGGAGCTAATAATCTTTTTGGAGAGATAATTAAATGTCAAACGACTAAAACATATACGATACCGGGTGAAACGCAGCATCACCCGCTGTGCAGGCACTAAGTGCTATAGAGTCAGGTAGGGAGTGTTATCAAATTGACCAAAGTCCACGGGCAAAAGCTTCCTGCCAGAGATGCCAGTAGGATGCATTCTGATTTACAGTCATATTAGGTTACTAAAACGGCAATCACAAACCTCACAACTTTAAAACATGCACTTCTCTAAATCTCTTTACTTTGTGATTAAAAAAAAAAAAAAAAAACTTCTTTCCTGAAGAATTTTTTTTATTTCAAGAATTGGGTATTATCAACATTGGTATTAACCTTAAACATAATATATTTTATGAATATAATACCTTAATCAAACAAGAAATTGAATATTGTCTGGGGCTTGAATGGCTGTCAAGGTACTAAATAAGTTATGTTGTCTTTAACAGACTGAACATTTTTTTTCTTAAAGAAGCTCTTACTTTTTGAGAACATAGAAGTAGATATTGTAAAGAAAAAATTTTTTTAATATGGAAATAATAGAAACTGTACAAAAAAGAATCTAGCAGATTAAAACTTTAGCTGCTGTGGATCTATAAACACTGGTTAAGTCATTAATTAGAAACACGAGGACATCTTTAAAAGATCAACTGCAAGGCTGATTAGTTTAGATAGAATGCTAAAATTAGCAAAGAGTATATGTTCAAGAAAAAGGACAACATAAAATAGTACTGAAGCAAACAGTTTAGACATAATGAACTTAATTTTCTATGAGCAAATGGTAACTTCTCAAGACACTCAATTTTGAATTGGTTATATGAGTCATTTGATCATTCAACAAATGGTTACTGGTCATCAACTGTCTTTGTTCTAGACCCTGAAGATAAAGTGGTGACCAAGACAGACGAGATCCTTCCTGTTATACTGGGGAAACATAATGAACAAGCAAATATATATGTTTTGGGGAGGGGGCATAGTGACAAATGCTATGAGGAAGAATAAAGCAGAGTTAGGAGGAAAAAATGGAGGCTGTCCTTTTTCTCTCAAGGAAAGATTGCAGTGGGGGAGGAAGCTTGAGGTATCTGAAGAATAGCAAGAAAAGAAGAGTGATGCTGAAGTAGGGTGAGCAGAGCAAACAGGGGTCAGATGAGGGGCTTATAGGCAAGGACTTTGATTCTGTTGGGCTTAACGGAGGATTCTGAGCAGAGAAATGATGAGATCTGATTTTCTTTTTCTTAAGATCACTCTGGTGTAAAAAAGAGATCCCAGGCATGCAAAGGAGGAGAGATGGGCTGTTCTGGTCATCCAGGGATGGGACGATGGTGGCTTACACTAGCCTGGTAACCCTGGGGTTGTGAGAAGGGAAGTGGACTTTGAGTAGCATCATAAAGGCAGGGTGGACAGAGCCGGCTAATGGATGACCTGTGGGATGGCAAGTGTCCAGGGTGACTCACATTTCAGCCTGAGCAGCTAGGAGAAAGGTGGTGCCATAATACCATGTCAGTAATATGGGGCAAAACGTTTTTCATGGCACGGCATTCAGTCGTAAGCAGTAAAAGCACACATATATAGTGTGAGCGCTGTTAACCATCAGGCAGCATTGTGGAATAGTATTTTTTTAAAATCTAGGTTTGAGCCAACCAACACCTTCAGTCCTTAACTTCATGGCTAAATGTACTGTGCATAAACTCTGCAGTCCTCTCCATTTCTAGTTTTCTCTGGTAGTTTTATGGTTCTTTAATTTAAAAGAATGTACACACTATGGAAAACAGACTTCAGGGCCAAGAAACAAAAAATATACAAAATATAGTCTCAGCAACTTCCATTATTAAAGGCAATAAACTACACATTTAAGAGACACACTGGGTGGGTGGGAGAAAGGGTATACAAAAGATCCATACCTTGGAAACTGCCAAATCTGAGGGAAGTACAGACTTGCATAAACAAGAGCCTGCCTGGAAAGCTTGAGAAGCTCCCGAGGCCTGGTGGAGGTGGAGGTGGAGGACCATAGTGACTGGGTGCCTCCCTCATTTACTGTCTGGACTTCATCTCCACCCAGCCCTTTGAGTTTCCTGCTCTTTGTCTATTCCATACTCTTTCCATGTTGGGCTTCATGATCCCATACTTACTTAGTTCCCCTCATGACTATGGTCTGCTTTGGAAGATCTATATCACTTGGCCTTTACTTTCTATTCTTCCACTTGAAATAATATTCTACAATCTCTTTAGATGTCCTGTATGCTAATAATATTAAATATGCCAATTAATGTACTTATCATATATGCATAGCATATGTATTTTAATCTCTCACTTCTAGGAATTACAAATGACTCTCAAACCCAACAAAATGTTCAGCCTCATTGGTAAGCAAATAAATGTAAATAAAGGCAAGAAATATATTTAAAATATCACTTTTAACCAATAAAATTAGCAAATATTTTTAATGAATAGTGCTAAAATGTCACGCTTCAGTAAGACAAATATAAACTGATCAAAACTTTCCTTAAAAAAAACCAAAAACTGTAATATATATGAAGAGCCTTGAAAATGTTCATTCTCTTCACTTGGCAATTATATCATTAAGATCTATCCTAAAGAAATAATTAAAATGACGTTTTCATACAAAGATGCTTATCTCAGAATTCTTTATAATAAATTTAGAAATTATCCAAATGCTTCACCTTGAGGAAATGGTTAAATAAATGGTGGTACAGAAGCCACTAAAAATTATATTATTTGTTCAGTCACTAAAAATTACATTTATGAAGAATTTTAATGTCAATGAATGAAGGTTTATGACATGTGAGATTAACAAAATAGTACAGAAAACGTATGTATAGTGTGAGCTCAACTGATACTATAGAAATAAAAGCTAGAAAAATATTACAAAATATTGAATGCGGTTGTCTCTGGATAGTAAGAATATTGAATATGGGTGATTTAAGTTTTTCTCTTTATGTTCTTCTCTTTTAACATTATACATGTTTATCTCCAGCATAACTCTGGTTATCAGAAAAATTATAATGACTTGATAAAATAATCTCGTTTTAGCTCCCTTCTCTCCTTTTCAGCCCACCATTAAGTTCTTAATGCCAATTATTTTCCTTTTCTTTCTTACCAATTTAGCTCAACACTAACCATGCACAACCTCTTTGCTTCTCTCCTTTAGCCACTTTCCCTGCTAACCATCCTGAAAGCAGTAGGAAGAACCATCTACCTTAAGTGTGCCTGGGATCACATTACTCCCATGAAGGGAATTTGATGTGATCCTGGTCATCCATAACATTACGAGCTTTTTGATCATGAACTGCAAATCTCTGTTTAACTTGTGACTACAAACCACTGCATAATTTCCCTTTGTTCCTCTCAGCCTCGACAGACACACAACCACATACAAAATCCCCAACTACCTTTCTACTTCCTACGTCCGAACAGATCCTTGTTTTCTTTCACAATTCTCCTACTGAGGAAGAGGATTCCTCAGAAAGGCTTCTTATCCATGTATCTGCCTTTCTCCAAATGACTTTACTGCCACGTTGCTTCAGCATTCCTTTTTTTAATACAGTTGACAATTGTGTGTTTGTCATTTGCAATCAGACTTGGAAATAGATGAGAATTCCTGTTTCATCACAGCACGGCATAAACTATAATTCCACATTTGAAAATTAAAACTTATACACAAAGTTTAAGACTTTCTCTCGGTTTTGTTGTTGTTGTTGTTCATTTACATCGTTGTTATATTTGCATGACAAGCTGATAGCACCTTACAAAATATATCATATCCAAGCCATTTGTTTTCAACCTCTCTCCCTGCCAAGGACATACACAGAAAACGTATGTATAGTGTGATCTCAACTGAGACTATAGAAATTCACTAACTTGGGTGCTTAACAATTGCTCTTGATAAGAATTCCAAACTATTGGTAAAATATTTTTAACTTACAATATGGAGCCATAAATCATAATAAGAAAACTCAGGGACTTCCCTGGTGGTCCAGTGGTAAAGAATCTGCCTTACAATGCAGGGGACGCAGGCTCGATCCCTGGTCAGGGAACTAAGATCCCACATGCCACGGGACAACTAAGCCCCCGTGCCACAACTACTGAGCTTGCATGCCTCAACTAGAGAGCCTGCATGCTGCAAACTACAGAGCCCAGGCATCCTGGAGCCCACGTGCCACAACTAGAGAAGAGAAAACCCACACGCAACAACTAGAGAGAAGCCCGCGCACTGAAATGAGAGATCCCACATGCCTCAAGGAAGATCCTGTGTGCCGCAACAAAGACCCAATGCGGCCAAAACGAAATAAAATAAATAAATAATAATTTTTAAAAAGGAATAGTAAGAGTATACATGTAAGAGTATACATGTATAGAAAGAGTATACATGTAAGAGTATACATGTATAGTAAGAGTATACATGTATGTGCCTCTGCTGTTCTCCTACCATATTTGTTTCAGGTTTCCAATTTGAAATCCATATGTGTCCTTGACACGTCAGTGCTTTGAGAAGCACCTCATTTCTCTGGCTTTGTTTTACAGAAAAGGAAACCAAAAAAATGGCAATGGAGCAACTTATTAACACAGTATGTTTTTAGAAATGCCAAAACTGAAATTATCAGTCCCAGAGTTAGCTCCAAGTGAAACTATGAAAACATTTATATGAAAATCACTTTGATCTGAAGTGTTAACGAAAATGTTAGTGTCAATCATGACTCCTTATAATTACTCAAATGGACAATTTTTTTAATTGGAAAAAACACATTACTGTGAAAACATATTTTTATGACTAGGAACTCGACACGTCCCTCAAACTTACAAGCATGTGATTAACAATAACTGCTTATTAAATTTCTTTTGAGTGATTGTCACTAAAACTACAAAGTAGTAATAATAATAAAAAATACCATTAATGGTACTTAGTTCTCTTTCAGAAATGAAGAATTTAAAAATTATGATATAAGAAATCTCCATTTTCGATTCTTTATATGCACATACCTATGTGCCAAAACACACATCAGTTAATAGTTGAACTTAGCTTGGAGAATTAAATAACTAAACACAGTAGTTAAGATTGAAACTGAGAATTTATCTAAATTTCAAATCAAACTAAAAACTGGTCCCAATCATTACTTTTCTTTCTATCAAGAATTAAATGGAATTTAGAAATATTTCTTAAGACAAAATCAAACTACAAACAGGATGGGCTGCAACACATATAATGAAAAGTCAATTTCCTTAATGTGCAAGAGCTCTTACGAATCAATAAAGAAAATGTAACCCAATAAATACAAGCAAAGACACGAACACACAATGTACAGAAAAATTCTATGGCCAATAAACATAAAAATATGTTCCACTCTATTCAAATTGAATTTTGTTCAGTTAAATAAATGTAAACCTAAACCAAAAATGTCCTATCAAATCAACAAAAATTTTTAAATTTTATAACACCCACTGGTGGTGAATGTTGGGGAAAACAGGGACTCACATATACTCTAGTGGGAATATAAACTGGTATAAGGACATGATAAAGAGTTGTAAGATGCCTGAGGACACAGAGCAAATTCTTTCATGTCCATATTCTTTGTGCTGCCTAACCTACTGGCTTATTCCTACACGGTAGATCCTCAATTCAAAATCTGTTAAATGACAAAAATATAATAATTTTCTCATTTGCATAGAGAAAATCTAGCTTCTGTTCTATCAAAATGAAGAAGAAATGTTTATATTTTCAGTAGTAAGGATAATTACTAATTTGTATAGTACTGTATAATTTATAAAATTCATTCTTGTCCATACTTTATCTCAGATTGTGGAGTAATGAAATTTTTCATCAACTTTTAGAAATGGACTACATGTAAGGAATACTTTTGACAATGTTATATCCTGGGATGGGATACAGATTTAAATGGGAGTTGTAAAATCCTCAGAGGAAATGGGGGCGGGAGGGGGGCGGTGGTGAGTGCTGGGTAGAAGGGAAATGGGTTGAGAAACATTAGTTTGTGAATTTAGAAGTTCTGGTAGAACCAATTCCCCATGTGACTATGATTCAACAGAGCACACATGTGCCCTTTTTAACTGTAAAGGCACTTACACAGCATTAATGGCTGGTCTCTGGGTAATTTATGCGCTATGATCTTGATAATCCGCATACATTTTTCTTTTAAAGTTATTACACTTTTTTTTTTTTTTTAATGACTGTGTTGGGTCTTCGTTTCTGTGCGAGGGCTTTCTCTAGTTGTGGCAAGCGGGGGCCACTCTTCATCGCAGTGCGCGGGCCTCTCACTATCGCGGCCTCTCTTGTTGTGGAGCACTGGCTCCAGACGCGCAGGCTCAGTAATTGTGGCTCACGGGCCCAGTTGCTCCGCGGCATGTGGGATCCTCCCAGACCAGGGCTCGAACCCGTGTCTGCTGCATTGGCAGGCAGATTCTCAACCACTGCCCCACCAGGGAAGCCCCACATACATGTTTAATCAATCCTTATCTGTCAGGTGATCCCTGATTGTTACTGTTTTCTGTAAGTCACCCCGGTCCACTCACAGGGATTCAAATTTATTTTGATCATTCACTGGAGTGGAAGTGTCTTAAGATTTCAGTAGCCACCAAAAATTATTCCCAGTGCTCCCCCAGGAGGGAGCAACATAGGATGGTCAAAGTTGACCTATTAGCTCTTTTACACCAGAAGTTTCTTTTAGAACCTGTATTGAAGATTGGCAGGTAGAATTGAATGTGACAAAAAAGAAACCAGAATGAGTCAGTCTCAAGAACTGAGATGTTCCTTGTGGTCTCCACTATCTGATGATGTTAGTGATTTCACCTCTACATCATCCATTTCTTTCCTGTGAAAAATCAGTATCTAGATATAATGTGTAATAAATAGACACACACACACACACACACACACTTTACAGTTGCTTCAGTGTGTGCAGCTTAACTTGATGTCTTGGCACTCTTTGAAATGATCTTCTAAAGTGCTAGTGGTCTCTTATTCTGGCTGGCCTAAAAATTTTGGAAAATAGTAGACAGCCAATAACATTTACAGATTGATAACGCAGAGCTACAAAATGTATTTAACCTAACAACTTTCAATTATAGATTCTCAGCATATCATAGAAACTTCTATTGGACATTTAAGTGTTTAAGGAGCCCAAGCCTGGAGAGACATCTGTGCTGCTGATCCCAGGCCACTCTAATTGCCTAATTTAGAACTCATGACCCATCAGTTTTCTCAGCACCCCTTATGCCCCATCTTTCACCTCCTCGTATAATTATTTGTAATCATGGCTACACAAAGAACAAGAGTGGCTCGCCTCCATGTATGAAGAGGTAAACAAAACAATTATTAATATAACTATATCTTTGACTAATTCATACTAAATTCAGTCTTCCAAAAAATAAATCTACTTTCAACCCATCCTTGGATAAAATTCATCTAATGATACATATATCTCACAAAGAAAGCTGATTATCAATTTATAGACTAATGAGTTCTTTTCTTCACTTTTTCCCTATGTATAACCTAGTATTCTCGAATTTCTCTGCACCTACAGGGCCAGAGGAAAGAAGGGGGATATCCACATCCTTTCTAATACTTAGTGATGTTTCTAATAAGAAAAGTTTAATGGAGAAAAAAAGAGAGAGAGAGAAAGGGGAGGGAGGATGAATAATTGAGTAACTGAGTACTGGTTGTACTTATTCTACTAACTAGAAGATCCTGGGGAAAATGTCTTTGAAGTATTTTATTTCTTCTTCCCACAGGTAAAATGGGAATAATTATTTCCCTATAACAACCTCAGAGATGCTGTGAGGGAGAAAAATATACATTATGCATGAAAATGTTCTGAGTTTTCAGGAAGAGAAGCAATATATTATTAAAATAATGCTCACCTACTGTTTTAATATTAAATACTAATATTTATATTCAAATGGTAAAGACATAAAACTAGTATCTAGCTATAGTTAATAAAATATTTTTATGAAAATATTACTTTGCTTGAAGGTTTTAGGATTATCTTAACTAATACCATTCATAAATAACTAGAGATTGGCTATATTTTCATTTTAAAGGAAGCTAACTGAAGGTTTCCTGATGAGGATTGATCTATACCTTTTTTCTTCTTCTAAAAGTAACGGCCATCCTTTGGCTAAAGGATGAGAATAACATGTATATACTGTTTTTATTCCATTGGGCACATAAACAGCAGCCAGTGCCTTGAAGCTGCAATAGGAGAACGTGCTACCTGCATGGAGCCTCAGGTACGAGAATCTTAATGTTAGCTCCTCTGGTGCATTCACAGAGAGCATTTCTATCCCCACTTCAAGAGGAGAACTTTAAGTACTATAAAACTTAAATGAGAATTTTTTAGTGACACTGTTTTCATAATTTATGGTACTCCCATCCTGACCTTGTTTCAAATTTGCTTAGGAAAATACATTTCCTGCCTTTGTTCTCATAGTATCATTACAGTATGGATGGATGGATGATTAAATAAGTTAGGATGGCGATCTTTTGGAGAAAAGATTTCTTGTTTGGAAGTAACAGCATAGGCTGCCACACCTCAGTTGGAAATGTGTCTCAGCGCCTGGGAGCAAACACAGGTGAGGCTCATCCTGGTAGCACGTGCGGGTGAGGTCATGGATGGGTGGCAAAGAAGTACAAACTAATGGAAACACAACTCCAGGCTCTGAAGCTACTTTACATGGAGTTAGCACAGCATAGGCTCATCTGACCTAACAACAACAGGATAGCTAACCCTGACTGAGCATTCACCATGTACCAACTCTGGGCTGAGACTTCACGTGTTAGCTCATTTAATCCTCACAACAACACTATGAGGTAGTAACTAGCTTTATGCTGATTTTACAAATGTGGGAACTGAGGCTTAGAGAACTTACATAAGTTGCCCAAAGTCTCACAGCTACTAAATGACAGAGACAGAACTCACACCCAGGCAGCCAGACTCCAGAGCCCATGTTTCGACCCCAGAACTACAATGCCACATGGACTCCATCACAGTGAGAAGCCAGTATTTCATCAATTATTCTCTCTATACCCATCTCATGGATCCAGCTGCCTTGTTATTCTGCCCCCAAAGGAGAAGGTCTGAATGCACTGGCTCAGATTCAGCATTGGTCACTCACAAACTGTCTTGTGAGACAGATAATAAAGACAACAATGAAAATGCAATAAATAACCTAACCTTCCACTTTAAGAAACTAGAAAAAGAGCAAACTAAATCTGAAACAACATAAGGAAGGAATAAATAAGGATCTGAATGGAAATAAAGGAAATGGAGAATAGAAAAATAAAGAAAATCAATGAAACTGAAAGTTTGTTCTTTGAAAAGATCAATATTGACAAACCTTTAGCTAGAATGACCAAGAAAATAAGAGAAAACTCCACTTATTAAACTCAGGAATAAACGAGGGACATCACTACTGACCTCACAGAAATAAAAAAGATATATCTATGACCTAGATTTATCAATGGACAAATTCCTAGAAAGACACTTCTACCAAAACAGACTCAAGAAGAAATAGAAAATCTGAATAGACTTATAATAAGTAGAGTTTGAATTAGTAATAAAATTTTTTTTTCCATGAAGAAAAGCCCTGGAACAGATGGCTTTGCTAGTGAATTCTAACACCAAATGTTTAAAGTATGATTATCACCAATCCTTCACAAGCTCTTCCAAAAAACAGAAGAAGACGGAACACTTCTCAATTCAGTGAGGCCAGTGTTACCCTGCTACAAAATCCTGACAAAGACATCACAAGAAAACTACAAATCAATATCTCTTATGAATACATGCAAAAATCCTCAACAAAACACTAGCGAATTGAACACAACGTAAAAAGGATTATACACCATGACCAAGTGTGATTTATCCCAGGAATGCAAGCTTTTAACATAAGAAAATCAATCAATGATTATACACTACATCTTATTAATGAAGGACAAAAAATATACAATCATTTTAATAGACACCAAAAAATTTTTGACAAAATGCAACAACCTTTAATGATTAAAACACTCAACGTACTAGGAACCAAGGGAACTTCTTCAATCTTATAAAAAAGCATCTACAAAGCCCACATCTAACATGATACTTCATGGTAAAAGACTGAATGCTTTCCCCCTAAGATCTGTAACAAGACAAGGATGCCCACTCTTTGCCACATCTACTCAACACTGTACTGGAGATTTTAGCCAGGGCAGTTAGGCAAGAAAAAGAAATAAAGGGCAATCCTATTGGAAAGGAAGATGTAAAACTACATATCTTCACAGCTCACATGATCTGATATGCATAAAATCCTAAAGAATCCACTAAAACACTATTAGAACTACTAAACAAGTCTAACAAGGTTGCAGGATACAAGACCAATATACAAAAATCAATTGTATTTCTACACAGTATCAATGAACAATCCCAAAAATGAAATTAACAAAATAGTTTCATTTAAAATAGCATTAAAAATAATGAAATAATATGAAAACGTCAAAACATTGTTGAAATAAATGAAAAGAGGATCTAAATAAATAGAAAAACATCTCATGTTCATGGATCAAAGATGTAATATTGTTAAAATAGCAGTACTCCTCAAACTGATCTATGTATTCAACACAATCCTTATCAATATCCCAGCTAGCTTCTTTGAAGAAATTGATAAGCTGATCCTAAAATTCATACAAAAATTAAAGGGGCCCAGAAGCCAAAACAGTCTTGAAAAAGAAGACCAAAGTTGGAGGACTCACATTTCCCAATTTCAAAACTTACTGTAAAGCTATGGTGATTCAGACAGTATAGTACTAGCATAAGGACAGACATTGATCAATGGAATAGAACTGACCGTCCAGAAAACAGGCAAAAAACCTCAAACCATATGTCTACAGTCAATTGATTTTTGACAAGGGTGTTAAGTCCACTCAATGGGAAAAGAATAGTCTTTTTAAGAAATGATGCTAGGGACTTCCCTGGTGGGGCAGTGGTTAGGAATCTGCCTGCCAATGCAGGGGACATGGATTCGATCCCTGGTCTGGGAAGATCCCACATGCCATGGAGCAACTAAGCCCATGCACCACAACTACTGAGCCTGCGCTCTAGAGCCTGTGCACCGCAACAAAGAGTAGCCCCTGCTCGCCACAACTAGAGAAAGCCCGCACGCAGCAACAAAGACCCAACACAACCAAAAATAAAATAAATAAATAAATAAATATTTTAAAGAAATGATGCTAGAACAACTATCCAAATGCAAGAGAACGAAGTTGGACCCGTCACTCATACCATATGCAAAAATTAAGGGACTTCCCTGGCGGTCCAGTGATTAAGCCTCCATGCTTCCAAGGCAGGGGGCACAGGTTCGATCCCTGATTGGGGAACTAAGATCCTACATGCTGTGTGGCATGGCTAATAATAATAATAATGGGTCAATCACCCAAATCTAAGAGCTAAAACCGTAAAACTCTTAGAAGAAAAAATAGGTGTAAATCTTCATGACCTTAGATCAGGCAATGGCATTTTAGATATGACGCCAAAAGCGCAAGCAACAAAAGAATAAAATCATTAAACTAGACTTAGCCAACTGAAATGTTTTTGTGCCTCAAAGGACATCATTAACAAAGTGAAAGGTGGACTTCCCTGGTGGTACAGTGGTTAAGAATCTGCCTGGCAATGAAGGGGACATGGGTTCGAGCCCTGGTCCAGGAAGATCCCAAGTGCCACAGAGCAACTAAGCCCGTGCGCCACAATTACTGAGCCTGCGTGCCCTAGAGCCCGTGCTCCGCAAAAGAGAAGCCACCGCAATGAGAAGCCTGCGCACCACAACGAAGAGTAGCCCGCGCGCAGCAACAAAGACCGAACGCAGCTAAAAAAAAAAAAAAAAAAAAGTAAAAGGATAACACACAAAATGGGAGAAAATATTCGCAAATTAGATGTCTTATAATAAGGGACCTGTATATAAAGAACTCCTACAACTCAATAGTAAAAAGACAAATAACCCAATTGAAAAGCAGGCGAAAGATCTGAACGGACTTTCTTCAAAGAAGATACGCAAATGGCCAAAAAGCACCTGGAAAATGCTCAACATAATTAGCCACCACGGAAATACAAATTTAAATTGTAATGAGATACCACTACACACCCACCAGAATGACTATAACCAAAAGGGCGGATCATAACAAGTGTTGGAAGGATGTGCAGACATTGGAACCCTCATACACTGCTGATGGGAATGTAAAATGGTACAGTCACTTTGGAAAACTGTCTGGCAGTTCATCAAAAGGTGCAACACAGAATTACCATAACCTAGCAATTCCAGTTCTAAGTATATACCCAAGAGAAATGAATACTTATGACCACACAAAAATTAGTACATGAATGATCACAGCAGCGTTATAATAGCCCAAAAGTAGAGTCAACTCAAATGTCTATCAACTGATGAATAAATAAAGATAAATAAAATACATCTATTCATACAATGGAAAACAACTACTCAGCAATAAAAAAGAAGTATTGAGACATGGGTGAACCTTGAAAACATTAAGCTAAGTGAAAGAAGCCAGTCATAAAAGACCACACATTGTATCAATTCCATTTATATGAAATGTTCAGAATAGGCAAATCTATAGTCAGAAAGTAGATTAGTTTTGTATATGGCTGGACTAGGGGGTGGGAAGAATAGGAAAGTGATTGGTAATGGGTACAGGGGATTTTTTTAGAGAGGTGATGAAAATGTTCTAAAATCGATTGTAATGATGGTTGAACTACTCTGTAAATATACTAAAACCCATTGAATTGTACACTTTTAAAAAAAAATTTATTTATTATTTATTTTTGGCCACATTAGGTCTTTGTTGCTGTGCACAGCTTTCTCTAGTTGCGGAGAGCGGGGGCTACTCTTCGTTGTGGTGCGCAGGCTTCTCACTGAGGTGGCTTCTCTTGTTGCAGAGCTCAGGCTCTAGGCGCGTGGGCCTCAGTAGTTGCGGCTCGCAGGCTCAGTAGTTGTGGCTCGCAGGCTCAGTAGTTGTGGCTCGCGGGCTCTAGAGCGCAGGCTCAGTAGTTGAGGCGCACGGGCTTAGTTGCTCCATGGCATGTGGGATCTTCCCGGACCAGGGCTCGAACCCGTGTCCTCTGCATTGGCAGGCGGATTCTTAACCACTGTGCCACCAGAGAAGCCCCTAATTGTACACTTTAAATAGGTGAACTATATCCCCAATAAAGATGTTATTTAAAAAAAAAAAGCCAAGCATGTGAGAGTGGAAGGATGGCAGATGCTACACTCACCACC
This sequence comes from Physeter macrocephalus, assembly GCF_002837175.3. Lineage (NCBI taxonomy): Eukaryota > Metazoa > Chordata > Mammalia > Artiodactyla > Physeteridae > Physeter > Physeter macrocephalus. Next base: position 78,704,043 of record NC_041220.1, on the reverse strand, counting down.
CCTGCTTCAGGAGGATCTATTTCAAAGGCTTCCCCTAAATCTCTCCCATTCCAACCCTCATATCCAAGAAATAGCATGCAGACATGCAACTGTGGGAACTGTGATTTTAATGTTACATATTCTCCCCTGCTTTCATCTCAAACTAGAACCATATAGGTAAAATCTCACCACACAGAATAACCCTACAGAGAAGGTTCCATTATGACAATGATTTTTTTATGTCCTGGTGGATGGCTTAGTGCTCCAGCTCTTTGTTAATCTCACAGTGAATAGCTTTCCAAGAAAATGCTTTCTCTGGTCCCTGCTCACTCAGACTTTGTGACGCAGTCCCTGATGGTGTCTGCATATGCGTGCGTGCGTGCGTGTGTGTGTGTGTGTGTGTATGGGCGCACGTGCACTGGGGACGGGAGTGCTGGGGCCAGAGCACTGCTAAACTGAGCAATGTATAATTAACCTCCCTTCCCAGCCCCAGCAAGCAACGACTCTCTTCATTGTTCCCTTATATTTCCCCTCCTAAGTCACCATCATCACTCCAGCCAACCTTCCTTTCTAATACTCCAGAGTGGTTTAGCAGAAAGAAAACAAGACAGAGTCCGGTATACATGAGCTCAAAAACTAACCTTAGGGGCCTCCCTGGTGGCGCAGTGGTTGAGCATCTGCCTGCCAATGCAAGGAACACGGGTTCGAGCCCTGGTCTGGGAGGATCCCACGTGCCACGGAGCAACTGGGCCCGTGAGCCATGGCCACTGAGCCTGCGCATCTGGAGCCTGTGCTCCGCAACGGGAGAGACCGCGACAGTGAGGCCCGCACACCACCATGAAGAGTGGCCCCCGCTCTCCGCAACTAGAGAAAGCCCTCGCACAGAAACGAAGATCCAACACAGCCAAGAATTAATTAATTAATTAATTAATTTTAAAAAAAAAAACACCTTATCACTTTCCACTTAGTAACCTTGGGCAAGCCTCAGATGTTAATTTGTAAAATAAAGATCACAATACCCTAATTGTTAAAAAATATTTCTAGAGTTCCCACTGTGAGCTGGGTACTGAGAATACACACCTGAATAAGACAGACTCTGTAGCTGAAAAACTCATAGTCTAGTAGGAGGCACAGAAATACAAACAAATAATACAGTACAGTGTGATAAATGCGATAATAGATGGTATCATGAAGGAGGGAATGACTGATTCTCTTAACAGCTGAGAAAGAAGAAGGATTTATGGTATGGCTGTGAGATTTCACTAAGACAGTGTGTCCACAGAACACTTGGCACACAGCAAGTGCTCAAAGAGTGTGAAGTTCTTCCACAAAGTGCCCTAGGAATGTACACGAAAAAAATTTTAAGTTTTGTCAAGAGAGATAAGAAACTGGAAAGGGCTGCTCACTGCTCTGGCCAGTTATTATCAATGGTTAATTCAACTAAAGAAAGGTGGGCATCAGTGTTTTATTTCTTCCTGCTCATAAATATGATAACTAAAAACATATTAATTATAATAAATCTAAATTATAACAAATAAATGTGGATGTTCTGGGGTAATATTATGAATTTTAACATATAATTCTAACTTTACCAAATTAGAACATCCAGTAAAATGATCCAAAAATTCTTGACTCTTCATTCAGTCATTCAATAGATATTTTTTCACTCCCTGTTATGTGGTACCATACAACAGAGATATAAAATTGAATTTACCACAAACTTCAAATGACTAGGAAAGAGAATACAAATCCTTAATAAATGTAATGCTGACAGAATAGCATGTTGTATTTATTCCCCCCCAAGGATTATTCAGGAGGTTTTCTTGCTCTTGAAACAAAGCAGCGAGATAATAATGTTCATAATACTGGTTCCTTCCCAATCAGATCTGTACTCTTATGCCAATTCTAGAACTAGATATTTGCAAATGGATGCCTCCTTGGTGGAAAAAAAGGAAATGATAAAGTTTCTCAATAGAGACAAGTCAAGTACTCAGTGTTCTCAGAGTAAAATCTTGCTGAAATGATAAAACCTCCAGCAGTTATCAATAGGCTTAGCTACACAGATAAACAACCTTGAGATTTGTAAATCCATGCTAGTAAAGGAAGTGCAAGGAAGGTGGTGTAATTCAACTTTGGAGTCTGAGGCATAAGATGTGGGAATCAACTAGGCACCTGCACTGAGGAAAGGGAGCTCAGGAGTACAGCAGACACCTACTTTCTCCTGCCCATCCACCCTCTCATGTCTCCTATCAACAGACCCCTCCATGTCCCAGGACTCAGGGACAGGTCCAGGTGTGGCACCATGCTGGTGAATCAGAGTCCTTCTGGGGATGAGAAAGCTGTGGGGTTTTCCATAGGAATGACAATTGTTAAAACAAAAAACCAACACAGAGGACAACAGAGAGATAGAGAAAAACAATCCTGATGACCTCTTTTGACTCCTTTGATTTAGTCATGTTCCACCCCTTGGAATTTCCAGCTAAGTAAATATATATGTATATACATAATTTTATGTAAAGAATTTAATTTGATATATTTGTTTGTTGATCGATTGCTTAAGCTATTTGGGATTGGATTTCTGTCACTTGCAACCAAATGAATCCTAAGTAGCAAAGGGTCTCACTACACCTCTCTTCCCTGGTATGTATTATCATGGGATGGGGTAACCAAGGTCACACAGTAATCTCACCCAACCCCAATTCACTCTTCTCACTCATTTTTCCAGTTCAACAAATGTACTCTCCAGGTTTTATAAAAAGCTGTCATTTTCCCTCCTTAATCCCTTTAGTAAAATTTTACTCTATGCCTCTTTGCCCTTACTGAAAAGGGCATTTCATCCTTTTTGGTGTAACAGAAGAGTGGTACTAATATGACTTATCTTTGAGGAGAAGTGCTGACACTCAAACAGAAAATTAACAAAGGACATTCCAATAAAGAAGTCTCCTCCTAGAAATTCTGTTGTGAAAAGTGGTCAGGTCTCTCTCTCTGTAGAAAAAATTTATAGAAAATTCTCATATTACTGGAGACAGTTTTTTTTGCAATTATTACAGCCAAATGTCACTAAAGTGCAACCCCTTAAAGGCCCTGTTGCCTGTTGATTCCATGTCTGCGCCTGCTGTCCTGAGCAGTGTTAATTGGGATCGCTCAAAGGAACAGAAACAGGCCTCTCACCCTCCGAGATGGCCCACACTCTGTCTTCGGAGTGTGTTTCTTCCATGGCCGCTCTCGCCTTTTGAGACGGACCGCGCTCTGTGTAGTGTGTATCTCTCTCAATACATCTACCCTTTACCTATTTCACAAAAAAAAAAAAAAAAAAAAAAAAATAAAAGAACAGCATTTTTCTATTTCCTTCATTTTTCTATTTCCTTTTTTGAGACGGACCGCGCTCTGTGTAGTGTGTATCTCTCTCAATACATCTACCCTTTACCTATTTCACAAAAAAAAAAAAAGAACAGAAACAATTGATCATCTTCATTTTTCTATTTCCTTTTATTTTACCTGCCTTCTCCTGCTTCCCTCTTAGGAAAAAAAAAAAGAGAGGGCAGATAAGAATAAAGAACAAAACCTGTTGGGAGGTAACTTTTACAGCAAACTATGGAAAATCTGTAAGAGAAGTTTTGACCAGTGTTGAACCAGATCAGCACCTGTGTGGGCTAAGCAGTGGTTCACTCATAAACCTGTTTATCTATAGCGCAAAGCAAGGCTATCAGCAGAAATGACGGCTTCTAAACTGTCATTTGGTCTAAACTATTATACATTAGCCTTGGATGAACAACCTTGGGTAGAGATCTTTGCTATCAGCAGAAACGACGGCTTCTAAACTGTCATTTGGTCTAAACTATTATACATTAGCCTTGGATGAACAACCTTGGGTAGAGATCTTAAAAAAAAAAACAAAAAAAAAAAAAACCCTAGAATTTGTGGAGGGTCCTGGGCCTTGGTAGTTTTTAAAAGCTCCTTCTGGTGATTCTAATATGTAGCCAAGGAAAAAACCACTCATCCATACAGACATCCAAACAAACTCTTTATCCAACCATCACAATTGTCCAGGGCAGCTTGGGCTATAACCAAAATGGCCACTAACAATGCCCCGGGTACTTCCATTCTTTCTTCTCCACAAGCAGATAATTAAAGCCATCAGTTCTGAAGTCTTTACTGCATATCAGTTTGTACTAAGAACTTTACATACATCATCTCTAACATTTGCAACCACCCTAGATAGTAGTACCATTTCCAATTTCAGCACCAGAAATGGAGAAATGTAGAGGTAAAGGAATTCACTACATAGCAAATAAGTGGCACGGCAAACCCCAATCTAAGCTTGCTCTGTCTCCACTATAAAGATAGCCCCTCATCTCTGTGTCTTTAATCCAAAATTGGTATCCTTCTAATATCCCACCACGTGTGCAAATATATGACTATTTAAAAACTGGTGAAAACTCAGAGAAATATATATAAATTCAAAACAAGTTTCCTTCATTTTATATGATAAACTGTAAATGCTTATTGTTTTTAAAAATTTCTCTAATTCTAGAAAGAGACAAATATCGAGCTGTTACCAGCCTACCTTCAAAACTCTATTGTCCATTTACAATTTGAACTTACTTTATTGAGCAAGCTGGTTTTACTTAGTCTGGTGAATACACAATTGATTTGGGCCATATATCATCAGTGAACTTTCTAGTAATACATATCCCAGGATACCAGTTACCTAAAATTGATGCTTCTTTAAATTCCTTTTCATGAAAAATGATTAAATTACTGGTAAATCTAGAAATTCCCCTTAGGGATCCTTGGAAAGCAAACTATAGTATAGCATTCTATTAAACACTGTTAAGTATGACAGTTGATATAATAGCTTCTACTCGCTAGGAAACATAAGGCGTGCGCACGCGCACACACACACAGAAGTTTTCATTTCCAACCCAACGTATAAATGTGACTGTGATTTGGTACCTTTACAAACTGGAGCAGATCTTACAGTTAGCTTCAGATAAGTCTTATTCAGTTAGTTTACACCTCCCTGTGGTATTACCACCTCACGCCTCATGTTAATAATAGGTACTTAATAAATACCTGTTGAATGAACACATAAATGCGGGAGGGGACTGAAATGCAAAAATTAGGGAGAAAGTCTACCTCAGACAGAAAAACAAAACTCCATACATTCATTCAAAAATAAATCAAAAAGGGTGAAATTTAAGATCTACAGCATATGGATCTTATACTCTACCAACAGGGCTTTTAGATTCCAAAACGTATCATTTATTTACATTTTCAGGTACATGGAAATACATACATGGAGAAGTTTTCCTACCTCAGAAATGTGACTTACTGTTTTAGACTTTCTTTTCCTAAAGACTCTATGAGGAAGCAGTTACTACTTCAGAATCACATCTTATTTAGTTATTCCTCCACTGTTCCCCAAGCACAGTCTTTATTACAGCAGACAGCATATTCTGCTTATACTACAACTGGTTGTAGACCTATCAGTAACCTTAGCTACATTACAGTGTTTTGGTTTGTTTTTTTTTTCAGTACGCGGGCCTCTCACTGTTGTGGCCTCTCCCGTTGCGGAGCACAGGCTCCGGACGCGCAGGCTCCGCGGCATGTGGGATCCTCCCGGACCGGGGCACGAACCCGTGTCCCCCGCATCGGCAGGCGGACTCTCAACCACTGCGCCACCAGGGAAGCCCCATTACAGTGTTCTTGACGTTGGGGGTTTTGCTTCTATTCATTAATTCATTCAATTCACTCATTCATCCATTGACAGTATTGTGCTTTGCCCAAGAGGAGGTACGCAATGAATCAGCAATATCACAGACACTTTACAGCTGGAGAACACCATTTGGCACTCCTACATTGTGAACAGCGTGAACACCAAAAGATATGTCTTATTCCTAACTGTGCCCACAAAGCTTAGCACATATTTGAGAAATGGTTAATGACGTGAACCACACCTTAGAGATAGATCATCTCGCTCATTTCCTTTTGGTGACTGGATTATTTCTCAAGGTGAAAAAGTTACTAATTAGTGGTAGGGCTAGCACTAAAGGTCAGATGTCTTTTCTCCCAACCCAAAGTTCATGTAAAATTCACTTTATGACTGACTCCAGATCAATTCACAACTCAAGTGGCACTGTGATAGTTATTTTCCTGTAGCTCAAAAGCCCACTAGTGTCTTTACAACCACATCCCTTCAAAGCTCCAATTTATTGGCAAAACACTGCATTTTCATGGGAATGCTCTTCTTAATTGAACACTGTGAGTTTTTCCACTTAGGTGAAGTCCTTAACATCATAATAATGAAGATTAATAATAAATTATGGAACTTCCCTGGTGGTCCAGTGGTTAAGAATCCACCTTCCAATGCAGGGGACGCGGGTTCGATCCCTGGTCGGGGAGCTAAGATCCCACACGCCATGGGGCAACTAAGCCCACGTGCCACAACTACTGAGCTCACGCCTCAACGAGAGAGAGAAAACCCTCATGCCACAACTAGAGGGAAGCCTGCACACCACAACTAGAGAGAAACCCGAGCAGATCGCACAATGTAAGGAAAAACATCCCTCATGCCTCAACAAAGATCCCGTGTGCCACAACTAAGACCCGACGCAGCCAAGAAAAAAGGAAAATAAATAAATTAAATAAATAAATATTTTTAAAAATTAATGAATATTAATAATAAATTGTGGGACTTCTCTGGTCGGCCAGTGGTTAAGAATCTGCCTTCCAAAGCAGGGGACGCGGGTTCGATTCCTGGTCGGGGTACTAAGATCCCACATGCTGTGCAGCCAAAAAATAATAATAATAATAATCTGCTGAGAATAGGAGAATGGATAAACAAACTGTGATATAGTCATACAATGGAATATTGCTCATTAAAATCAGATACATGCAATATTATGGCTCACTAGCTTATCAGCATAGATCATTAGCAGAAAACATGCTGAGTAAAAGGAGTCTTACACAGAAGAGTACATGCTGAGTAAACTCCATTTATATGAAATTCGAAAACAGGTAAAACTAATATGTGGTAGGGAAAATAACATCAGCGGTTTACTCTGGTAGATAGCGGTAGGTAGGGGCAGGGATTGACTTGGAGGGGGCATGAAGAGAACTTTCTGGAGTGATGGTAATGTCTTTATCATGATTGAGGTTTGGGTTACACCAGGGTATGCCTTTGTTAAAGCTCAGTAAATATACACCTAAGATGAGTGCATTTCATTTTATGCAAATTTTATCTTAAAAAACTATAAACAAATATTGAACTTTAGTTAATGAAGTATTTCAGGGTAAGTATTCCAAAGTTCAGCACTTTGTTTTTGAATGCCATCAAAAAAATATAACGAATATATGGATTGAGGAATGGATTAAGGGGTAGATAATGATAAAGCAAGTATAGCAAACGCTAATGGCAGAATTTAAGTTTTGGGTATGTGGGTGTTCATTGTAAGATCCAAATTTGCTGTATGTTTGAAATTATTATAATAAAATAATAAAATGTTGGTGAAAAAAAGAGACTTAAGCATTCTCTGGGGGCCTTGTTCAAAGCCTTAATGAAGAAACCAACTGCAAAAAGAAATTATTAAGTCAACTAGAACGCATAATTTTTCAAATAATTTGAGTTTATTTACTTTGAAGTAAACAGTTAAAACAGAAAAAAAAAAAAAAAGCCTGAGTTTGGCATGAGTGTAACAAAAAGGGAAATTGACAAAAGATGGCAGTATACATTCATCTCTATTTTTAGACCAAAAAAAAAAAAAAAGCAAGTTCCTAACATCACCAAGAGACACAGTTCAACTTTGCAAACAACTTGCATAGCTGACAGCTGATGAAAGACAGGTATATAAGGCAAGGCGAAGTCTTGAATCCCATTCGTCTCCATAAAAAACATGAGCACTCTGGGGAAGCACTACTAATCCACCTCCTCCGTGGCGGGGCCAGGCCCAGAGCCACCCCCTCCCTGGTACAGTCCGCTGATGATGGGGTTACCCACCTGCTCTACTGATGTGATATCACTTATGTGTGGAATCTATAAAAATGATGCAAATGAACTTATTACAAAACTTATTACAAAACAGAAATAGACTCACAGACATAGAAAACAAAACAAATCCCAAAGGGGATGGGGGAGTGGGGGAGATAAATTAGGAGTTTGGGATTAACATATACACATATAACATATACTCTACATCAAACAGATAAACAACAAGGACCTACTGTATAGCACAGGGAACTATACTCAGTATCTTGTAACACTCTAATGGAGAAGAATCTGAAAAAGTGTGTGTGTGTGTGTGTGTGTGTATATATACACACACACACACACCTTTATATATATACACCTTTATATATACCTTTATATATACATATACATATCTGAAAAGGTATACATGTATACGTATATATGTATGTATAACTAAATCATTTTGCTGTACACCTGAAACTAACACATTTTATATTAACTATATTAACTACACCTCAATTTTAGAAAGGTTAAATTTTAAAAGGGAGGGGGGCATTAGAAAACAGAAAAAAAAGACAACTGGGAAATGTATATGTGAACTGGGTATTAGATGATAACAAGGCATTACTGTTAATTTTGTTGGGTATGATCATGACATTGTGGTTAAATAAAAATATCTCCATATTTTTAAAGATGCATGTTAAAATACTAGAAATGAAAATAATATGATATTTTTATTTGCTTTAAATGACTTAAACAAAGGAGGAAGGGATAGATGACACTGAAGCAAAAACTTAAACGCTATTAAATCTGAGAGACAGGCATACTGGAATTTATTATATTTATTCCCTCTAAATTTCAATGTATATTAGAAAATTTTTGAATTTTTTTGAAACCAATTAGTAAACACATATTAAGATTACAAAAATCAAAGGGCTAATTTCAAATGTTTGAAATAATAACATTCTGTAATTGATGTAACAGCATACTTCTTTCATTAAAAGATTGACTTGTTTGTTTGTTTATTTAGCCATGCTGCACAGCTTGCAGTATCTTACTTCCCCAACCAGGGATTGAACCCAGGCCACGGCAGTGAAACAGTCCTAACCACTGGACCACCAGGGAATTCCCCTAGATTTCGTTTCTAAAATTAAAGTGGGGCTTCCCTGGTGGTGCAGTGGTTGGGAGTCCGCTTGCCAATGCAGGGTACACGGGTTCGAGCCCTGGTCCCGGAAGATCTCACATGCCACGGAGCAACTAAGCCCGTGAGCCACAACTACTGAAGCCTGTGTGCCTGGAGCCTGTGCTCTGCAACAAGGGAAGCCACTGCAAGAGAAGCCACCCACCAGAACGAAGAGTATCCCCTGCTCACCACAACTAGAGAAAGCCCGCGCACAGCAAAGAAGACCCAACGCAGCCAAAAATAAACAAATAAAATGAATAAATTAAAAAAAAACTTTGAAAAAATAAATAAAATTAAAGTGAATCTAAGTTCGATTTGTTACTAGAATTCACAACTACTGAAGCCTGTGTGCCTGGAGCCTGTGCTCTGCAACAAGGGAAGCCACTGCAAGAGAAGCCACCCACCAGAACGAAGAGTATCCCCTGCTCACCACAACTAGAGAAAGCCCGCGCACAGCAAAGAAGACCCAACGCAGCCAAAAATAAACAAATAAAATGAATAAATTAAAAAAAAACTTTGAAAAAATAAATAAATAAAATTAAAGTGAATCTAAGTTCGATTTGTTACTAGAATTTTTAAAATTCTTATGACTCCTTTGAATGAATTAGAAACACCCAAGTCATAACTGCAGGTCTTAGAATTACTGGGTTAGTCATATTAAATAAAGATAGCATTGTCATTCATTCATTCATTCAGTGAATGTCTCTTTTGAAAACTCCATAGTAATATAATTATAACTATGAAGAAACACTCTGTATATAAAGAATTCCTAAAACACCTTTAGGAAAAACCCACAGGCAGGCCCAAACAATTCCAACACATAAGGTGTGGCATTTAAAAAATACAACCAGTAAGACTGCGCTTCCACTGTAGGGGGCGCGAGTTCAATCCCTGGTCGGGGAACTAAGATCCTGCATGCTGCGTGGCCCAGCCAAACATACATACATACATACATACATAAATATATAAAACCAATAACATTTTCATTTACTTGATCCTACACAACTCGACTTAATTTTGTATTTAATGAACTGATCTGAGGTCCAAACAGACTGGTTATGTAGGTATAAGCCTTACTGAGATAACCACACAACACATGGGCATCTGAATTTACCAAACAGATGAATTAGAAGGTGATTTAGGTCATGTAACAAAATAATTTTTTTCTTTACAAAATGATCTACCCCAGTACTCTCTTTTGTTTCCTCAACACACTGAAAACTCGATTGGTTTGCTAGATTTCCCTTTAACCACAACTTTTTAGTAATAAATCCATTACGGAAAACATAGACCATGGGCCTGTGGTCTATTCTTTGGTCTATGTCACGTCTCTTATTCAGGTTTCACTTGTTGATGAATTTCAAGTTCTAAGTTTTTGAAGAAATGTCTGCAAGGGGAATACATACTTAAACTGGGCTCTGGAACAATTATGTTCTTCATTGAATTCCACAATGTCAAAAAAAATAGTAGTAATATAAAACAAAAGCTCCAGGTGACTGAAGGTTTAATTTGGAGTCCAAATGTGCACAGGAGATCAGATGATGGTTTCATTTATGATGAAGAGTAAAATAAAAACAGGGAAATACTCCTGGTCTTAATTTGAGCATAATCAAAACTTGAACTTGATCGTTGCAACTTAAGGCCATACATATCTCATATAACATGAAGATAAAAGTTATAGTGAAGGGGCTTCCCTGGTGGTGCAGTGGTTGGGAGTCCGCCTGCCGATGCAGGGGACGCGGGCTCGTGCCCCGGTCCGAGAAGATCCCACGTGCCGCGGAGCGGCTGGGCCCGTGAGCCATGGCCGCTGAGCCTGCGCGTCCGGAGCCTGTGCTCCGCAACGGGAGGCCCGCGTACCGCAAAAAAAAAAAAAAAAAGTTATAGTGAAGGTTGTATGGCAAAGAAGATGTGGAAAACAGAAATAAGGGTGGCATATAAAACAAATCCAGCAGTTCTGTTGCTTATGGTTCTAATCTCAGAGGGTAGAAGGATGCACGGCCTTTACTTCATACTCTCAGATCCTGAACAGGTTTTTTTTTTTTTTTTTTTTTTTTCGGTACGCGGGCCTCTCACTGCTGTGGCCTCTCCCGTTGCTGAGCACAGGCTCCAGA
>NC_041220.1:78683379-78692632 GCF_002837175.3 Physeter macrocephalus | reverse complement strand
GAGCACAGGCTCCAGACGCGCAGGCTCAGCGGCCATGGCTCACGGGCTCAGCCGCTCCGCGGCATGTGGGATCCTCCCGGACCGGGGCACAAACCCGCGTCCCCTGCATCGGCAGGCGGACTCTCAACCACTGCGCCACCAGGGAAGCCTCTGAACAGGTTATCTTGATCAGTGCTGTCCGACGGAATTTTCTGTGATGAGGGAAACATTCTATATCTGCACTGTCTAATACAGTGGCTACCAAGCAAGTGCTAGTAAGCATTTGAAATGTATTGGTACAAACAAGGACCTAATTTATTTATATTTAATTAATTAGACTTAAATAGTTGCATTGCATGTGGCTGTTAGCTACTGTATTGGACACACAGATCTAGATTCATAGGGTAGCCCCCAGACAGAAGAATAAGAGATTTGGGGCAGATTAGTAAGTCTTAGAAATGTTTTATCCAGTCTGGTAGAGGGCAAGGAGCTAATCAATGCCCTTTCCATTCAAGTGGTGAGGAGAAGACACGAATATCATTTAATGTACTATGAAAATTTGAGGTCATCTTTTTCAAGATTCAATAAAGGTTCACATGAGAGTCAAATGAAGCTCAGTAGCTCAAGTGATGTTACTTTAGTCTTTTAGTTCTTCATTTCCAGAGGCAGAATTCCCTTCCTGACACCAATATTATTAATTAACCACAAAACCACTTCCACCAATTACACACACACCTCCACCACAAGCCCCAGCACACACACATATTCTTTCCCCCATCTCCTGCTTTCCCCAGCTCAATTTCCCATCCAGGCAGTCTTAAGCATTAGTACAGTCTGCAGCAAAACCCCCTGATTCTGGCCTGTCAGCTCACCAGAATGAATACACACAAAGGTCAAGTTTGGGCATTTTTAGCTGTTTTGGGTATGTCTGAAGTAGGTCTGCCTGCCTGCCTTCTAGGGTGGGTCTGCCGAATTGGACAAATCGCCTGTTGTAATCATGTCGACGTTATTTCCCAGAGGATATTTGTTTGATTGGTCCTTGTTATTCTGTTCAGAAAAGAGTACAGAACTTCATTCAATGAATGAGCCTGGTCTGAATTGAGAAGTCAAGTATGAATGAGAAAGTGGACAGGACTCTCCAAGTGTTGTTGAGAAATAAATGCCCTGGCTTAGCGCATGTTTTTCCCATCTCTCTGATGGGGAGTGGGACGGAGGAGGAGAGGTGGGGAGAGAGATTAATGACTGTGTGAACCAGTCACTGTAAAACGATATAGAACTTGAAAACAGTTGAATTTGTTAAGCCTGAACAGACGTAGGGCAGTGTTGCATCACAGGCTCAGGACCGGTGACTAAAATCTGACCTTTATATCTATCTTCCCTCTTCTTTCACTCCCTGTCTTTGAAACAAGAACTACAAAGACTTGAAATCAGAACCTAAAGCTGAGAGAGAAGAACAAATGCAATAGAAGTATGATGAGTCTGCACTGGGCAGGGGAATCCTCCCTACAAGGTGGTCTCAAGGTAGAGGGAGGCTACATAGAGGTGAGGTCTGCAGAGGTTTTGGTGGCTGCTGATGGCCAGCAGTGGGTGACAGGAATTGGAAGGAGAAGGTTTCCTCCAGATCATGGAAGAAGATCATTCATGAAAGGTGAACTGCATACTCGCATTTTGGGGAGGAGGCAGTGGAGGAGAGCTGTGGGCACAAGTAATAACAGTCCTGGGCATTCTGAAAAGACTCAGAGGATGCAAGAGTTCTTACTAGCAGCATGCAGTTGGAAGGTCAAAAAGCTTCTTCCCATGGTCACTGCTTTCTGCTCCCATCACCTTGGACAGTGTTTTCTCTCTTTATCTTGTGGCTCGGGTAGCAGGAGACTCTGAATTTCAGTGATCTTTAGAAATAACATTTTCATATGCTTTTTCTGATTATACAAAAAAAATCAGTGTTCACCATGGAAAATACAGAAACATCACACATGCGTGCGCGCGCGCGCACACACACACACACACACACACACTGGGATAGATGATTTCTTATTAAAGGCCATAGGGAAGAAAGAGGATAGGATATGGAAATATGGGTAATTAAATATAAAATTGTAAACCCTCTCTCTCATCATGGGTGGGAATTTGGGTGTTTGATTCTTCAGTGGTGTTTCCTCTACATTCTTCTACATTATTTCTTTCAAACAGAATCCCATCCATGGGATTACTGGATTGAGCATTTCTAAGGTTCTTGATATATATTGCCAAACTGTTTTCCCTACTAGGTCATACCAATATGCAGGGCCACCAGACATATATAAGGAAGTTGGCTTTCATGGCAGGAAAATCGTACCTCATTGTTGTTTTAATTTGCAGGTTATTTGCAAAACTGACTTTCTTCCTTATGTTATACACCAGTATTTCTCTTTTGTGAATTAGACTATTCCTTTCTACTTTTTTCTGTTGTTTTACTTCTCAGATTCCATGATAAGACCTTGTGAATAGAATACTGAATTAAAAAAATACTGAATGACTTCTTTGTGTTGAAAATCCTTCCCCATCAAAAATTTTCACTATTAATTTGTTCACATTCCACTGAAATTTCTTATTTTGGTCACCACTTTTACGTGGCCCAGAAATAGGCCATTTGTGAAGTATCTGTATGTGGCAGGTTTTTTACCAAAGAAGTGCTTAGGGCGGGCAAAGGACAGTCAACTTCTGAAGGCAAATTATAAAAATGAAAAAGGTTGTTTGTTGTTTTTTTTACTTTTAAGAATAAGAAGATGCCTTAATTTTTCTTTTTTTTTTAACATCTTTATTGGAGTATAATTGCTTTACAATGGTGTGTTAGTTTCTGCTTTATTCCTTAATTTTTCTTATGGCAAAGACAAAGAAGGGTTGGACTAAACTTCATAGGCCAGAATCTTCTGATATTTATTTTTTTTTCTATAGAATAACAGTACAATATCCAAATCTGTGTCATTTCCTAGAATTAAAAGCAAAACAAAACTTTTACTGCACAAACAGCAGAATGCTCCTGAGAGGCATACAATGTGACAGTACACAGATGAGATAGCAGCCAGAAGCACGGAGAAATTTTCTAAGTCACAGATGAGTTGGAAGAAGGCCCAGGCATAAATCAATTCCTTGATTCCGGGTCAGTGTTCTTTCTATAGCACCCCAATTCCTCAGAGCCTGACATCTTCTACAAAATATTTCATTTAAAAATTCCAATGAAAACAGCTATCCTATTATGTAGCAAGTAAAGCCCTTATCATTTTATGAATGGGATTATATTAATCATTTGTGATGTGTGCAGATGCCCTGTTTAACACCCTCATTATATGATCTTACTCTCTCTGACATATCTATTCAAACAACAGCAGGCACTGTGCCTATGAACTACTCTACTATTTGTTATTAAAAAATGAAAGAGTGGGCATTTCTTACAGCTTTACAATAAGAAGCCATTTAATTAGAGGAGTAGAATAAAAGCCTTTGTTTTGTTTCTAGTCAAAGTTTGCATTTGCGATTGACGCGCTGACTTCAACAATGGGGAATTTAAATGGTGAGGTTTCACAATCCTTAAGGGGGAAGTAAGTCTATGTGACAATGTTCAATCCACTGAATTCACTATTAAGTAAGAGTCCAGTTCCATTCACATGTGCCAACTTCCTTCCAGGAAATCCTGTTTGAGAGGAAGGCAAACTAAGATCACCCATGATGTGCCAGATACTTTCATATACTGCATGTTATCTCAATTAATCCTAACAGTAACTGCCAGAAGGTTGGTAAATTTGCCAAAAAAGTAAAAGTGCTGTACAGAGAAAGCCACTGTGCTGGGAAGGGCAGAACGCTCAGCTGCTGGCTGGCTCTGATTTTATCACACAGGACAAGACCAATATGTAGTCAACCTCATGACGGTGGTTTTTGTACCCAACTGGCATCCAAGGTACCTTTCTGGCTGACTCAGTTTCTTTGAGACCATCCTATCTGCAGCCACACTATAGTTGTCTTGGGTGCTAGAAACCACATGATTCCACTTCAAGACGTGGCTGTTTGGTGAAGGAAAACAATAACTCTGATGGAGAGAAATAAGCAGTGGCTTTGAACACTTCTCTCCAATTTTCCATCATGGAACTGTTTTTTAGAACACAACAATCTTGAGAGTTAGAGAGATCTTGAGAATCACCTGGACCAATCACCTTTTCAAAGAGCTGCCCTTTCTTCCAGCATCCCCATCAGGGGTCCCCCAGTCTCACTGACGAAGAGAGGACCCTCTGCACTCAACACTTGACCACATGGCAACCAAATCTAGTTCTCCTATGGCTCCAAGAGTTAAAAAAAAGATTTTTTTTAACTGAATACAATCCAGTACATGTCTTTGTTAAGTTCTAAAGGAAATGCCCATTTGTCAGGAAGATGTGTTGAGGTGAGTTAAGGCTTGTCAACAATTTGTTTTAGGGCTCCTGCACTTGTCTCCATTGTAATTGAGAAGATAATGGAAAGACACTATTTACTGATGAGAGGCAGGATGGCGTGGGGAAACTGAATGGACTTCGGGGTCAAACTAATTGGAGTGTGAAGGCAGATTCCAGCATTTACTAAAAGATGTGGCTTTATTCAAGGCTCTTGAGCTCTCAGTGACTCAGTTCCCCCAATTGTAAAGGGGGTTAATGATTCCTAGCTTGCAGGATTGTTTCAAGAATTGGGGATAATATACATATACTAGCCAGTGCAATGCCTGACACATAGTAAGTGCACAGTCAAATGGTATGATTTGAGAAGCCATCACAGACCAAAGACGGTTTCGAAGGAGAGCTTTTTTTTTTTTTTTTTTTGGTGGTACAATGCCTGACACATAGTAAGTGCACAGTCAAATGGTATGATTTGCGAAGCCATCACAGACCAAAGACGGTTTCGAAGGAGAGCTTTTTTTTTTTTTTTTTGGTGGTACGCGGGCCTCTCACTGCTGTGGCCTCTCCCGTCGCGGAGCACAGGCTCCGGATGCGCAGGCTCAGCGGCCATGGCTCACGGGCCCAGCCGCTCCGCGGCATGTGGGATCTTCCCGGACCGGGGCACGAACCCGCGTCCCCTGCATCAGCAGGCGGACTCCCAACCACTGCGCCACCAGGGAAGCCCAAGGGAGAGCTATTTTTAATGGCTGATGCAGTTCAGCAAACACTGCTTGGGTGGCAATGTGATTGGTGGTCAGAGCTGGCAACATGGAGGCCGAAAGTCTGGATGTCACCTCTCTCCCTAACAAGGTGTGTGACCTTAGGTTCTGTATTTCAGCTTTCTCATACACAAAATGGGTATATGTTACATCTCAGAATTTTTTTAAAAAGATAACTATAAAAATTTGGGAAAGTATTTTTTAAAGTATACAAATACAAGATATTGTTCCTGTGCTTGTTCATAAAGTTAAAAAGAATCAAATCAAATCTTCAATGACTGGGCTTCCCTGGTGGCGCAGTGGTTGCGCGTCCGCCTGCCGATGCAGGGGAACCGGGTTCGCGCCCAGGTCTGGGAGGACCCCGCGTGCCGCGGAGCGGCTGGGCCCGTGAGCCATGGCCGCTGAGCCTGCGCGTCCGGAGCCTGTGCTCCGCAACGGGAGAGGCCGCAACAGCGCAACGGGAGAGGCCGCAACAGAGGAAGGCCCGCATACCACCAAAAAAAAAAAAAAAAAAAAAAAAAAAAAAAAAAAAAATCTTCAATGACTGCTTTCAAGCATCCCATATGAAAGAGGATTTCTACTAACTAAGAAAATAATGATACCTTTGAAGCAAAGAATCTGGGCATCTCTTGCTTTTTCTAAAAGTGATTTAAAAAACAACTGATTGCGACACTCGGTATTATTCTCTTGTCTTCCACTGGGCATAGGGGGCCGCTTATCTGTGGCCTCACTGAAATGATGACCTGATCACACTGATCTGCCTTACAATATTAATGCAAAATTAAAAACATAACCTCTTATTCCCAACTAGAAAAAAAAAATCTAAAGGGTGTATGCTCCCTTTTGTTAGTCTAACTGAAGGACATTCGAAGCAAGTTTCTGATAAATTTTGAAGCAAGAATGGAACATTTGTGAATGCCTATACTTGTAGGATGGAAAAATCAAGAAAGGTAGTAAGGAAAAGGAAATTTAGAAATTTTGTTCATTTCCAAGATGATCAGATGAGTCAGAGAATTCAACATTATAGACCCTTCTGGGAGTTAGGATTTAAAACACTTCAAACCCCACATTGAAAGATGTGACTTTTGCCTCCCAGGAAATTTCTCAGCAATTCTGACTTGAAATTCACCTACCTTTCTTACGGTGATTGCACATTTCTTTATGCATTGATATTGAAACCTGATCTTAAGGAGTTCCCTGGTGGTCTACTGGCTAGGATTTGGTGCTTTCACTGCCGTGGCCAAGGTGTGGCACAGCCAAAATTAAAACAAAACAAAACAAAACACCTCAATAGTTGCTAAATAGATTTTAGATTATACCATGCGCAGCTCAAAAAAAATTCATATGCCACAAAAATTTATTCATAAAGAAAAGTTTGCTTGTTTTCAAAACAAAACAAACTTTGAAGGGAAAGACAGAGAAAATGACCTAAGAAAAGTCAGGTCAACGGCCAGCTTTCCAGCAGGAGGCACACAGGTCTGCACTAGTGTATAAAAGCTGAGTCTTTGTTAACGAGGTGGCATAGTCTCTGCCAGGACAGGATTGCTCTCTCCTGTAACTAACCACTTGCATGTTAGTTCAGACCAACTGTGAAGTCATGAAACTTTTCTCAGGCTCAGTTTCCTCATCTGCAAACCGTGGGAGTCGCCTCCTAGGGTGATGGTTTCACTTAAACAAACAGCCTGTGCAGAGTACTCTGCAAATCCACTCCCAGAAAGACTTCTCTCCTTCCGCCCTTTCAGGTGATAACATTTCCAACCCACATTTTATAAGATCATTTAATTTAAAAGGGCTGGCACACACAGGGAATAATTTGCAGCTCATAGAGTCATGTTTTTAATCCCCCCCACCACCAAGTTTATTAAATTGTGGTGTATTCTTACAAAGAAACACTATGCAGCAATGAAGGAATATATTATAGCTACATAAAGTAATGTTGAGTGAAAGAAGCTGGATACAAAAGAGCACATACATATGATTCCACTTTTATGAAGTTCAAGAACAGCTAATGTATGGTGATAGAAGTCACAATAATGGTACCTGGAGCAGGGTGGGTGACAGGGAGGAGAGGCACAAGTGAGCCTCCTGGGACACTGAAAATGTTCTGTACCTTGAACTAAGACTGGTGGTTACACAGGTGTATGTAAAAATTCAAGCTGTACACTTAAGATTTGTTCATTTTACTGACTTTATGTTATACTTGAATAAATAATATTTGAAATAATATTTTCTAAAGCACTTAATTTCATTACATGGAAGTTTTTCTCTCATGCATTCTTCTATGCTCTTTTTGTATTTTGTATAAGTGATAAATTTATTCGCTGGTACCTCATAATTGTAGGAATAAAATATTACTCATATATTAAATTTTCCAAATAATTGAATGTATCCATTTAAGTGAGAAAACTATTACTTTCTTGGATGAAAATCTTTATAAAATGATTTGTAGTCCTGACTATCATCTTAAACGCTACTGAGCACATTCTTCTTCTTGGTGAACCAAGGCTATCCTTAGAAACTTACATGGTTGAGCTGAGCTGAGAGGAAATGATGACTTCAGGGGC
Source organism: Physeter macrocephalus (assembly GCF_002837175.3). Taxonomy (NCBI): domain Eukaryota; kingdom Metazoa; phylum Chordata; class Mammalia; order Artiodactyla; family Physeteridae; genus Physeter; species Physeter macrocephalus. Next base: position 78,684,931 of record NC_041220.1, on the reverse strand, counting down.
CATTGCTTCTAAACTGGGTGACAGTAAATTTTGCCCCTTCCCTGTTATCAGGGGCTATTTTTCACTGTTACATGCCTGCCGCTAACCTTCCTGGTTCTTATCATTTGCTTTCTTTCACTCATTTATTCATGTATCTGGTACCTGTCTTTAGGATGCCTAGTATGTGCTAAGCACTGGAGATATAGTGGCGAATAAGACACTCCCAATCCATAATGTAAGGGGGACTTATTTTTTGGCAGAAGAGGCAAGTATTGATATAAAACAAGGGTGATGACTATCTTAAAGGGGCAGGGGTATAGGACCTAATTTAGGGGGTCTGGGAAGGTCACCTTGAGGAAGGGACATTTAAGAACTGAGAGATAAGAACCTAGCCTAGAATGAGACCTCAGTAAGTACTTGTTGAATGAGTGAATGATCATTAGCTAACAAAGAAGAGTTCTGATTTATTGTGCCCTGAGAAAACAGGAATTCTATTGAAAGATGTCTAAACCAAGAGCCAATGGCACAGAGTGAGGCCCGGACGGACATAATGGCATTAATTTTTTGACTACTGTGAGGACTGTTTTTTGCCTTAACTCAAGACCTTGAGTTACTAGACCAGTGAAGGATTTTTAACTGTTGCTTGGTTAACCTATACAAATTCAGTTTTTACCAAAACAAAACCAGCCCCAAATAGCCCTGGGTCATCCCCCCACCCCCGCCCCCGAGTACGCGGGCCTCTCCGTTGCGGAGCACAGGCTCAGCGGACATGGCTCACGGGCCCAGCCGCTCTGCGGCATGTGGGATCTTCCCGGACCGGGGCACGAACCCGCGTCCCCTGCATCGGCAGGCGGGCTCTCAACCACTGCACCATAAAGGAAGCCCTAGCCCTGGGTCTTTATGATGATTCCTGTAGTTTGCCTGCATAATTCTGATCCCAAGTTCCCATGAATGTGACTTTCCTGGCACGGTCACCCAAAAAGGTGGGTGTCACCCACCCACACCTTCTGGTGACAGCTCTGTCCAAGCAAGCCAAAACAACCATGACTCCTTGGGCATTACCGCATGTTGCAAACCACCACCTAATTTGGGGCCTATTATTGTCCCTGGAGATTTCACCTTTATGACATATTACAAACCAAGAACTTGCAGTCTAAAGGACAGAAGGAACAGATAACAACAATCTTTGTGGAGAGACTTTACTCAAATATACGCCTTATAAAGTCAGCCTGATATAGAAGCACTATTAACATATCACATGGAATAGCAGCAAAGTTTAAAATGCCAGAGATAGGGGCCAATGTACCCAGGGTTGAATTTGAACGTCTGAGTTGATCAATTAACAAACTACCAGGTAACTGCACAAACTCCTAATGAGAGATGTAAATGTAGCCTTTGCTGACCTTAGTTTCTTACAATTCCATACAGATCTTTGGGACTTCTAATTTTTTTTTTTTTTTTTTTTTTTTTTTTTTTTGCAGTACGCGGGCGTCTCCCTGTTGTTGCCTCCCCCGTTGCGGGGCACAGGCTCTGGGCTCGCCGGCTCGGCGGCCCTGTCTCGCCGGCCCAGCCG
>NC_041220.1:78659340-78683193 GCF_002837175.3 Physeter macrocephalus | reverse complement strand
GGCATGTGGGATCTTCCCGGACCGGGGCACGAACCTGTGTCCCCTGCATCGGCAGGCAGATTCTCAACCACTGCGCCACCAGGGAAGCCCGGGACTTCTAATTTTAAAAAGCCAAACAAAGGAACTGCACTGAATAGGATTTTCCCAGTGAAATAAAGGGAAACAGGGAATGACAAGTATCTAAAGGTGATTTATTTTTAGAATTTTTTCCAGTCTTTCTGTTCCTCTGACAAAACTTCAAACATAAAACTGTATCAATCTACTTCAGAGACAGTGGAATTAACACGTGAGTTTCTTCACTGGTCAGGGTCTATTTTGGATTTATGAGGTATCATTGAAGGTCAAAAGTTTGACAGACTCTTAAGCGATCTAGGTGCATCGACAGGACAGACAAGTAGACAGCAAGTATTCTTACCCCTGTTTTGAAATTTTAGAAGAGGTAAGAAAAAGATTAATCTGATTGCGGCAAGTTACATAAACTTCCAGTAGTCAGGATAGTGAAATGACTCAATGCTAAATTCAATTTTCTGATATTCATATAAAAATAATTAAATCTGCTCTCCCTTAGGTGAACTGGATGTCTTTGGCCCTCCACAGTTGTTTGATTTAGTCCCATTTACCTAAATACACAAAGCCACAGGGACGTTTTTCCCATGAAGGAAGTTTCCTCTAATTTGGAAACAATCATGTATTCCAGCCATTTTGCAATGACTGGGAACTTGTCAGAAGACTCTCAGCTTCTTACTGCCAGAGTCAATGGGCAAAAGAGTACCCAAATCACATTCTTTCATAATCAATATGCTTGCAGTCTAATCTTAACTTTAGTTTCCTCTTTATGCTGAGGTTTCCCACCATAAGATAAACAGACTAAAGATTCCATATGCTTGTTACACTGCAAAGACTATACTGCAACTTCTTTCCCCAGAAACTGGCCATTACAGAAATCTTTTGCAGCTATTCTTTTTCTAGATCTTCCTATCTCCTGTTTGGGTTTTAGCCACTAATAACACAGTTCCAGGTATCTGTGTCCAGGATATCATTATTACACTTGATCAAATGTAAACATCTGATTACGGCTCTAGTTTTATCATATACGCTCATATTTTCTACAAAAGAAAAAAAAATAAGCTAGAATAGAAATACTTAGTATTCCCAAGAAATACTAAGTCATTAGTTTCTCCACAACATGTATGACCAGTATATAAAGCTACTCCTAGCAACTGCGTTCTAAAAACAAAATGTGAGGAAGAAGCAGTCTTTCAAGCTGACCTTTAATCAGGGTAGGGGATGGGGGAGGAAAGAAAGTTTAAGAGTATTTTCAAGCAACCAGAGCCACCATTTAGCGAAAGCTTTTCATGGAATGAGTCACGGGGTATAATGAAGCGCAAATCACAAGGTTACACGTCGTCTCCTAGAAACGCCGCACCTGGCTCCGAATTCTTTGCTAGAGCAAATGCTAAGTTCTGATTCAGGCCCCCGGAAAACCTCAAGCACAGATAGATTTTACCTCCTGCTCCATGACACACACCTTCCCCTAGTAAAACTGAAAACAACATTTGACTGAAACTGAAGATTACAATTATCCGGGGACTCCAGGCCACGGAAAAATCAGAGTTTGCAAAGCAATCACTTGGCCCCCTTCATCCCCTCACCGTTCCCGCCCCTTCAGCAGAAGGGAACCCGAATCGGTACGCAATCTGAAATTCTAAACATGTATAAATTCTAAACTATGAAACAAGTACCTGCCAAACACCTGGAGCGCTCTTTCCCCGGCTCGCTCTCTCCTCCCACACGCTCTGGCAACGGAATGCCCTTCAAAACCATGGCTCAGTGCTTTTGGTAAATGTTTTACGAGACACTAAACAGCCTTGAGTCCCACCCTCAGAGCAAACACCATTGAGAGAACACAATATAATGGTCGCAGAGATATCGTGTGATGTGCAATGATGCAAATGAACAGGCGGGCTCTATTTCCACACTTCCCCTTAAGGGGAAAAAAATCCCGGACTTGCAAGGGGTGGGATGGAGGGCGGCTAGAGGAAGGGCTCGCAGAAATAAACCTTAATACTAGAAGAGTTTTGTGTGGCGTTCTGTTTTGGTTAAAGCGGCATTATGATAAGCTCATTCATTGTTCTAATCCCCAAGCAAGTGTTGGCTTTCTAAATGAAAAAGTGTTAAAGGCAAGAGTTAACAGAGGGTAGAGTCCCCCAGTGAATCTGTAGACACCGTGGCAACTACACATGTACTGCAGATTTCTATTTTTCAGAGCAAATCCGACTCCAAAAAAGGTTTTCATAAACCGTCTTCCACAAAACACAAAATGTATTCCCCATTTTCCATATCCCTCAAGTAATTCACAGTTAAAAACCAACTCTGCTCCAAACCAGAAGTTTTGCATTCCATTCGAGTTAACAATTACAACTGGAGGATAACAGAAACTTGCTGGCACCGAATTATTAGCATACCCAGAATGTCAGGTGCCTCTTGGTACCACCAGGGTTAACAAGATAGAAAGAGAGGGTGTCCAGGGATCGTCGGCCTGGTTTTACAGAAACTACATATGGACATGGCTGGAGTCTGGAGCTCAAGTTGGCCACTTGCACCTATCTGCTCTTGGAACTGAGAAATGAGAAAACAGAATTATTGAGTGACCGTCAAGCCTATTCCATGAAAACAGACCAAGGCTGTAGAGAGGAGAAGAAAGAAGTGACTTTGGCTTTGGAATCTCACACACAGCCAGGTTAGGCAACTACGAAAACCATTTCTCTCGGCCCTACCCCCTAACCCAGTCCCCAGGAATACTTAGAATTCTGCATTTCATACCTTTAGCATATCCAGTGCGGAAAAAAGAAAACTGAACATAGAATTGCTGTCATGGCTTTTCTTTACACCAGCTGTGTGATCTTGAGCAAATCACTTAACCTCTCTGAGCCTGTTCCCTCATCTATAAAGTAAAAATGTCTAGAAACAGAAAAGATTTGCCAAAGAACTGACAGCACTCCCAATCTGAGAGCCTAGAAATTGGCATATACACATTTTCAAAGCATTTTAGGGTTGTTGTCCATTTTTTTCTCCCCCCTACCTCATGTATATAAGTCTTATCTTGTTTTCAATTTCCTTGTATCACAGATGCCTCAGGTTAGTGCTATGACTGATCTGCCTTGGGTGGGTATCCTAAATGCCCGGTTATCTGCCTCTCAGGGGCGTGGTGAGGGGGCCTTCCCGGCCTCCAGCCCAAGCTGCTAGCGCCTGTGCTTTCACAACATTTCTCCTCTTGAATTCATCTTGCCCTCTAACACAGATACCTGCCTGCCTCCCTTTCCTTTTCCTTCTGTCTTCTTTTTCTTTTCTCATTTTCTCTTCCTTTTTTCCCTTTCTACCTTCCTTCCTTTTCTGCCCTGCGTCCTTGAGAGAGAGATGTGGACAGTAATTATTCTCATCATCCTGTTTCTTCTGTTATTTTACATGATATATCAAACAAGCCGGTGAGGGAGGTGAGACAGATGTGTTATCATCCAGATTCTACTAAAGAGAGATCCAGGAAGATTCAACAGCTGGCCCGAGGTCATGGGGCTGAAGCTCGGCTCTCCTGACAGGCCAGGGTTGCCCTACTGCCGTTCCTGGCCCTGACCACCCGACTCCCCACCCTCAAATGTACCTCTTCTCAGTGCCCCAAAGTCCCCCACCTGGTCTAATCGGGTCTCACTGCTAATTGTGGCATATTCCCCTCTCAGAGCATTCTTCTCCTCATCTCCTTTCTTCCCCTCTCTGGACTGTCAAACTCTCACCCTGTTTTTAGGGTCTATCTCACTTGACCCCCATAACCCACCTCCTGGCTACTGCTGGCCCTGTGTGCCCTTCTTTAGGCAAACCCAAGAGAAGCAAATCTCCAAAGCGACAAAGCTGCATGACCGGGGAATAATTATTCACTTCATAGGAGTCTTTCCTTATTGGGTACCCATGCCACGCTGCACGAGCATATTTGTGTGTACGTCAAAAGTTTTCTAGACCATAAGAGTATCCACCTCTGCACCCTTAGCATGGTGTCCAGTGCTTACTGTTAAGGAATATATTTGAATTCTGAAGGAAAAAAATGTGAAGACATAATATCAGAATCCAAAGTAGTGCCTCCATGGAGTAAACTCCAGGAATGACTGGAGGCCCAAGAGTTTAGGGTTTTGATGTTGTAGGTTTGTTTTGTTTTTGTTTTGTATTCAGAGAGAATGAGAAAAGTGGATTATAAAGACAGGGTAGCAAATAAACTAACCATCAAATCACGCCATGAAACAAGAACCAATGATTAAATGCCTACAATTCACCAGGTACTTGATATACAATCTCATTTAATTTAATCAAACAGAGGAGGAGGAGGAGATAGGTTCAAAGAGCCTGCCCGAGGGCATGCACTTTGCCAATAAGGGCAGATCGGAGAATCAAAGCAGATCCAATCCGAGTCCTTGCTCTTCACCTGAGCCACACTCTCCTGACACAAGGACCTTGCAGCCTGCTCAGTCTAGGGACCAAGTGTCTGTTGCCCAAATCCAGAGCCACCTGTGTATGCTTTCTAGACTCTATGAGAACCCGTTCGGCCCTGTTCTTCAACTCCTTTTCCTTGAGTTTCCCAATCTCTTCCTTTCACCTTTTCTTTTTATCCCCAAGACAATCAGTCCTGCTCACTTTGAAATCTGTTGACAAACTCTATTATTGGGACCCTCATTTGACCACAAAAACCATCCAGATAGTATGGATTTCCCTTCTTCACGTAAGCCTTTATGTTCATTTTTTTCCTATGGTCACAAATTTGATACTTGACTTTAAACACTGTAGGTTGTGTTAAAATTCCCTGTGTTGTATATAGCCCTTGGTGTGCTACTGTATTCAAATATTCTACCTCTTGCTGCTCAGAGACTAAATTCTGTGTCCCTGAGGAAGAACCGTGCCTTCTATACCATATAAATGTTTTATAATAGCATTTTCCCACTTCCAGCCAGGCAATTCTAAATCGAGTTTTGTGCTATTGTTTTGGGTATGCCAGCATGTGGGTGTGCCCCTAGTATTTTTTTTTTTTTTTTTTTTTTTTGCTATATGCCGGCCTCTCACTGCTGTGGCCTCTCCCGTTGCGGAGCACAGGCTCCGGACGCGCAGGCCCAGCGGCCATGGCTCACGGGCCCGGCTGCTCCGCGGCATGTGGGATCTTCCCGGACCGGGGCACGAACCCGTGTCCCCTGCATCGGCAGGCGGACTCTCAACCACTGCGCCACCAGGGAAGCCCGCCCCTAGTGTTTTAACTGCCAAGTTCTGTTAGGGCAGAAAAATCAACCTCTGGCGAGTGCTGCTCTATCACCATGGGCCTGTTCCAGAGTGTCTGTGAGTTCCAGGGGCCCACCTCTAGCTTAGGTATATTTGCATCTAGCATATATTTGGCCTGCAAGATGACTGCAGATTCTGAAAGGAGTTTTGCGCTCTTTCCGACTAGTGACAGAAGAGGAAGCAGCAGCAGGAGGTGAATATTTTATTTGGAACTAGTAGGTCTCCCAGAATCTTGGAAAGGTCTTGAAACTCCCCTGAATCACTTAAGCCCCTTCAGTTTTCTGGAGAGGGCTTCAGAGAGCATTGTGAGTGAGACCTCAGAAACTGCTGGTCCCCTAGTCCAGCCTAAACCAAACCCTAAGGAAGGTCCCAATAGTCCCTGGTGTTTTCCCAAACTGCTTCAGGAAGGAGACGGTGGAACAGATGAGGGGAACACGTGATGAAATCTACCCTGTCCAGCAATGTCTTTCACTGGATCATCAGACACTAGATCAGCAGTTCTCAAAGTGAGGTCCCTGGATCCCCTGGGAGACCCTAGGACTCTTTCAGAGGTCTGCAAAGTCAAAACTATTTTCATAATAATACTAACATTTCTGCCCTTTTTTTCACTGTGTTGACATTTGCACCAATGATGAAAAGGCAGCAGAAGGTAAAACTGCTGGTACCTCAGCACAGAATAAGACAGTGGCACAAATGTGTACTAGTAATCATAGCATTTTTTTATTGCCAGGCACTAGAAGTTGTTTTTATCTTTTTTTAAGAGGCAGTTTTTCTTAAGAATGTACTTGAAGCAGGAAAATATTAATTTTATTATGTCTTGAGCATATACCTTTTTTAATATTCTTTGTGATGAAATGGGAAGCAAGTACAAGCACTTTTGCTGCATAATAAATTATGATCGTAGGCTCAAGGAAAGTCACGTGTGTGACTGATTTACAGACTGAGCTACAGCTGCTTTCATCATGGAAAGCATGGAACACTATTTTTACTTGAAGCAATGACTGACAGATAAACTATGGCTATCCAGAGGTGGGTTTTTAGTAGACAATTTCTGGAAAAATGAGTGAAGTGTGCCTGTCACTTCAAAGAACACAACTAATAGTATTACTATTTGTTTCCAATGATAAAATTTGAGCTTTCAAGCAAAAATTAAAATTTTGAAGAACTTGAATTCACCACCATGAGCTTGACAGCTTGCCAATAATTAAATGCTTTTCTGATGAGATTAGCTGTGGCATTATTAAATGTGATTTTTTAAAATATTGTATAATGAAATGTGTCAATATTTGGATCATCTTCACAACTCAGTAAATTAATATTTTCCAAATGACCAATTCACGATGTTACAGAATCATTCATAGTAAAAGATCCATTCAAAGTACAAGGTAAACCAGTGGATTTTAATATGAGTATGAAAAGTTCATTGATATGGTTTCAGATTCTACACTGCAACTAATCTTTAAGAAACTATCTCTTGTAGAGTTTGGGTTTAATATCAAAGAAGAATGTTCTCAATTATCTGAAAAGGCTATTACAATACCCCTCCCTTTCCCAACTACATATCTTTGTGAAGCTGAGTATTCTTTGTTTACTTTGATAAAAATAACATATCTCACCAGATTGAAGGCAGAAGCAGATATAAGAATATAACTGACCTATCAAGCCAGTAATTAAAGAGATTTGCAAAAATATAATGTGGTTTCCACCATCAACTTTTTATATAGTTTTCCATAAAATGTCATTTATGTTAACATAAGAAATTACGATTATTTTTTAAGTACTTAATAAATAAATAAATATTTTTAATTTCTTAGTTTGAATTTCCAATGTGGTAAATAGTAACAGATACAACCCACATAAACAAAAACACTTCAGGTTCCTCAATAATTCTTAAGAATGTAAGGACAGGGTTGCCAGATTTAGCAAATAAAAATGCAGGATGCCCAGTTCAATTTGAATTTCAGATAAACAACAAATAATATTTTAGCATAAGTATCCATGCAATATTTGGGACATACTTATACTAAAAAATTACTTATTGCTTTTCTGAAGTTTACATCTCATTGAGTGTCCTTTATTTTACTTGCCTGTTAAGATGTGCTAAGCCCAAAAAAGTTTGAGAAAAGCTGCAGTAGACCATGCCCCTCACACGTGTACTAACACACTAATACCAACACTTATTAAACACCCACTGTGTACCAGACCCAGCACTAAATTCTTGACAAATATTACCTCTTCAATCATTCCAAAATCCTATGTGGCAAGTACTATTGTGATCCCTAGTTAAGTAAAGCTAGTTATTGGGGGAAGGCAAGACTGGAACTCACTCACTCAGACACCAAAATCTCAGCTTGTAACTATTAGGCTTACACTGAACTCTGAATAATGGAGAATCCCAAAGATGATGGGGTTTTCTGTGTATTTGCACCTCAAATTTTAGCAAATCGATTTTTGTTGCTTCTCTTCTCTCTGTCTCATAGTTGTGTGTTCTGCTATCAGAGCAATGATGAAAACCAAGGCTGTGGGTCAGGAAATTCTATCCAGAACTGGCCATCAGCATTTGACTCGGAGCAGACTTTCCTAATGGATGCTTCCCTGGGCATGACAACAGCATTGTTCCAGGCTGGGAATGCTAGAATGGAGAAATGGTGCACAGGCACTGCTCATTACTGTTAATTGGAAGCTGCTGGGAGCTTGGTGCTGGGCTAGGATCATCCTTGAGAATAAATTGGTAATTTCTCCAAATGAATCTGTACTAACTGAAGCAAATGCAACCATTGTTGTAAGTGAGCCAAGGTCCTATTTTTTGTATGATCATGACCCAGGCCACTGGATATATTTAATGAGCTCAGGTTTGACAGTAAACAAACTAGAGAAAGTAAGTTTTTTTATGATCCAGGATGGGGGCAAAGGGGGACCTCAGGATCTGCAAATACAAAAATGAATTTGCTTGCAGCCAACTAGGGGCCCACCCTCCATCACCAAGGGCTATAATGAAATGTAGAAAGTGATAAACATATAAGGTAGGGAGGGAGGGAGAAAGAGAGATACTAGTCTTTCATTCGGGAAAATTTATTTCTTTAACAAAGGGAGGATTTACCTTTCACATCTTTTTTGTTTTGTAAATTTGGATTTTTATTAGATGTGAGGCACACTACATTATACTAAAGGCAGTTGTGTAACCAGAAGCCAAGGGTGATAGAACTTTGAAAATTAGCCTGGAGGAGAGAATGAGACAAGTGGAGGGGGAAAAAAGGGTAGCTCAGAAAAGAAAAGATGCCAAAACTGGGGTGTTGGATAATGAAGATGTGCGTTTTAGAAACCAAGATTTAGTGAGAGCCTAGAGAGCAGGCCGAGGGTGAAAGAGGGTTTGGGGAAACCCAAGGGCCCTTGCTGTGGGGCATCTGAAGGAAAAGTAAAAGAGTCATTTTTTTACTTTTAAAACTGTCAACTTTGCCATTCGCCTCAGGCCCACCCGGCAGGGCTGCTGTCTGAGTTCAGATACTGGCCCAGCCCTGCCCTGGTGGAGGATCTGCCTTTCCAGCAGTCTCTCTATCTGCACACTCAGTCTAGATAACTCAAGCACTGAAAGGAGTGTCTGCAGAGAGAGGAAAAAGAAAAAGAATAACAAGCTGAGATGCAAGCACGGCTCCCTCCTCAGATAAGCTTGGGTGACCAAGGAGCGTAGCTTTCCCCTTCAAGGAACCCTCAGAATTTATTCTTGTGAATGCTGAATGTCAAGGAGGACACAGCCAGAAACTGTGACTCATCAAATTTCCAACGTCAAGACCAGAATGCACAGTCTGGCTCCAAGGACTGGCTTTGCACTCAGAACACTGAGAGTCAAGGCCTCTGCCTGCTTCAGATACAAAGGTGGTGGAGCCACGGGGCCCGGCCTTCGCCCCACCAGCCCATTGCTTTTCCCTGTCTTCAGCGCCCGGAGAACAGGGAGTTTTATCCCACTGTGTTTGAGCTACAGGCCCTTATGACATCTCAGAAAGCGATCTGCCTTGAAAAGTGGTTGGATCTGTACATGACGGTCACGGGCCATTAGTATAGAGCCAGATAGTAAATATTTTCGGCTCTGCAGGCCATATGGTTACATATTTTTCCTTCTCTTTCTTTTTTTGGGGAAACCCTTAAAAATGTAAAAACCATTCTTAGCAACATACAAAAACTGGCAGCAGAGCAGGCCATAGTTTGCTGATCCCTTACTTAGAGCAAGGGCAAAGGTTGGGCAGCATAAACTGGAGGTTTCTGCATGCAGTCTGGTTGTCATAACATGAGACAGCTGTTACATTGCCTTCTTCCTGACAAAGGCTACCTAATTCTCCATCGCACTTGCCGAGTCTGACATTCTCCACTTGTGGAGGCATCTTCCCTTTGCTATGATCCTCTTTAAAGAAGAATTTAGCTGTAGATCTGGCAGGAATTAAACCTTCAAATGATAGTGTTATAAAGTCAGAAAATTAGATAAAAGGCATTTAAAATAAGCTAGAATATTTTTTAACAGGCTAGTTTTCCATTCTGAGTGTGTGTGTGCATGCGTGCATTTCTGTTTAAAATGAACACTCCATATGTATCACAAAATTCCAAACCTGGAAAAATCTTCTGACGTAGCCTAGTCCATAACTGTTTACATTTGAGGAAACTATGACCCACTTTGGTTAAATGAGATATTTCAAGTTACACACTAGCTGGCAGAAGAGCTTGAGCCAGAAACTTGGTTTCCCGATTTCCAAATTAGTTCTCATTCTACTACTCTACTTCATAGCACATTGCCAAGTTAGTACTAAAAATTCAATTCAACAAATACTTATAAAGTATTTCCATACATGCCCAGCACTGGCTCAGTGCTCTGGGATACAAAACAAGTGTAAGAGAAGAGTCCTGCCCGTGAAAAGCTTTTGAGCTCACTGAGAAAACAAGGCACACACACATGAAACAAATATATTCTGTCTTACATTGTTATGTAATTATAAAGCTAAAACACAGCTGATGATTCTTCCTGTAATGACAGAATGGTTCTTTATCTTTGCTGTTCAATATGGTGGCCAGTACAGCCACGTGTGGCTGCTGAGAACTTAAAATGTGGGTAGTGCTACTGTTACCAACCTGGGTTCTTGGACCCGTTAATCAATAAAAATTGATGAGGCCAGAAGAGGAAGTTAGGCAAGGCTTTATTGGGACTCCTGCTATAGCTCAAGGGAGCAAAAACAGGTAATAGGTTCCCTTGCTCGCCCCCCAAGGTGGGGTGAGCTGGTCCCCTAAATGGGGTGAGGATGGGGAGGATTCGTGGGGGGAGGCGTGGCTTGGTGGTCTGCCCACCCCCTTGGTGGTGCTAGGTGCAGGGGTCATGCCCAGGACCCTGCTTTTGCTCCCTGCACCTCAAAAGTGGCAGTTGGGTTTTGGTCTTTTTGTGACATGTTCATAATTTGCCCCAACTGCACATGCTTGCAGTTATTTTTAGTTCCTCATAGTTCTTTGTATTTTGTTGCTCCAGGAGATGTTTGTCCAGGTGCAAGCACTTCAGTAAAGGGTCCCAGGTCCCAGCCTGTCTCACGACTAAGGAAGTAAACTTTTAATGGTATTTAATTTTAATTAGTTTAGATAGCCACATGTGGCTAGTGGCTACTGTATTGGACATCACAGGTCTAAAACAATGGTTAAAGATCTGGATGGAAGATAGGTAACAAATATTCTGTCACTTCTCCCTATTGTGCCTTTGGCAGAAACCACTGCTGATCACAGAACCCTTCCCCTCTGAGCAGGGATGAGCTCTCAGGATTCCCCATGCAACATTATTTTCAATTGCCTGGACCTGGTATATATAATGAAACCTATTTGCCATCCTTGATACAGATAAAAAGTGACAAATGTGAACAGAAGGAAGTACTTGAGCTGAGCTTAGAACGTTTGGACAGATAAAGAGAAAGGGACAAAGAGTGTGGGGCTCTCCAAGTGGAGAACAGCATGATCCGAGGAACTGGACAGAGTTCTCCTGGTTCTAGGACAAGGGGGATGCTGGCCCGGCCAGAAGGGAGGATTGCACTGGCTGAGGTGGAGATACGGAGACAGACAGAAGGGGGGGCTAGATTAAGGAGACCTTTGCATTCCAGGAGTTTAGACATTTTCTCAAGAGCAACAGGAGCCCCTGAAGGTTTAAGCAGGATACTGACAGGAGAAAAACATATTTTAGGAATCTGATCTGATAGCGACAAAAACAGGATTGCATAATGGACACATACATTCAGAAACCGGTAAGAAGGCTATTCCACTGATGGTTTTTGGTTTTCCTTTAGGAAGGTAATACTTGTTTATTAAAGAAAATGTATAAATCACAGAAAAGCAGATACAAAAATTAAAACTAGACCTCTACCTTTCACACTCAACTGTAGCTGGCATTTTGATGCAGTTTCTTCCGGGTTTTGTTGTTTTCTTTTCCCCCTTCTGTGGCTATTGCAATAATTCAGGAATAAAGTTAGGACTAGGACTAGGAAGGTGGTAGTATGAATAAAGAGGAAAAGGCACAAAAAATTTTTTTAAGTGAGACAGCAGAGTGAAGAGAAAAGATCATTAGCGTTAAGGGATCTGGGACCTGAGTTCTAGGCTTGGCTATTTCAATGGGCCTCCGCTCTCTCAACCCCTAGCCTTGGTTTCTGCATTTTAGCATCTAGGGACTGGTCTAGATCAACTTCTTAATCTCTTCTTATTGGTGTCTAAGTAAAGGTCAGATGAGATTTTCAAGACCTTCCCCCAGACCTAAAATGGAACTAAAATGTGTCTGTGTTATGTCTCTGTTCATTTTAAGGGAACATCACAACAGATAGACAGCTGGGGTTGTCAGAAGACGAAAATGTTCCCATGATCTTTAAGCTGTACCAGTAACACAGAACGGGGGTTCTATTACAGGTGTATCTATTTTATAGATACACCTGTATCTATAGATACACCTGCAATCTATAAGATTTTAGGTGTTAAGTAATTAGACTGTATATTCTGAGCAGTGCTGTACGGAGGATGTGTAGGTGTGGTTCCCAGGACATGTAATGGGGTGGTGTAAACAGGGGATCCATTCTCAGACAGGACTCCACCAAGCAGTGGCAAAGTCCTCCTAAGACCCAAAGGTTTTTAAGGCCCAAACCATCTTCGCAGACCACAGGAAAAACAAAACGAAAAACAGCTACTACAGAACGCAAATTATGCTCTCCGGAAAAAGCAATACACAGCCATTCACCATGTTAATAAGCAAAAGTGTAAACCAGTGGTTGTCCACACGGGACATAGATAAGACTCAATCGTGGAGTTTTCAAAAAATACTGATAGTTGGGTCCCTCCTTAGACCAGTTAAATCAGAGTCTCAGCGAGCGGGGCCTGTGCATTGACATTTTTTTTTTAAAGTTCTCAAGATGACTGAAGCCTGAAGCATCAGAGGATATCCCAGAGCAAGAACAGTTCAAGGGGCCCGGAAGCAGCATGGGCCTACACTCAACAGACCTCTCAAAAATGACGACATCAGATTCACTCATGACTAAGAAACCAGCAAGCTTGAGAAGGCCAATTCAGTGGAACTTGGGTTCCATGTTGTGTATGGTATGTGTATGTGTGTACATGCACATGTGTGAATTTCCGAATCTGTCAGTTAAGTTACTCAATTGCTTAGCAGTACTCTGGATAGAAAATGTGAACATAGAGCATGAAGTTTCAAAACCTAAGAATCTCATAATGGTCCAAAATGGAAGCAGGGTCAAGTAGCTGGCCTCTGTCTGTTCTATTTAAACCATCTTTTTTTCTTTTTTTTTTTAAATCTGGCTTTTGGATGGAGGAATTATGTATTATACTATGCCAGTGATCACCCTTCCCGGATGCCGTCAAGTAAGTAGAGAAAAAGAAAAGTGGACACATTTATTAATGAAAACAATCTCTCACTAGAAGCTGATCACCTTCCTGTAAGGGGTAGATGAAGGAAATTAAGAACATAGATCTGGGGAGAATTCAAAGGATTGGCAGGAAAACAGGACTTGCAATCCAGCTCTAGGAAATGATGCTAATAGAGAAGGAAGAATATATGTCTGGACTACAAAAACAAAAAATCTCTTAAGGGCTTTTAAAGATTCTTCAAGAAACGTGACTAAATCCTTATTTTAGGACAGATGTCTGTTCATCTGAAGCCACTTTCCCTCTACCTCTTTCCCCGTTGGGTTCATGCTTATTCCTTGAACCTGACACTCGCCGGCCCATGTTGAAACCCTCCAGCTGTTCCTCATTTGATAAGTCACTACCACCTGGCCCCAGTTGCCCTTCATTCACACATAAATGGATGTTAACAAATCACTCTGGGGACATAGTAGTGAAATATTCTAAAACAGAGTATTTGACTTGTAAATCCCATGATGCAGAGCACTGGAAGGGAGCCAGGCTTTGGATAAGAGTATCTGTTCTAGGACCTGCTGCCTAAGAGGCTGCTCCATGATGTCACATGGATGGTTCTGAATGCCAGGACCACTACTTAGGAGGTCCACAGGCTACTCGTCTCAAAACCATCATATGCAGTCACCCAAAATTTTAGTTTTTCTTTTATTTTATTTTTTTTAATTTTTTTTTTTTGTGGTGAGTGGGCCTCTCACTGTTGTGGCCTCTCCCATTGCAGAGCACAGGCTCCGGACGCGCAGGCCCAGCGGCCATGGCTCACGGGCCCAGCCGCTCCGCGGCATGTGGGATCTTCCTGGACCGGGGCACGAACCCGTGTCCCCTGCATCGGCAGGCGAACTCTCAACCACTGCGCCACCAGGGAAGCCCCCCAAAATTTTAGTTTTTAAAGGCACTTGCACTCTGTGAAAAATAGGAGGCAGAGAACACTTAATGCTGGTCATTTGTGGGTTATTAGAGGAATGCTGTGTTTCACCAAATCGAAATCTCCATAAGATGTATCCCAACTTCAGACATGTTAAGTTGTGGGGGGGGAATGTATTCTACAGTTGATGAAATGCAGTGAACACTACAGGAAAAACTCAGTATTAAAAGACTTTAAGCAAAGTCACTCAAAAATAGCTTCTGTCATTCTTCTTGACTGTGGGAGTCTTCTGGGGACAATGGTCCTTACAAAACATACAGGGCATTCTGGCCTAGTAAATTAAGCAAATACCCAGAAAAAAACGGTATGTGTTGGTTTAAAAAATGAGAGAGGATTAACATTTGGCTGTCACTATGTAATGTTCACCTACTTTTCTCCACCCCTGAATGATGTTCTTTTGAGCCCCAGTGAAGATGGAACCAGATGACTTACCAAACCTCCTCACTGAACCCAGGAGTGGCTGATCTCTGCTAGGTGACCTAATGCGAGGTGTCCTGATGTCTCTCTTACCCGAACTCTGAAATGGAAAAGAACACTATTGACCCAGAGATGGCTAAGGAGGAGTATGCAGTAAATGACAGTTAAGTGGTTGGAGGAGAAGCGGTAAGAAGAAGAAATATGGTGTTTTATGATTACTACACACCTTTGTGTGTGCGTGGATTACAAGGAAAGCTACATAACCGGTCAGTACCAGAGATCTTCACTGGCTCACATACATGGAGAAAATGGGTCATGTCCTTCTGCCAATTCCACAAGGCTATTCAGGTTGATATTAGCTAAAGGACATTCAAGGGAAAAAAATCTCAGTCCGACAAGGAGAGAAGAGGAACGTATAAAGAGGTGGTGTAACGGGGAGGAGAAGCTCATAGGTTTCGCCAGGTACTCAAAACTCACCTCTACTGCTTGCTAGCTGGGTGACCTTAGGCATTTTACTCAACCTCTCTGATCCTCCTTTTTCTCATCTAATATGAGCCTGTTTATCCACCTGTTATGGACATTGTGACAATAAACAACACAACATATATGAAGCCCTTGGGGCCCCATATGAGAGAAAACATTCAATGGAGGGCAGCTATGATTATTATATTCATTTACATGTCTTTCTGCAGAGGCATATTAAATTGCGGTCTTTTTAGGGTAAATCACCAAACACTCAAAATTGTTTAAAGCCCTGTGAGCTGTTAGTGTTTTAAATATTTCTTTACCTTTGGAAGCCCTTTGCAGCTAGCTTTTCTGCCCATATATGAACAATATTCCTTAACTATTCCGCTTCATCTTTATTTAAATACATCTGATTAACTAGGCGCTGTACAGCAGACTTTATTATGCTACAACCCACCGAGAATGAATAAAACCCCACAGGAGTCTCACTCCCACCCGCTCCAAGAAAGACCACAAGTCTGCAAGCTACCTCTGGGAAACAAAATACTGAGTTCTGCTAACTCCTGCAGTTGAACTAGGTAATCATTTGTTCCAAAGTTCTTCCCAACTCAATGGCCTAATTAACTAAGGTTGAGCTTTTGATTAACACAGTGCTTGAAGGAACTTTGACCCACAGAAAGTTGGCATTTGACTTGCTTCTGAGTCCAACTTGTGTCACGAGTGCTGGTTTCAAGGGTAATAAAAGACCTGGCTGTTTGCTTACAGCAAATGGAGGTGGTGCCATGTCATTATAAGGCTTTTCCCTCGACTGTCCACCGAACCCTTGGCAAAGGTAGTTTGCAGCCCACATGTCAGCTTTTGGAGTGAATAGGATGAAAGGCTGTATATTTCCAAACTGAAAAGCACCTAAGTTCTACTTGGCACTTTACCTAAATGTCAGTTGTTTAGGAAACATGAATATGATCCCTTGATCAAAGTGATCAGAGTGGAGATCAGGTGTTGGAGCAGGTGCATGTCCATCTAGTGCTATGTCCATCTAGATTCTGCCTTGGTGAGCAAAGTGCTCTCTTTCATGGCTCCTGAGTTCTAAAACACTCGTCAGATACAAGGCAGAGACCATAGTACCTGAGAGCACATGTTCCTGCCTGTTATAAGATGAATAGTGTCCTTCCTAAATTCATATGTTGAAGCCCTGACACCGCCCCCCCACCAGTACATCAGAATGTGACAGTATTTGGAGATAGGGCCTTTGAAAAGGTAACTAAGGTTAAAGGAGGTCATATGGGTGGGCCCTAACCTAATATGAATGGTGTCCTTATAAGAGGAGATTAGGATACATTCACATATAGAGCAAGGGATGACCATGTGAGGACACAGCGAGAAGGTGGCCATCTGCAAGCCAAGGAGAGAGAGACCTCAGAAGAAAGCAAACCTGCCAACACCTTGATCTTGGACTTCCAGCCTCCAGAACTGTGAGAAAATAAATTTCTCTAGTTTAAGCCACCCAGTCTGTGGTATTGATATTTTGTTACGGCAGCCCTAGCGGTCTAATACACTACCTCCCTCTCTGTACCCCCAACCTTATGTCTCAGGACCAGGCAGGGAACAAATGAGGAAGTAGACTAAGAGCAAAAAATAACAGGAGTGGTGTAGACAGTGGTAAATAGGAGAGGTACCAAATTTTTAATCTTTAAAAAATACTGGGAAGCCACACAGAATATGTCCATGGCTTGATTATGCCGGGGACCTTTAAGTGGCAATCCCTGAGCTAAACCACTGCAATCAGACACTTAAAAACACCCACTATTCATCTTTCAACAAATATTAATTGAATACCTACTACAGGTCAGGTCTTAAGCCAGACACTGGGTATAGCAGTGGTGAATAAAAGAGGCATCTTCTCCGCCTTCATGGTATATAATGGTCTGGGATAGGGAGTCCAGGTACTGAGCTAGGCGAGAGACGCCAAGTTGAAAAGACAAAGTTGCTGCCCTCCAGGGTGCTGCAGATTAGCAGACCACAGACATGATACAAGACCATCATGAAACAATGGGACACCAGCTATAAGACAACAAGGGGCTGTGGAAAGTGGAAAGATGACTGCAAGTCTGTCAAGGTTAATCAAGGAAGACGTGAGCCAAGTTCTGGAGGATGAATAACAGTCTGCTTGGCAGACAGAGATGACGGATGAGGAGAGGGCATTTTTCAGCCAGAAGGAACAGTCAGTTGCTGGGTACGGGGACGTGAGAGAGCACAGCATCTTTGGAGAATGACGAGTAGTTGGACTGAGGGCAGGCAGCGGAGGAGGCAGCAGGACGTGCAGCTGAAAAAGGCAAGGAGCTCCCATTTTATTGCACAATGAACCACTGGAAAATTTTAATCAGGAAGGTGGCACTACCAGAACTGCCTGGTAGAAAGATCTCCTGACCACGATGCAGAGGGGGTAAAGGCAGGGTGACCCATCTGGAGAAGATGAAGGCGGGGACCAGGGAAACAGACAGTGGGATGGCTGGCAGGCAAGGTCAGGGATGCAAAACTGAAGTTGTCATGGCGTTCCACCCACAGCCACAGATGACATTGCCCAAGGACATTATGTGCATCTAGAGAAGCACTAATTTTTTTTTTTTTTTTTTTTTCCAGTACGCGGGCCTCTCACTGCTACGGCCTCTCCCGTTGAGGAGCACAGGCTCCGGACGCGCAGGCTCAGCAGCCATGGCTCACGGGCCCAGCCACTCGGCGGCATATGGGATCTTCCCGGACCGGGACATGAACCCGCATCCCCTGCATCGGCAGGCGGACTCTCAACCACTGCGCCACCAGGGAAGCCCAAGAAGCACTAATTTTTTAAGGGTACTACTTTGATCAATGAGAACATGCATTTCTTAAGCTTTTAATTTCATTTATCTTACATTTCACATCAAGAAACTAACTCTACTCATCCTTTTCATCCATCAAAGCCACATGTACCTCAGTTTCCTCATCTAAATATGGATAATAATGGCACTTCCTTCACAGAGTAGATTCCTTGAGCTCATTAATACCAGTAAGTAGCTAAGTGCCAGAAATGCATTATTATTAAATCAGCTATTATTAGAGCAGAAATAAACTTTAAAGAACAAATGGATAATTATCGACTGTGCAGTTAACGATAATCCTCCCCTCTCAGTGAAAATGAGCCAGATTAAAACCACCACCACAACTACAAAGAGTAAGAACTTATATAATTGTCTTGGAAAGGAGCTGCCTCCAATTTCCTTAATCTCTCCAGAGCTCTCACACAGCTTCTTACAAAGGGCCCCAATATTTGTGCATGATCATTACTTTACATTTATAAAATGCTTTATAAAAATTTCAAAGATTAATGATTCAAGGGGATGTCGGACCTGCAAAGGGAGACTGACTGCAAAGAGACACAAGAGAACTTTCTAGAGAGCTGGGAATTTCTATATCTTGATGAGGGCAGTGGTTCCATGGCTGTATGTGTTCCACATAGCACTAAAAATTGTTTGAATGTTATCTATATGTAAATTATAGTTCAGTAAAGATTGAATAAGGATAAAAGGGCTGGAAGATGGGGGAAAGGGGAGTTCAAGGGGAAACGGGTACTCATATTTCAAACAAAAGTGAAAATAGATTTGAGTGAAAGAACTTGCCCTAAAATCTTTAATTTCTAAAAACACTGTCTCTTGAAATGGATGAAGCTGGCTAAGAATGTAAAAAAGCTTCCTTATGCAAGAAACATTTTGGAAAATTCAAAAGTTCTCACCCTCCGTTATCCTGTGTCTAAAGCACTTTTTACCCCTCGACTCACTGGACAAGCTGCCCTCTTGTGGCTTTGATATATATTTCCTGAGCACAAAAGTGGGCAGTTAGTAAGCTATTTGGGTAGCAAGCCCAGGCTGCCCATAAATATTCCTCAAGGTGACTGCGAGTGGGTGTGCTGGCCGCTTGCACACAGGAGGTACACGGGCCATTCTGGGCTTGTGTCACAGCTGAGCTTTAAATAACTAAGAAAATAGGGTTGCCACAAAATACACATGATTTGAGGCTAACAAATTCAAGAGACATTTTAAGGCAATTTAAATTTCACTTTCGCAACACGGTTATCAGCGTATCAGAAGCAAACATCTGTCTCAAACAAGGTGTGTGCAAAGAAAATAGAACTGAAAGTTTCAATTCCACCATCTGTGAATACTATTCAATATTCCAAGGTATGTTTGCACAAAAAAAGAAAACAACAACCCAGCAAATACTACCCAAACACTGGTTTTTATTAACACTCGCATGCGGGGAATCTAGGTGTCTTATGAAACATTAAGTATTTGTTTAAAAAAAAGGAAAGAAGGAAGGAAGGAGCAAAGAGCATAGCTTTTCAAAAGTTGCACTAAAAAAAGATAAAAGATGGCACAAGCAGTAACTCAAAAGATGACAATATTTTCTCTTTAGAAAGCAATCCATCTTCATACAAGACCTTCTGTCAAAGAAATACATAGAGAAAAGACAAAGATATAGATGGAAATAGATGCTGTATTTCAACTGTTGAGATGTTAAAAATGCACCTAGTCCAGATCCAGTAATATCAGGCTGGACTAAATTAACCTACACGAGGGTCACAGGCCCTCCTGATAAATGACTGCTAAATCCATATTCTAGTAGAGCAAGCTTTCTTTTCAAATCAAATCATGTCACTTCCCTTCTCAAAACCCTCCAATGGCTTCTCCTCAACACTTGGAATAAAATCCAAAGTCCTTCCCAGGGCTCCCTCCAGGAGCCTGCGTGGCTCTCTACTTCCTTCCTTGCCTCTCTCCCACTCCCTCACTCCCTCCTGGCTGTTCCTCCAACGTGCCGGCTTTCTCAGCTCCCTGCCTCAGCACTTACGGTTGCCCCCGCCTGGAATTGCCCTTCCCAGCCTTCCCTCTCCTCTTTCCCATCTTTAATTTTCTTCTATGCAATTATTATTATCTGAAATTACATCGTGTATTCATTATTATCACTTTTTATTATCTCTCTGCCCCACTGAAATGTGAACTCCACGAGAGAAGGGGCTTTCTCTCCTAAAACGGAGCCTGACACTTGTCAGTCCTCATTATTTGAGAAATGAGATATCCCAGCTTGGGGAGATAATAAACCCTAATGAAATACATTCCAACACTCTATCACCAACAAGTCCTTCCTTAGGTCTACCTCAAGTCTCTCTTATTGCAGCAAAAGCCCATATCCTTTACTTGAATCCCAGAGTGATGGACAGGGGTTGATCAACAAGCTGTTAAGTAATTCTTTAGGATCACAGACTTTTGAAGGTGAGATGGGGCCTCAGTTATAACTGGCTCCAGCCCTTTTGTTCTGAAGATAAGTACACAGGCTCAGAGAGGGCGACTGGTTTCTCCAGGCTCACACAGAAACAGTGAACATCAGCAGACACCACAGCACTTCAAGGGCACAGAGAGCTCGCCTTTCTCATTCCTACAGTCCCACGAGCCAGCAAGGTGCCTGCCACAAAGAAGTGTGCCCAAGGAACAAGTGTCCTCACTTCTACTCTAAGTGCTCATTCAACTGAACTGGCTTCCTTCCTCATTACTGTCCCAACTATAACTTCCTACCTGAGAACCGTTTCCAGTCACTTGCGTCATGTGTCATCATTTCCTGTCCTCTGTACGTATGACAAATACCAGACACAATTGTCTATCTGGGGGCTGATTTGATCCTTACATAATTCAAATAGCCCAGCATGGAAAATACCTAGGAAAGAGTGGGATATGCAAAGCAAAAAAAAAAAAAAAAAAAAAAAATGCTGGCAGTGTCCCCAGCCATGGGTGCTATGACTGTAATGCAGTGCAGGGACCCTGTCTCGTCCATATTTGTTTTCCTGCAGCGCCAGGCAGTGTGCCTGGTACACAGTCAAGGCCTATTTGTTGAGACAGAGAACAGAAGGAAATGACATTGTAGATTCAGCTTATTCTCAGTCTACAGTCGCTTTATAATAACAGATACTTCACACTAACAGCTCACACTGGCATGGTGTCTTCTGTCCTTAGCACTTACATATATCTTCTCATTGATCCTCCTAAGACATCCATCTCACCTGTAAGAAAGATACTAAACTCTGAAAAACCAAGTATTTTTTAGAAGTCATTTAGCAGACAAACCTAGACTCTCTAGTCTCTAACAAGACTCTGCAGATTTCCTTTCTTCCAGTATATGAGTATCTATATGCTTTGCTGAAGAAATAGTGATGTGTTTCATTATGGGATATTGCCCCAGACCCAGCTAGTGGTGTTAAGCAATGTAGAGTATATGCAACATACTATCTAAAATCTGAAATATTCTGGATTCCAAAACGCATCTGACCCAATAGTTTGCAGGTGAGGATGTCTCAGATTGACATTAACACAGAGAAGAAACCTGTCCACAGTCACACAGGCAGGCTGGGATTCCAACCCAGGCAGTCTAATTTTGCAGGCTGTGCTAGCGGCCACTACATTATCCTGCCTCTCCAGTCGATGATGTCTCTGTCATCTGAAAAGCAATTACTGCCTCCACTATTTTTCTGATGTGGCTCCAGGAAATAGGATCCGGCAAGGTGAACGGTGGGGGCAGACTTGTGTTGTCATCCATGAAGACTGATTTGGACCAGCGCTGATGCCAGCTAAATGAAGGCATAGGGACAGTAACCCAAGCACAGTGGACTTCCTGGGAAGTCACGGCCACGTTTGGGGAGAGGGTATACAAAGCTTCTGGCAACCAAAACTTTCACCTCCCTAAACACCTCCACAAGAGCTTCTAGGAAACGTTGAGGCAGACCTGCTAGGAATCTGGACTGACCTCACAGTCGTTTACAAAATTACTCTGTCAAGTGGGGTGAGAGAGCCGTGGGTGGGGAGTGAGCAGGACAGTGTGTAAGAAGAAAGGGTGTGTGTGTGTGTGTGTGTGTGTGTGTGTGTGTGTGTGTGTGTGTGTGTGTTCATGGAAGCATATGCTCATTACAAATAAACTTTTACCTAATGTCCAGAACACGAAACAATTATGAATTGTGTTTTGGCTTTTATTTCTATCCTCTCAACTAATTATCTGTGGAAATAAAAGATGCTACTTAATTGGGTCCAGCAGCGTTCTTACTTCACCAAATACTTGGGGTGAACTCTTCAGCTCTCAGTTCAAATGTTACTTCCTCAGGGTGGCCTTCCCCTACAGCAGCCCAAATTAGATTGTTTCCCCCCTCTCCTCCTCTTGGTGTAAGCTTTCCCTTGTACAACTCGTCATGACCTGTGATGAACTACTTGTGAGTTTATTTGTTCACTGTCTAGCTGTCCCCACCAAACTGTAATCTCCTTGTCTGTTTGCTCACCTCTGTATGCCCAGCATGTAGCACAGCACCTGACACAAATAAATACTTGTTGAATGAATGAGTGAGTCTTGAATTTCACAACAGAAACCCCGGAGGTGGCTAGCACTTCACCAGCAGACACAAACCAGGTCTTCTCCCACCTCTGAATTGTGAAAGCCTTATTGCTGTGTAATTCTATTTAGCAATTCATCATATGCTGGCCCAGTGACATGTTATCTCTGCAGCTTTAGGTTATTTCTTCACTTTATTATTCTTATTTAACTTTTAACCTGTTTAGATCTTATCTTCCTAACTAGATTAGAAGCACATGGAGTGTAAGTTATACTGCCTGGAAATCCTCAAAGCTCCCTCAGCAGCATTTTGCATCTACTCTTTCTAAATGGTTCCTTCATTTAATGCTCAAAACAGGTATTTCTAAAGGTAATATTATTGAATATTGAAGCCCCCAAGGGCAGGATAGCGTCTAAAATTTTTTTTAATAAATCAAGAGGGCCCAGGAAGACTGAGTGTTGATTAAATATAAAATACAGTTCTAACTTTGCTTATGTGAGGGACCGACACAGGGCAGGGAAAATCTTAATTCAGCTAAGTTCTTTTTACTTTCATGAAATATCCCCTCCACCATCCTTCAGGTCCCACTCAACTCAGGAAAACCCTCAGTGGCACAAAAGCAGGATTTTTTGTTGTTTTGCTAAGTCAGGCCCTTTATCATAGGGTAGAAAGAACACTTGTTCCTTATTTCTCAATTCCTCCTTCCTGCTGGCAGCACAAAATATGCCCCAGCCCTGACTGTCAAGCACAAATGAAAACAGATAACTCGGTGTTCCTTTAAATCTATATATTTCAAACAGTTTTAAATGGTTTTTTGTTGTTGTTTTTTTTGGTGTAACTACTTATGATAGATGTTAGATGGATTAGCAAGTAGGTCTGTGAATCATTCACCCCTAGCCAGGCACTCACTTTCGAGCATTAACCTGTTCTCATTTTCTGCCCCGACCCTTATAGAAGCAAAACAGTGAAAAACCAGACCAGTCAGCTGAAACGCTGCTGTCAAAACACAGCCAAAACACTCAGAATTTTCACAATTGTCAGGCGTTTCCTAACATGGCCAGGGTCACTGACAGTTAAAGGTTTCACCAACATCACCTGCAGAATCTGAATCCACTCCATGATAATTGCAGAAAACCCCGAAAATGCTTGAAGCACTCACTAAGGTCAGCCTTTAAAATACAAGGGCATGAATTTCTGAGCTGTGCTCGTCTCCACTTTCCCAAGGCGCAGCTGCTTCAGGACTGATGTTCTGCATGGCCCACCACTTTCTTCCCACCAACAGATGACCAATGGAGCTCAAAGCATTCTTGCCAGTTTCCATTTTAAAAAATCTAATCAGGGGCTTCCCTGGTGGCGCAGTGGTTGAGAGTCCGCCTGCCAATGCAGGGGACACGGGTTCGTGCCCCGGTCC
>NC_041220.1:78633069-78658936 GCF_002837175.3 Physeter macrocephalus | reverse complement strand
GAGCCTGTGCCCCGCAAAGGGAGAGGCCACAACGGTGAGAGGCCCGCGTACTGCAAAAAAAAAAAAAAAAAAAAAAAAAAAAAAAAAAAATCTAATCAGAGCTCACAGTATAACCAATTCCCCGGGTGGAATGACAGATGCCCTGGCTCTCCCTGCTCCTCCCAGTGCGGCCCGTATGTCACCTGTAAGGCTGAGCAGCCAGGAGGTGGTCCCACCGGCCCCTCCCCTGCATCCTCCTGCATCTCATAGGTTTTAACATATTCTGTACATTGTGTTGATCTATGTCCTTTTTGACAGCGACCTCCATAACGAGTCAAAAGTTGATGCTGTTCCCTTTTCTTTCATTATTTGCCTGGGTACATGCCAGAAACTGCATTAAAACAGACCATGTGTCTGGTTTTAATTCTCCAACAACCAAGCAAGGTGGGAAGTGGTAAGCCCACTTTTAGTGAAGGAAACTGAGGCTCAGAGAGTGTCTCGTTAAAAAAAAAAAAAAAAAAAAAAAAAAAGCTTCTAAGAAGTAGGCTGAGACTTAAACTTTGGTCTTTCTGGCATTATTCCATTACCTTAAAATAACAGATCCTTCCACTAGGAGATCAGAAATCTCTGTCAGTAATAGTCATTAGAGGTCCACAACGTATGGTCTGCTCAATAACTTGAAACGATACACCAAATTTTATATTTTAACATCTCTCAAATAACCAATGTGTATATTTACTCATTTTAAAAGCTATTACTGGGCTTCCCTGGTGGCTCAGTGGTTAAGAATCCGCCTGCCAATGCAGGGGACACGGGTTCGAGCCCTGGCCCGGGAAGATCCCACATGCTGCAGAGCAACTAAGCCCGTGCACCACAACTACTGAGCCTGCGCTCTAAACCTGTGAGCCACAACTACTGAGACTGCATGCTACAACTACTGAAGCCTGCACACCCTGAACGCATGCTCTGCAACAAGAGAAGCCAGCGCAATGAGAAACCTGAGCACCACAACGAAGAGTAGCCCCCATTTGCTGCAACCAGAGAAAGCCCACGCGCAGCAACGAAGACCCAATGCAGCCAAAAATAAATAAATTAAATAAATACATTTATTTTAAAAACAAAAACAAATAAAAGCTATTACTAAATCAGTTGCATGTTTTACAATCTGTACAGTCAGATTACAATTCAGGGAACAAGCCCCCTGAGAGATAATCTTTAAGAGCCACTAGATGTAAAGATACACAAAAGCAATAGAAAGAGACCACTGGTCTGCCTCGCTCCAAGACTGTAAAATCAAAGTGAATAAAGAAACAAATGTGACTTTCGAAAGAAGAGGTGGGCCTGTTGGTAAACCTAGAAAAAGCTAGACAGATAAAAGTTGGCAGTGCCCACTGGAACTTCCAAAGTCACTGGACTTCCAGTAGTCTTCCAAAATGACTTGCTTCTCCCTATCCACTCAAGGGTGAGAGAGAATGTGCTCATTTCCTCAGAGTAACCTTATTTCCAGTAGTCAACAAATATTGATAGAGGGCATGCTCCAAGCTAGGTGTTCATCTAGATCTTCTGCCCTGCTGGTGGTCCAGTGGTTAAGAATCCCCCTTCCAATGCAGGGGACACGGATATGATCCCTGGTCAGGGAACTAAGATCCCACGTGCTGCGGGGCAACTAAGCCTGCGCGCTGTACTTACTGAGCCCGTGTGCCGAAACTACTGAGCCTGCGCGCCCTGGAGCCCGCACGCCACAACTAGAGATAGAAGCCCGCGCGTCGCAACGAAAGATCCCGTGTACTGCAACTAAGACCCAACACAGCCAAAAATAAAAATAAATAAATAAATATTTTCTTTAAAAAAATCAGATTCCTTACCTTGCCTTGGACTTTCTGCATCAGCACCACTAAAGGAAGGGTCTGGAAATCTCTCATCTTAAACAGTGTCCCAGTAATTCTACTCATTGGGGAAGTGTGTCAACCACAGTTCTCTGGCGATTCATTTTAGCCTATTGTGGGTGTGGGCTCAGTAAGAGGTAATATATTCAATGCAATGTAATACACTGGGGAGTCAGAGTTTTTAAAAACTGCTTTGAAAAATAATAGTACAACAGCTTCTATTATCAAACCAAGGCCCTTTTTCCCTCATTTCTTTGCCCCAAATCCTACCAAGTGAAGCCCCAGAAACTGAGATCCTATCCCATTGAGATCTCAGATGACATAATATTCAGCAGACCAGCAAATGTTAGGTAGCCCACACTGATGTTGATATTCTGAATATTAACACAGCCCTTAGCCCAGTGCTTTGAGCAAGTGAGCACTCAATACTTTTTTCAACAGCCTGGCCTGGCCCTTTACAAGCCAAAGCCTACAGCCGTTTTCATGTGCACAATACACTGCTCCTTGCAGTGGAAAACATAACATAATTTGCCCACAAGATGCTTCCTTTCTATTTATGACTACTCCCTAGGAAGAAAAACTTGTTTCACTGATAATATATTTTTTCCATACTAAGTAGTATTGGTTCAACATATAGGGCTGCTTGGAAGTAATATTATTCTCAGAGGAGACATCAATGAAGAATTCACTACAAGGGTTGAGAGTCATACGGGTGGGCGTGAAGCTCCAAATGCCACATCCCAAAGAGGGTTAAGCCCAGTGATAGGGCCGTGTAAACCGGTAGTTTAAAATCATCCAAAGTGAATGGATCCATGTGTTACATTAGATTGGCACTCTAAAGGACATTTTAGTGTGATTGCAGACCTCTGAGCTAGCTGTTCACCACTCAACTAGACTGGCTCCAAACAAATCCTTTTTCCTTCATAAACAGCATTTAAACAATGAACACTCTGATGATCTGTGGTGCATTTCTTTTCTCCTTTTTCTTTCTTTGTTTCTTCCTTCCTTCCTTCCTTTTCTTCTTTCTCTCTTTTTTTCATGATTAAATGGCTATAAAAGCTGTAAAATGCTCTCCAAACTTTGTGGCTGTGTTGTGATTACCCTGCCAGATCCCCAGGGGTCAAATTCTTAGAAACATACCATCTTAAAACACTGAAATACCTTAAACATTTGCTAGTTGATCTAGATAAGAAAACAGATTCAGACAGGTAACTTGCCCAAGGTTACACGACCAGTCAGTGTTCGGCTGGGCCTGGAACTGGGGCCTCTCTTACTGCATGTGTGGTGGTACTCAGAGACGGTGATGTTCAGTGGGCAGAACCTGGGTGGACTCTCCCACACGCTAACCTCCCACCTGGTCCACACTTTGGACTTGCCTATTCCAGAAGGGTAATAAACATTCCTCCCAGTGTGGCTGTGTTACCAAGGCTACTTCTTGAATTAAAACAAAAGAGTGATAGCCCTGCTCTCATTGGCACATCTCCTAAGTACATCCCCTAAGTACATCCTTCAGGAAGGCATGTTTACAACTAGAACTGCCTGGTATATTTGAAAGGTATGAAAAATACAAGGAATAGTGGTCGTTCCTTTCTATGGACCACAGCAAGACCATAGTTTCCAAACTGCAGTGGGGTGTGACCATTTGACTTAGCTCTGGCCAATGGATGGAGAGAAACTGATGTACACCATGATGATGTGATGTGGGCCTGGCCCTAAAAATCTGCTCCCCTCTGGGTTCTTTCCTCTTCTGGCTGAATGGGATAGCAATGCCCAGGCAACTCTGGACATCATGTGTTGGAAAAGGCAAAGCTATTCTCAGTCTGGATCTCCAAATGAGTTCATGGAGGTGATACCCTGGAAACCTGCACACATACCAGGATTACAAGAACTATATTTCTATTGGGTAACCCGATGACATCTTGGGTTCTGCACATTACTGCTACTTAGCTTATCCTAACAAATACACAAGGAATCTCTGAAGATTGGGAAAAGCATGGCTTTAAAGTAGGAGAAATAAACAGCTCAGGTAACAGATCTGTTGGTTTATCATCAACCACAAAACAACAGGAAGGAATCAACAGGATGTGGGGAAGAGTAAAACATACCAGACTAACTTAGTTTCCTTCCAGAATACAAGAAAAATACCTGTCTTGATTTTAGAAAAGTTCATTTATAAGTAGCTTTTTGAAACACAGAATGCCTTTTCCTAAGAAAAAATGTTAGAAATGATGTTCAAAACCCCACGCCCTACGAAAAACTTTTTTTTTATCCAAGTGCAATAGAAATGATTCTAAAGGTAACATCAGTCTTGTGGGCCTCTGAGGCCTTAAAATCCTCAGTGGGTGGAGGGGGCAGGCAGAGAAGCCTCTAAGCGAGGGCCCCAGGGACTGAGGCCTAGAAGGAGGGCCCTGGCATGGGTGGCTTGGGTAGGTTGGGTACTGGGGGTGGAGACTGGGAAGTGGTTGAGAAAGAGCTCCCTCTATAGCAACCTCAGTCTTGGTGAGAACACAAAATCCATCTGTTCAGATGCAAGATTCTTCATCCAGTACTTTATCAAGAGAGGCAATGAATTCAGCTAAGCTTCCACAGTGTTTCTGATTTGATTCCAAATGGCAATTTCATTAGTGAGTTGTTATTTTCTCATTCATCCTGAGGTGCCCTAGTGATGTTAAGCAGTACTCAGCAGGATACTTGGTACTACACAACAGTGTGGTTAAGAGGAGAAGTACCTCAAGGACACTGACACAACATCTGCCAGCCGGCCTCTGTGCTGCAGCACGGTCCTTGATGCCCCTGCTGGACTGGCCATCAATCTTTTATTTGCTGGCTTATGGGCATGTCTAGAGGTTCCTGGGGAAGGGACTAGACAGGCCAGGCTGGTGGTGGTAGAGACACATGAAAGACTTGGAACAGCAGCTATCCACCAAGAGGTTCAGAGAGATTTCAATATTTTAACAACCAGAATGGCCGTTATCAAGGGCTTGCAGCTATTTATCAGCCCTGGTGAAAAGTACAAGCTTTGGAAACAGACCTAGGCTCAAATCTGTTCTGTTACAATCCAACTGTGTGAATGTGGGTAACTTATTACTTATATTCTCTGAGCCTAGTTTGCTCAACTGCAAAAGGAGGATGAGAACATAGCTATGAAAGCAACTGATACAATGTCTGATGTTTAGTAGGTGTTTATTAAAAGCTAGTCTCCCTAAACCTCCTCCTCAGCTAACACCATCTTCAGAACAGGCCCAAGACAATAGAGGATAAATGATAAGGACACAGAATGAAAAGGATAAGAGGACAGAGGGAGAGACAAGAGGCTACAGTGGGGGGCAGGGAGGTGAGCAATAAGAGGACAGAGGGAGAGACAAGAGGCCACAGTGCAGGGAGGTGAGCGGCAAAGAAGAACCTGGAGGGGGTCGCTCCACACTGTTGAGAACTGCAAATCCCTACTGCCAGCGGTGAGGACTACCAGACCAATTAGACCTTTGCGTTAGAGTTCGATTGTCTTGGTTCACATCCTAGCTCCGTCATTACTAGTTGTGTGTACTTTGTTTAATGTCTCTGTATCTTGGTTTCTCCATTTGTACAACGGAGATAATTATAGTAGCTACCTTCTCACTAATAAGGATAAACTGAGTTAACAGAGGTAAAGTGCTAAGAACAGTACCTACCTGATAAGCACCATGTACCTTAGCTATTCTTTACTCATTATTCATTGGTGGCACCGTGAAATGAGCACTGGACTTAGAGATAAAAAGCTCTGCCACTTCCTAGAATCCCGGTGATTTTAGGAAATGTTACTCAAGTGAGTGAACCTTAGCAGAAGTCTCTGTTAAATGAGAGAGGCGCATTTTAGCTAACATTTATTGACCACTTAATATGCACCTGTTACTGTGCATACCATAAGTCCTCTCATTTAATGCTCGAGATACTTTGATGAGGATTCTGTTATTACATCCATTTTCCAGAAGAGGAAACTTTGTCTTCAAAAGGTGAAATATCTAGCCAAGGTCACAAAGCTAGAAGAGGCCCAGCCACAACTTCAAGCCAGTTTGGTAAGACACCAGATTCTGCTCTCTGAAGCACTGTGCTTTGTTGTCTCTGACCCCAAGATTCTGTGGAAGCACTGCCAGCATGCTTGTTGGGTATCACGAACAATGCTGTAAAGCACAGTGAATACATCTGAAGAAAGAATTGCAATCCAGCATCCATAAAAGCCAAAGAAATGTAGGGCTAAGCCTAACCGAATCCAGATCAAAGTCAGAGCTTTTGGTTGTCTGAAATGACTCAGGATGGGGCAAGACTCAGGATGGAGAGAGGTATAAAAATAAAAGCTAATGCTGGGGGCTTCCCTGGTGGCACAGTGGTTAAGAATCTGATTGCTAACGCAGGGGACATGTGTTCACGGGAAGATCCCACATGCTGTGGAGCAACTAAGCCCATGTACCACAACTACTGAGCCCACGAGCCACAACTACTGAAGCCCGCACGCCTAGAGCCTGTGCTCCGCAACAAGAGAAGCCACCGCAGTGAGAAGCAGGCGCAACACAACAAAGAGTAGCCCCCACTCACCGCAACTAGAGAAAGCCCGCATGCAGCAACGAAGACCCGACGCAGCCAAAAATAAATAAAAATAAAATAAATAATAAATGAAAAACAGAAAAAAAAACCAAAAATGGCATCTGAAGATGTTGAGTCTATCCAAAAAACCATGCGGCCAAAAATAAATAAATAAAATTGAAAACAAAAACAAAAAGAACTACGAACTTAGGATTCTATTCTCATCAAAAGTATCTTTCAGGGCTTCCCTGGTGGCGCAGTGGTTGAGAATCTGCCTGCCGATGCAGGGGACGCGGGTTCGAGCCCTGGTCTCGGAAGATCCCACATGCCGCGGAGCAACTGGGCCCGTGAGCCACAATTACTGAGCCTGCGCGTCTGGAGCCTGTGCTCCACAACAAGAGAGGCCGCGATAGTGAGAGGCCCGCGCACCGCGATGAAGAGTGGCCCCCGCTTGCCACAACTAGAGAAAGCCCTCGCACAGAAACGAAGACCCAACACAGCCAAAAATAAATAAATTTAAAAGAAAAACAAAAAACTATAGTGTTGCTTATAAAAATAACCTAAATGTGTAACAACAGGCCTCATCGATTAGTGTTCAACCATAATTGGAACAATATGCAACTATTAAAAAAAAAAAAAAGTATCTTTCAAAAGTGAAGCTCAAAATAATGACATATGGGCTTCCCTGGTGGCGCAGTGGTTGAGTCTGCCTGCCGATTCAGGGTACATGGGTTCGTGCCCCGGTCCAGGAAGATTCCACATGCCGCGGAGTGGCTGGGCCCGTGAGCCATGGCCACTGAGCCTGCACGTCCGGAGCCTGTGCTCCGCAACGGGAGAGGCCACAACAGTGAGAGGCCCACGTATCGCAAAAAAAAAAAGAAAGACATATTCTGTCAAATGAATAGTGAGAGTTTGTCACAAGTAGACTGCCACTGAAGGATGCTCTTTAAGCAGAAGGAAAACGGCCCAAGATGGAAAGTCAGAGAATACAGGATAAAACGAGGAACAATAAAAATGGTAGATTTAAACAAACATTGACCACATAAAACAATCATGATAATGTCTTATGGAGTTTTAATATAGACAAATAAATATATAATAAATTTAAAATACTATAAAGAGAATTAAAATACATGAGAAGAGTAGCACATAAGCCCTAAAGTGGGTAAATTGATTTAAAAGCTGTCCAGTAGGGCTTCCCTGGTGGCGTAGTGGTTGAGAGTCCGCCTGCCGCGCCTGCCGATGCAGGGGACACGGGTTCGTGCCCCGGTCCGGGAAGATCCCACATGCCGCGGAGCGGCTGGGCCCGTGAGCCATGGCCACTGAAGCCTGCGCGTCCGGAGCCTGTGCTCCGCAACGGGAGAGGCCACAGCAGTGAGAGGCCCGCGTACCACACAAAAAAAACAAAGAACAAACAAACAAACAAAAAGCTGTCCAGTAACATATAGAGTGAATGCTAAAAATATTTTTAAAAAGAATTCCAACCTAATAGAGGGGAAAATGGAGTGATAAACACAGGCACCTATATGCAAAAATCAAATTCTGGCACATGTAGTCAGAATGAAACAGAATAGAAAATCCAGAAATATACCCAAGTCCATATGGGAATTTATTAGACAATGAAAGGCACACCTCATACCCGTGGAGACAAGGACTATTCAGTAAATAGTCTAGGTGTTGGGACATCTTCACTTCCCCTAGAAAAAACAAAGTTGGATCTATACCTCAAATCTCATACCAGGATAAATTCCAAATGGATCAAATATTTAAATGTGAAAAATTAAACCATAAAAATTCTACAAGAAAACATGGGAAAATTCTTCATAACATTGAAATGAGAAAGACCTTTCTACTGTGACTTGTAAACCAAAAGCCGTAATAAAAGACTGATAAATTCAACTACATACAAAATTTGTTTAAACCACAAAACAAAAACAAAAGATAATCAATGGGAAAATATCCACAATTCACATCACAAAGAGCTCATTTCTGTAATACCTAAAATGCTATACAAATCAATGAGAAAATGATCAATATGCCAATAGAAAAATGGGCAGAAGAGATGAACAGAGTTGACAAAGAACAAATGACCTTTAACTTTATGAAAATATACAAATTGAAAATACACTGAAATATCATTTCTCATGTATCAGATTGGCAAAAATCCGAAAGTTTGACAGTAACATATTAACATATTATGTTGGCAAGGCTGTGAGGAAACTGGCACTCTCATACCTTTCTCATGGGAGTATATACTGGCACCCCTGTGGAGGACCCTT
Source organism: Physeter macrocephalus (assembly GCF_002837175.3). Classification (NCBI taxonomy): domain Eukaryota; kingdom Metazoa; phylum Chordata; class Mammalia; order Artiodactyla; family Physeteridae; genus Physeter; species Physeter macrocephalus. The sequence continues at coordinate 78,650,235 of NC_041220.1, read as the reverse complement.
ATCTATCATATTATATATCTATTATAATTATTATTGCATATACTTTTTAACCTAGCAATTCTACTTTGGAGAATCTATTCTACAGATATATTTTATTCTTGGAAAATGACATGTGTACAGATAATTTATTTCAGTACTGTTTTTAATAGCAAAAGACTGGAAACCAACCAAATGCTCATCAATAGGAGACTAGGTTAAATAAAGTATGGTAAATCCATACAATGGAATACTATATCTCTGTTTTATAAAAAGTCAATGTGAAAGATCTCAATGTACAGAGATTGAGAAAACTCCAAAATGTAATGCTAAGTGAAGAAAAACAAGTTGCAAAACAATTCACCTAATAGTCTACCTTTTGTGGAAAAGGGGAGAGGGGAGTAGATGTTATAAGTATATCTGTTTGACAAGCATAAAGAAACTCTCAAAGAATATAAGAAACTAAGACAATTGATATCCACACCTCGTTTATTTGAATAAAACAATAACTTAATAATGAAAAAAGTGCTGTGTCTTCATCATTATGCATTCTGTCAATTTAATTCTCCTGTGAAATTCCTTATTTATTCATTAAACATAAAACATATTAAAATTCACCACAAAATTGTGGAACTGTTTTCTATCCCTAGTGAGAATGGAATAGAAGAGTTAATCTGATAAGCATACATTATATGCATTTTTAAAAAATGTATAATTCCAAAAACATTACCTGCATTATCTCTGGGTTGTGGGCTTATAGATGATTTTTATTTTCTCCTTGTGTTCCTCTCTGCTTCTCTATCAGCCTGCGTTACTTTTATAATTAGATTAAAATTTGTTCTACTAAAGTAAATAAGGAGGAAATTGTCTTCAGTGGTTAAGAAAAGGAAGAAATTTTGACTTAGAGGGTAATTAAAAATTGGAACAGTTTACTAATAAAGATAATTGGAATTTCTATGTCTGCAAAACTTTATAGAAATAGTATTAGACATCTCTGGTTTATTCATTTGTTAAAGGTTAAAAGGTGGATGAGATGACTTTAACCACAAAGCTGTCATGGCAACTGAAGAGTGGTGTTTAGAATACTTTTTCATTTAAATAATTAGAAAGAATGGTGGAAGAATCTAGATTGTACAAATGGTCTTCAGTTCTGCAGCCCCTATACAGGTGTTGCAGGTTATTTAAAATCTTCTCCAAGCATGTAATAAGCTCCTCCAAAAGTTTTTACAGGGAATATAATTTTATTATTTCAGAAGTGGCCTGGGCAAAACTAGCCATGAGAAGAAACAAGCTTTCTAGTAGCATCAAAATTAATTATGGTTTTTCTAAAAAACCTTAAAGACTTTTTTATGCTTGATTCCAGTGAACCTCAGAGGACACCCTACTGAGACAAAAGAAGTTGAGGCAAGAAAGAATTTCCATAGATTCTAGAAAACTCAATGAAATGACTCCTTCCAGTCTGTTAGACAAAATTGTGTTCTGTAAGTATGTTTCAGAATTTCATAAGTAATCATATGATCATAGATGATAGGAGACTAGAAAAGACAAGGCAGCTATCAAAATATCAAGGGGGCAAAATTGGAGGGAAGGAACAAAAAAATTAAGAGAAACTCCTATAGGTTACAAAGATAAACAGTGGTCATTTTCCTAAAATGTGGGTGCTGTTATGGACCTTGGAGCAATGGTCCTCAACTGGGGCCATTTTGCCCCCCAACCCAGAAGTTATTTGGCAATGCCTGAAGACATTTTTGGTGTGGGTGCAACTGGTGTCTAGTGGGTGGAGGCCAGTGATGCTGCTAAACATCCTACAATGCACAGGACAACATCCCACAACAATCCAAAATACCAACTGTGCCAGAGCTAAGACACCCTGACCTGTGGGGGGAGGCGGGGTGCGAACTGACCCCACAGAAATACTCAACCAACACTATAATTCACAAAGTAATTATATTAATAATTTTAAAATAATTAAAAAATATATATTATAATTTAAAAATAATAAAATATTATTACCATAGCTACCTATAAGGAAGTAGCTATCTAAAAAGAGGTGTTGGGCTTCCCTGGTGGCGCAGTGGTTGAGAATCCGCCTGCCGATGCAGGGCACACGGGTTCGTGCCCCGATCCGGGAAGATCCCACATGCCGCAGAGCTGCTGGGCCCGTGAGCCATGGCCGCTGAGCCTGCGCGTCCGGAGCCTGTGCTCCGCAACGGGAGAGGCCACAGCAGTGAGAGGCCCACGTACCACAAAAAATAATAATAATAATAAATAAATAAAAAATAAAAATAAAAAGAGGTGTCATCAGGTTATCTGGCCTTGAAATTTGAGTAATAGCTTTGCCCTCAATCCCCCTTAGGCCATTTTGATCAGGGCCTAGAGTGTGCCAGGGTAACCGACTGCTGGGTTGGCCCAGGAGTATCCTGGTTTTAGCACTGAGAGGACAAGTGAAGCCACTCTGCTGGCCAAGGGCACAGTCTGTTTGGTCATTTGGAATTTTTCCCTTTTGAAGAGAAAAATCTGGTTCCTTCATGGAGTTCTCTGAGCTGTGTCTTCTACCTAACAAGCTCCTAAGGTCTGGCTCCAGGAGGGAAACAAAGGGTTTGATCCCTCAGATGCTCTCTGTACCTGGAGGCTGCCTCTTGGCAAACAGCCCCAGTGGGAAGGGTGGAGCCTCTTGGGTCTCTGGCTTGTCAACAGTTCATCGTTCTACCCCCAGCCAGGCCAGTGGTCCAGGATCTTCTTTGGATAGGGTCCCTGGAAACACTCCTGCCCTGGAGGCCCACATACCTTGCTGAGAGACAGGGCATGCAATCAGCATTGGTTCACCTTTCTTAAACTTCCCCTAGGGAAGCACTTCAGGCAATGCATTCCTTGAGAGTAGAAACCTTTCCCCTTATCTTTCCCTAGATTATACTCTCTCCTCAGCCTATTTCTTATAAATGTGAAACATTTTAACTACTATCTATCCTCTCATCAAAGGACATCACGAAATGCCATATGAAAGCATTTCACAAACTAAAATACAAAATAAATGTAACATATTAATGTCACAATGAGAAATCACTTATGTTTGAGGTTAGCAACGGACAGTTGTTTCTCTTTCTTTTTTTTTTTTTTTTTTTTGCGGTACGCGGGCCTCTCACTGCCGCGGCCTCTCCCGTTGCGGAGCACAGGCTCCGGACGCGCAGGCCCAGCGGCCACGGCTCACGGGCCCAGCCGCTCCGCGGCACGTGGGAATCCTCCCGGACCGGGGCGCGAACCCGGCTCCCCCGCATCGGCAGGCGGACGCGCAACCACTGCGCCACCAGGGAAGCCCTGTTTCTCTTTCTTGATAAACATTTATAATTAGCATGTGGCAGGCACTGTTATAATCACTGTACATCTGTTCTCATATAATATTCATAAAAATCCTATCAAGTATTACTACGAGGATGCCCAATACAGATGTTTTCCTCTGTAAATACCTTTACAGATGAAAAGACTGAGGTAGAATGATATTAAATAACTTTCCCAGGGTCACAGAGCTGGTGGTGCTGGGAGATTAGAATCAGGCAGGCTGGCTCTAAAGTTCATGCTGGATGCTGCTACCTATCACTCAAGCCATTTCAGGAGAAAGAAGAGAGTTGCTCAGATAAAATCCACCACCCCCACAATGCATTATTAACTTTCAGCCCACCCCACGCAGTTGGCTGCCTGACGGTCACGTGCTGGAGCAGAAAGCCCGAGTGCGTCACTCATACACACATGACTGTGCTCTTAGTTCCTTGTGGGTTTGCTTCCTGAAACAGCCTTTCTCGAGTGCTGAGCCAACAAATGGATGGGGACCAGTTTCAGTTCTGGAAAGAGGCTAAACTCCATCTAGCTAATCACTGTACCCACACTCCCGTTCTCTGCAAGCTAGTGACCCCAGTCCAACCCTGCGGCCACAGGGACTTCCTCAAACAGGGAAATGCCTGCTCATGAGGGTCCTAGACTAACAGCCTATTTGCGGACTAAACCCCTTGCAGGCAGCCTCAGAAAGATGAGGGAGTTAACCGTTAACATGAAGACAGTTCTAGAAACAGTTCACATGACTGACAGTCCAAACACATGCAGAGAGTATAATAGGTACCTGTCAGATTTTATGAAAAAAGAAAGATGTTCCTCTCTGCCATTTATTCTCACCTCCTCTGTCCCAATTTTTAAAAAATTTTGTTTTCCCTTCTCTGATTCTCTCCTTTGGTGTTTCATGCTTTAAAAAAAAAAATGTCTGGAATAACCTTTATAGTTACAGAGAGACAGGAATGCAGCCAAACAAGAAACCAAAAGCCCCAAATCTCTGCCTTATCACAGGCACTTTCAAACTCTGGGGTTTTCTCCTACTTCAGCACAAATCTTGAGATTAGATAGATGTAGTACCATTGTGTTATTCCCTGGTAAAGAAACCAAGAAACACACAAGTATGGGTTTTTTTTCTCCCCCTGGCACTTATTTGTTGATTAAATGGTCTCCCTCTGACACCATTTTTACTTTCATTCATTTTTAGTTTTCTTAACTTTATATATATAGTTTTTTCCTTCACCCTAACTTCTAGAGTGACTATATTATTTAGGATATCGAGAGGACAATGCCTCTATGCCTCAGTTCCTCCATCTGTGGATGGTGCTACAACAACACTTGCTGTGAGGATTGACAGGGATAATAATGCTCATAAAATGCTTGGCACAATGCGTGGTGCATAGTAGGTGCTCAAAACATAATAGTTACCGTCAACGAACAAAAACCCTAAATTAAACAGAATCTACTAGTTCAGATTGTCTATGTAGGTAAAATTCCATTGATAACATTTTAAATTGTGAAAAATAAGATCTGACTTCAGGGAGAATTAGACAACTCACTGGGCCCATTTTATGGAGGTCGTTCAAATCAGAGCAACTTTGCCACATGCATGCATAAGTCCACATTAACAAGAAGCTCTGGGGAAATTTTCTGAAGCAGCAGTATTTCTCTCCAATGATTTTGGAGTTAACTATGCTGAGAAAATGGATTTTAGGATAGTTACTGACCAGCAGAGATACAAAGTATTTTCTCCCAAACTGACCATTACTTTACAGAAAACCTTAAGCAAAATCTAATAATTTTTTGAGTCCCAAAATGCTTTCAGGGTACTCCCAAATTCTAGGTCTGTCTAAATTCCAGCATGCCAAATACTGCAGGCCTCTCTCCACTAGGAAATCTTTCTCCAACTAAGCTCCGTTTAGTTAGCAAAGTCAAATGATTCCACCTCATGGATATTTTCTAAATTTGTTTACTTCTACTTAAAAAGAAAAAATCTGGGCTTCCCTGGTGGCGCAGTGGTTGGGAGTCCTGGTTTCAGGGCTCCAAGAATTCCTCAGAACACTACAGGATAGCCTTGTGGACACCAAATGAGGAACCTCGCACACATGGCAGAGACCCTGTGACCAGAAGCACAGTGACAGTTGATCTACAAGTTGGAGGGAGAATAGGCTTGAGATTGTGGTTGCCAGCATCTCCCAGTGAGCCAAGCAGCTGGGGGCTGGTTCACGGGCATTCACAGGCAGTGTCAGCTGCCTGTCCCTTGGCGCCCTTTCCACAGCTCATTCTTCTCCGCGGTGCTGACTTCCCACGGCATGGCAGAGCAAGAGTGATTGACACATGCCCTCAGTCCTGTCCTCCTACTTGACCACAGTCCCACCCTTACCCCACTGCAGGCTTCCAATATGGATCCCAGCAGTCCTGTCTGAGCGCATCTGTGCAGGTGGCAAGAACCTGTCCTCAGTTTCAGACAGATGCCAGTTTGAATCCTGAATCCCCCTTTCTTGCTGATGACTTTAAGTCCATCTCATATATAAAACTGTGATAATAATACCAACTCCCTGAGATTGTCAGATGTCATGTCAAGGACTCCAGTGCCTGGTATACAGTAGAAGCTCAAAAGAGCAGCTATTGTTTTTTGTTACATTTGGGGACTCATGGTCTACCTCATGAGCTCTCAACAAACAGTAAAGAATAGATTATGTTAGAGCTTAACTTTTTTACCATCAAATTTAATCCTGCTTTTTTTTTTCTTTTGGCTCCTAAAATATATTACTTGACAGGACAAGGCTGCATCACTAACATTTTAGTAATATTATCAACCTCAGAGTAGAGTCAGCCCAGATAGAGAAAGTGCCCTGGAAGATTCATCAGCTGTCTGCTTCCCTACAGAGAATTTTTTCTGACCTAGGACGCAAAAGGAGTTTTATGACTGTGGCCATATATGATATACTAAAACAAGCAAACTGACAAACAAAAATGACCATATATTGTCCTGGTGTATCAAGCACTGGGGTACAATCGAAATGCTGTTATGGAGGGTTAAATTGTTGCTTGTCCTTCCTAAGATTGACCCCAAATATTCTGGTTTCAGAACATATTCACTTAGTGAATTTTCACATATCATTCAATAAGGTTCAAAGTTCACACATACTGAGGAATAATTCCCTATCACGCTCTATGTTCTTAAAAGGAGTTGTAGGGCTTCCCTGGTGGCGCAGTGGTTGAGAGTCCGCCTGCCGATGAAGGGGACACGCGTTCGTGCCCTGGTCCGGGAAGATCCCACATGCCGCGGAGCGGCTGGGCCCGTGAGCCATGGCCGCTGAGCCTGCGCGTCCGGAGCCTGTGCTCCGCGGCGGGAGAGGCCACAGCAGTGAGAGGCCCGCGTACCACAAAAAAAAAAAAAGGAGTTGTAAGCGTATCCCCATTCATGATGTTAAGATGAGAGGCTGGGAGTAGAGAAAGGTCAGGGCATTTATTCCCGAGGTTCCCTCCCTTCTGGGTGACAGAGGGTGGCTGCAGCCCTTTACCTAAGGCTCTTGGCAGGGCCGCTATTTGCTCTGGGTTTTTGGCAGTACTTCACAATCCCTTGTTGGTTTCTCTAAACCCTGATAATCCCTTTATTAATCTCTCAATTACCCTGTTGAGTGTACATCTGTTTCCTATGGGGAATCCAACTGATGTAACTGCCTCCCCACCCACTCCAAAAGATAGAATCACTCCAGAAACTAGAATTTGTTTCAAAACAACTTAGCAGAAGCGGCTGGGGGGAAACACACCTTAATTTAAGGCTGTTTCACCAAGATTTCAAGCTCCTAGAACAAATGTCTAATGAATGCCTGCTATGTGTCAGCACTGTGCTAGGTGCTGGGAATGTGCGGGAACCATGGAGTTTACCCGTTAATGGGGAATGACCAGGTATACAAATTTTAAGAATTTAAAAAAAAAAAAAAAAAAAAAAAAAAAAAAGGGCTTCCCTGGTGGCGCAGTGGTTGGGAGTCCACCTGCCGATGCAGGGGACACGGGTTCGTGCCCCAGTCCGGGAAGATCCCACATGCCGCGGAGCTGCTGGGACCGTGAGCCATGGCCGCTGAGCCTCAGCGTCCGGAGCCTGTGCTCCGCAACGGGAGAGGCCACAGCAGTGAGAGGCCCGCGTACAGCAAAAAAGACCAAAAAATTCAGACAACAATAATCGCTGTTAAGTAAATGAAGCAGGGCAATGGTATGGAGACCAACAGGGATCAGCCAAGGCTGCCCTGAGACACTCGTGCTGAGAACTGGAAGAACTGGAAGGGGACCAGCAGAGATCTGAGGAAAGGACAATCTAGGCACAAACAAGTACAAACGCCCTGTGCACATGTCCGCCAGGGAGAAGTGCGTTTGTTTGCTCGTTTTGTTTTTAATTCCAGGAACAGAAATCTGGTGATGGAGGCAGAAGTGAAAGAGTCAAGGTTGCGGAGGTGGCCAGGGGTCCCGTGACGAAGGGCTTCAGAGCCACGGGGAGGAGTTTGGGTTTTATTCTAAATACAGGGAGATGCCACTGAAGAGTGTTGAGCTTTGCAGGGGGACATCTGAGAAGATGGAGAATTAGAAAGCATCCCATAGAGATGGTTTGTTTGCTTTCTTGGAGGAAGACCTCTTCCTGGTTGGTACAGTCTGCTTGTGAAAGGATAAGAAGTGGGGGTTGGTGGGGGGAGTAGGGTTAAATCAGCCCCTCTTCAGAAGACAGCTCATAACCCACTGACAGGAAATGCTTTGAAAGATAACCCTGAGAGCATTCAGAGTGTGTCTACGGCCGGAGAGGGCTGGTGGTGGTGGTGTGTGTGTGTGCATATGTAGAGGGGGCTGGTAGTGGTATGTATGGCAACAGTCCTGCAAGAGGAAAAAGAAAAAGCAAGAGAGAACAACAGCAGCTACACAGTTGCGGAGCCCGTGTGACAGCTCTCTCTCCTGAACCCCAGTCTCATAGAGCAACTGCCAGCTGGACCTCGCTGCTCGCAGCGCCTCAGACTCACCGTGTCCGACACTGACCTCATCCTCTTTCCCCCAAACCTGCTTCCCCTCCTCGGTGCCCATCTTAGCAAGGGGATCGCATCCCCCAAGTCACCATGCCAGAATCCTGGACGGCGCCTGACTCTCCTGCTTCCTCACTGCTTTCACCCCATCAACTGCCAAGGCTCACCGAGTCCACTCTTGGTCTCTACCCCCTTTTTTTTTTAATTGGAGGAAACTGATTAATTTTTAAATTGAGACATAATTTACATATAGCATTGTGCAAGTTTAAGGTGTACAACATAATGATTGATATATGTAAATATTGGGAAGTGATCACCACAATAAGATAAGACTTCCCTGGTGGTCCAGTGGGTAAGACTCCACGCTCCCAGTGCAGGGGGCCCGGGTTCGATCACTGGTCAGGGAACTAGATCCCACATGCATGCCACAGCTAAGAGTTCACATGCCACAACTAAAGATCCTGCGCGCCACAACTAAGACCTGGCACAGCCAGAATAAATAAATAAATAAATAAATATTAAACACACACACACACACACACATACACATACATACACACACACACATACACACACACACACACACACACAATAAGATTAGTTAACATCTATCACCACACAGTTATCTTGAATCTCCATGTCTCGTCTCCCTTCTTTCTATCCCCGCAGCCACCGTCTTGGTTTAACATTACAGGGTTTCACCCTAACTCTAGTCCTTGTTGCCAAAAGGATCTTTCCAAAACTAGTATCTGATTGTGTCACTCAATACCAATTAGTTAGCAAAGCATGCCAAGTCCTCTGGGATCGGTTCCCTGCCCCCTCTCCAGTCTGATGTGTTGTTCCAACTCCAACTTTCTGTAGTATGACCAACTATCCCTTACAAACTATTGACATTTCCTGAACACATTATTCTGGCTCCAGGCTGTGTCATGTGTCTACACCAGGCCCCCTACATATTTCTTCTCCAACCTTAATCCTACTCTCAATACCTGTTCATTTATCAAAACAATTCAACTGTCACTTTCTCTAAGACGTCTTGTCTAATCATCACCCTGGTAGAATCCATTGTCTCATTACTGCCCCTGCCCACACTGGACTCTCCGCCAACTTAGGGACATTTAATTGTCCTTTTTTATAAACTCTCCCCCTGGACTAAGTGGCTAGTGAGCACCCTGAAGGCAGGAGCTTTGTTATTCACCTTTGTATTCCTAGCACTTATCAGAGAGCCTGGCACACAGGAAGTGCTCAAAACATACTCATATAAATAAAACTTGAGGAGAGATATGGAGTGTGCCAAGTACAGGAAACACAGAGTAAGAGAAGAGAAACTTCAGGATCAAAGGCTAATTGCAGAATGGGGCAAAGAACAAGGGAGAAATAAAGAACAAAACAATGTCAAGAATAAGATGCAAGGAGGGACTTCCCTGGTGGTCCAGTGGCTGAGACTATGCGCTCCCAACGCAGGGGGCCCAGGTTTGATCTGTGGTCAGTGAACTAGATCCCACATGCTGCAACTAAGAGTTCGCAAGCACCCTGAAGGCAGGAGCTTTGTTATTCACCTTTGTATTCCTAGCACTTATCAGAGAGCCTGGCACACAGGAAGTGCTCATATAAATAAAACTTGAGGAGAGATATGGAGTGTGCCAAGTACAGGAAACACAGAGTAAGAGAAGAGAAACTTCAGGATCAAAGGCTAATTGCAGAATGGGGCAAAGAACAAGGGAGAAATAAAGAACAAAACAATGTCAAGAATAAGATGCAAGGAGGGACTTCCCTGGTGGTCCAGTGGCTGAGACTATGCGCTCCCAACGCAGGGGGCCCAGGTTTGATCTGTGGTCAGTGAACTAGATCCCACATGCTGCAACTAAGAGTTCGCATGCCGCAACTAAAGATCCCGCATGCGGCAACGAAGATCCTGCATGCCGCAACTGAGATCTGACGCAGCCAAATAAATAAATGAATATTAAAAAAAAAAAAAAGGTAAGTTGCAAGGAGAGCAAGTGATTTTAACACTAAACACAACTTGCAAATGAATGGAAACTCTGACCAAGTCTTGCAGATACTACAGCAACACAGCCGATAGAGACTTTGAGGACAATGTCAGGTACCTTATAAGGCCAATAATAATAATACAACAATAATAACCTCATAATCAACAATTATCAACAAGCTGAGTGCTTCTCATGTGCCAGGCACTCTACATGGTTACATCTTTTAATCCTCATAACAATGCTATCAGGTAGGGACTATTATTGCCCCATTTTATAGATGAGGAAATCAAGGCTTCGCAAGTTTAAAATACTAGTCCAAGGACACACAACTAGAAAATGGCAGATCAGGAATTCAAGCCCTGGTCTGCCTGACTCTAAAATCTGAGTTTTTAACCACAGTTTCTATGGTGATTATAGCATAAAATATTATTTAAGTGCTTTATATCGTTATCTATAATTAGACTCATTAAACCATACTGTTGAATGGCTCTCTTAACCAACTGAGTTGTTTAAAGTTTCAAAGCTTAGACTGAGATTCCCCTAAGATAAGTGGAATTAAATATGTGATGCAGTTTTGGAATCAAAAAGTATCCAAGACCACCTGGGTTTGACAAGTTTAAAAAAAAAAAACAGAATTATTAAATATGTCATGATTTTCTATGGCATAGAATTCCTTGTTCATGTTTTTAACTGAGCTCATTGTGATATTCTCACAAGGTAAACTGTTGAGAACCCTGTGGACCATGACATGGAACCTTTCGTTCCAATCCAACAGAGGTGTGCTGTTCTGTATTAATTCATGCGAGACATTTATATGATTTTAAGTTCTATGGTAGCCACTTTTAAAATGTACAAAAAACAGGTGACAGCTATTTTAGTACATTTTCTTTAACCCAATATAGCCAGAACATTATCATTTCAACAGGTAGTCAATACAAACATTATTACTTACTAAATGAGATATTTTATATTCATTTTTTTTTACGAAGTCTTCAAAGTCTGGTGTGTATCTCAGGTCTATGCACATCGCAATTTGGATGCTACATTTTCATCAGAAATAATCAGTATTGCATAAAATTTACAGTTGAAAAAGTAGACTCACACATTCAGGTTACTCCAAACATATAAGCTTCCCAATAAAGTTGTGTTTAACAAAAGAATACACTGTTTCCCTTTTTACATTTAAATTAATTAAAATTTAAAAATTTAGCTCAGTCACGCTAGCCACATTTCAGTGGCCACAAGTAGCTAATGGCCATTGTATCAGAAAGCACAGCTGTAGATCACGGTTTTATTCCACATGCTCAAAATGGAAAGGTCAAAAAGCTGAAAGGAGTGCTAGCGAATAATGTGAAGTGACTGTTTCCTACTTACAGGATGAATTAACTTTGCATTCACTACTTCCATTAACATTGCACAACCTGTGGTTGAAAAATAAGGCAGAGAAAATTACTGCGAGGAACATTATTAATTCATTACTTTGCTTTTCCTAAAGGTTGTACTTGGGGTCATTAAATGAATACCTAGTCCATGTGACTGGACTACTTAAAGATTTTATCCCAACAAATCCTTGTTTGCAAAATCAAGAAAACTAAGAGGATTAGATGTTTCCATGTTAGTTAAACTAGGAAAACAGAGTTGCTGCTGTTTGTTTTAAAACTTTACAGTGCACAGGGGAAAAAAATTGGTATGAAATGGAATTCATGTGCCAAATAAAAATGAAAAGGGAAAAATAAATCAAGCTCCTTTGTGCCTCACTTTTAGTATCTTTTTCATTTCAGAGCACAGAACTAGTTTACAATCATCAAGAACTGCGATTTTTATTGTAGAAGTAAGAAAGCAACTAAATTAGCCCATATATATATACCTAATTGTTTCATTAGGCTCCAATAAACTGACATTTAAAGGTCTTGTGTAAAGAAAAGCACATCCATTACAAACTGCCTATTATTTTCTTGCCTCATACTGGCCGTCTTGGTTAACTGGGGTAACCACATTGCTGGGGCTTCTCAGGGCAAAACTCATAAAATCAAAGTAAACCCAGCCATCTCCAGAAGACGAAGGTGTTTCAGCACATGATCAAGCATGGTTTATTAATCATGCTCCTACCGTTACTAATGAGATCACGACAGGTCATCCATCAAGCACCATGCTGAGAACATAGCTCTTTAGGGCAGGCAGAGATGCTATTTTTATTCATTGTTGATGCCTGGCCCCAAATATAATGCCTGGCAAGTAGCAGGCACTCTAGAAATATTTGTTGAATAAGTGAATGAATGAATACATTGCAGAACAAAGGCTGAGCAGGCATTCTTTGGCAGTCTGGAAGGTGGTAAGCAGGATGGCATCCTTTATCTCTTCCCACACCACCCTCTTTCCCCCATCCCAAGCTCCATCCCTAAAGTACACTTGATGTGTCAGATCCACTCAGTTTAAACAAGAGTTTACTAAATGCCCAGCACCATGCTAAAGCCACAGGACAGGAATCCATAAGAAAGAGAACAGAGGGTACTCTTCTTAGAGAATTAACATGTTAGAGAGATGCCATAAATGCCAGCCCCCCACCTCCCACTCCTCTGCAGAGAATACTGAATGTGGAGATAACCGTGTTGTGATCTGATAGGTTCATCCTATTGAGGTTTGGGGTAAAAAAACTCTGTTGAGTAGTGGTGGTGCTGGGCGTCTTCTTTAAAGATTGTGGGGCTTCCCTGGTGGTGCAGTGGTTGAGAGTCCGCCTGCCGATGCTGGGGACACGGGTTTGTCTTCCCTGGTAGTCCGATGGTTAAGACTCTGCGCTTCCAGGGTTCGATCTCCGGTCAGAGAAGATCCCACATGCCACACGGTGCGGCCAAAAAAAGAAGGAAAAAAAAAAAAAAAAAAAGATTGTGACCATTCCTAATGTTAGACACCCTAGACACCCTGAAAAGAAGAGGCACCGAAAATCAGCGCCTGGAAGATTAGCCTTTGACCACCAGGAACATAAACTCCTGCGATTTGGAGTTTTCTCTTGGACGAGGAGTCAGACTTTTGGAGGGTGTTAATGGCAACCTCTGTTTCATGGAAATGTGAGGGAAGGAGACTGAGAGTGAAGGTCCAACTACAAGTGAAAAGGAAAAGCCTTAGATTGTTACCCAGAGTATCTAGCTGTATGCAACTTTCTGTGCTATTCCACCCCCTCGAGCATCCTATATCCAGCTTGGACTCAAGTTTTAAAGTGGGAGCAGTGCTCCTGAGAACATTTAGGTGGGGAACAGGGGCTCTAACAAGAGTCTTGTTACTCTTATTACTCTTGTCCTGGGAAACAAGAGTCTCAGCTAGAAGGACCAGTAACCCCTCCCCAAGGGTGACCCTCTCCATTGCCAACCTGGAAGATCCGAGTTCCCTTTTAAGGGTGTTTTCTGAGTTTCCTTACAGAAGACGGTGCACCTATACACACAGCAGGTGAGAGAGTAAATGGGGGTTGGGGGGGAGATTCAGAACAGCTGTACACAAGCAATGAACACATATTTTAGATAACAGTGTGACCTTGGGCATATCACAGGACTTCCTTGGTCCTCAGTGTCTTCGTCCATAAAATGAGGGGTTTGGACTGAATATAACCAAAGGGAACTTCCTGCTCTGCCATGGGCTAAAATGTGTGATTATCCACTAACTGCTTGAAGAGTGAAGAATGGAGAATTCTACTCTGCTGGGATGGTTGGAAAGGGCTTGGAGGAAGAGCTGGGGGGTGCAGCAGGGAGTAACACTAAGGAAGAGACCAGAGGCCCTGACTCCTCAACCTTCCCTGTGGTTCCAAATATTTACCCATTCAAGAAACATGTATTAAGACTACATGCCAGGTACTAGATGCTGGGGGTGGGGAGAACATGGGCACTAAGTATGAAGACAATAAGTAGACTGCTTTTTCCTTCCACTTCTATGAATTCTCTCCCTCTCCAGGCATGTTTTGGAATTTATTTTAATTCGATTCCACTAAATAAAATATTGGAGAGGGCTGGGTGGTGTTCTTTCCTTAACCCTTCAGAGCCTTGGTTTGTCTATATAATGGGTCTAATGACACTCTTCAAAGATAATTGTAAAAATTAAATGAGACGCCCAGGGCAGGGCGCGAGGGGAATGCCACACTAATTAGGGTTGCTACATTAGACGCGAAAAGGGTAGTGCCTAAACAGATGCTGGTTCCTGGTATTTTCACTTCAAGGAAGTAAAAAGATGAAAATGCAGTTCCAAGGCATTATAGTGACTTGCCTTGGGTCAAGGTGATGAAGCCAGGCCCAAAATTTGGGCAGCTGTCAGACAGCATCATGACTGGCATCAAAGTCTGTTTTTTCTAAAATCTCTCTTTTGCCTGGCAAGTTCATGGGGCCTGGCTGTGTCAACTGGAAAGGGATCCCAGCCTAGTGCCTGCCCCACTGAGTTCCCGCCTCTTTAAGAGGTGTGCATAGCCCTCCCAGACCCTGCAACTCAAAGAACCAGGGGTGCAGAGCAGACACGAAGCCATGAGATCTACTGGGCTGTGGCCAAAGAAGACTGCCAGATAAAACACAGAACACCCAGTGACATCTAAATTTCAGATAAACAACCAATAATTTTCATTTGCTTAATATGGCAACCTTAGGCCAACAGGAAACAGAAGACAGCCTGCAAGGTGAGTCTGGCAGGCTTTGATGGGGAACATTCCAGCATACCCAAGTCTTCCTCATTTAAAATTCAATGGTTCTGGGACTTCCCTGGTGGGACAGTGGTTAAGAATCCGCCTGCCAATGCAGGGGACATGGGTTCGAGCCCTGGTCCGGGAAGATCCCACATGCCGCGGAGCAACTAAGCCCGTGCGCCACAACTACTGAGCCTGTGCTCTAGAGCCCGTGAGCCACAACTACTGAAGCCTGCGCGCCACAACTACTGAAGCCTGGGCGCCTAGAGCCCGTGCTCCACGAGAAGAGAAGCCACTGCAATGAGAAGCCTGCGCACCGCAATGAAAAGTAGCCCCCACTCACTGCAACTAGAGAAAGCCTGCCCACGGCAATGAAGACCCAACGCAGCCAAAAATAAAATAAATAAAAATTAATTAATTAATTAAAAAAAAAAATTCAATGGTTCTCCAGCAAGGGAATTATTTCTGGGGTGGTTTCTCTTTCAGGATTCAAAATGTCACAATTGAATCCTCAATGAGAATAATGACAATACCTGAAAGGTCTTTACATAAGTCTACTTCAAATTGAACTTTTGATCACCAGATGACCAACCGTATCTTTTATTTTCTAAATTGAAGTATAGTTAATGTACAATATTATATGTTACAGGTGTACAGTATAGTGATTCATAATTTTTAAAGGTTATACTCCACATATAGTTATTATGAAAACATTGACTGTATATTCCCCGTGTTGTACAATACATCCCGGTAGATTTTTTTTTTTTTTGGCCACACAGCATGCAGGATCTTAGTTCCCAGACCAGGGATCGAACCCATCCCCCTGCAGTGGAAGTGCAGAATCCTAACCACTGGACCACCAGGGAAGTCTCTTGGTAGCTTACTTTATACCTAATAGTTTGTACCACTTAATCCCCTACGCGTTTTGCCTCTCTCCCCTTCCCTCTCCCCACTGGTAACCACTAGTTTGTTCTCTATATCAGTGAGTCTATTTTTTGTTATATTCACTAGTTTGTTGTATTTTTTTTAGATTCCACATATTAGTGATATCATACAGTATTTATCTTTCTCTGACTTATTTCATTTAGCATACCATCCAAGTCCATCCATGTTGCTGCAAATGGCAAAATTTCATTCTTTTTTATGGCTGAATAGTATTCCATTGTGTGTATATACATACCACATCTTCTTTATCCATTCATCTGTTGATGGATACTTAGGTTGTTGCCATGTTTTGGCAATTGTAAATAGTGCTGCTATGAACATTAGGGTGCATGTATCTTTCTGAATTAGTGTTTTTGTTTTTCTAAAATATATACACAGGAGTAGGATTGTGGGATCACATGGGAACTCTATATTTAGTTTTTTGAGAAACCTCCATACTGTTTTCCACAGTGGCTTGCACCAATTTACATTCCCACCAATATTGTAGGAGGGTTCCCTTTTCTCTGCATCCTCACCAACATTTGTTACTTGTGTTCTTTTTGATGATGGCCATTCTGACAGGTGTCATATCTCACTGTGGTTTTGATTTGCATTTCCCTGATGATTAGCGATGTTGAGCATCTTTTCATGTGCCTGTTGGCCATCTGCATGTTCTCTTTGGAAAAATGTCTACTCAGGTTCTCTGCCCATTTTCTAGTTGGGGTTTTTGTTGCTTGTTAGATGTTGAGTTGTATGAGCTGTTTATATAGTGATGAAGTGCTACAGTCAGAGTCTCTCTCTCTCTCTCTCTCTCTCTCTCTCTCTCTCTCTCTCTCTCTCCTTCCCTTCACTCTCTCTCCCCCTCTTTCTGTAGCAGTGGGAGGCACTGTCATACTCCAACAGTGTCTGTATTGGAATTTTGGCTGACATGTCTAGTGTTGTTTCCCCTTCTATCCCTTCTTCAGTGACATCAAAAATTCTGATATTTGGGAATTCCCTGGTGTTCCAGGGGTTAGGACTCCAGGCTTTCACTGCCGAGGGCGTGGGTTTAATCCCTGGTCGGTGAGCTAAGACCAGGCGAAAAAAGAGAAAACTTCTGATATTTGATCGGAGATTGCTTACGTCCGAGAGTAAGGGGGACAGAGAGTTGATAGCTAAAGGTTTCTTTTTAAGGTGATGAAAATATTCTAAACTGACTGTGGTTAAATGACTGTTTAAAAGTTCTAAAACAGGGGCTTCCCTGGTGACGCAGTGGTTGAGAGTCCGCCTGCCGATGCAGGGGACACGGGTT
>NC_041220.1:78628578-78632407 GCF_002837175.3 Physeter macrocephalus | reverse complement strand
AGGGGACACGGGTTCGTGCCCCGGTCCGGGAAGATCCCACATGCCGCGGAGCGGCTGGGCCCGTGAGCCATGGCCGCTGAGCCTGCGCGTCCGGAGTCTGTGCTCCGCAACAGGAGAGGCCACAACAGTGAGAGGCCCGCGTACCGCAAAAAAAAGAAAAAAAAAAAGTTCTAAAACTGACCGTGGTGATGGCTGCAATTGGTGAATATAATAAATCCACTGAATTGTGCACTTTAAATGGCTGAACTGTAGGGAGTGTGAACCATATCTCAATAAAACCTTTTTCCCCCCCAGAATTCTAGTAATTAGTAAAGCGATGAACACTAGGTAAGACAGAGAACACGGATCATAAGTGCCTGCAGGGGCATGGAAGGCAATGAGGGAAGCAGCCACTTTCATTTCTTTTTTCTACTTTTGATAGAGACAGGAGCCCATCTTTCACTTTCCTCTAATTCCATTAATTAGAAAAAACAGCAACTCAAATGGTCTGACCTTTGGCCTCGCTAAGAAGGGGTGAGGGCTATGACCACTGGAAAGGGCTTTCCCCAAACACAAGGGCCAGATGGGGGCAGCCCACACCCAACTCTAGCTGTTAGTTGCCAGGTGGATATAGGCCAGGGACTGATGAAGCTTTGTTTTGTTTTTGTAACAAGACAGAAATCCACATGCACTGGGTGGGGAAGAGGGGATGGAGAGAGAGAGAGAATTCTCTTAAAGTTTAAATGAGGCCAACTGATACAATTTTTAAAGATAGGGCAGGACAACAGTAAATGGAAGAACAAACCACAGCACATCTTGGGAGCCTCATTTTGCCTGTGAACTGCCCATTTGCCACCTCTTATGTAGGGGCACTATTCAGTCCTGGTAGAGGTCCCTCTTCCTGGGGCAAGGGCCCCTGTTTCCAAGCTGAAGACATACTGCCTCACTTGGTGATCAGCGTAAAACTTGGCTGTGGCTATCTTAAAAAGCAACACCCAAAGCGTGGAAACTACTATCAACAGATGAACAGATAAACAAAATGTGGTCTAGCCATACAGAGGAATACTATCCAGTCTTAAAAAGGAATGAAGTATTGATTCACGCTATAACATGGATGGACCTCAAATACATCATTCTAAGTGAAAAAAGCCAGACACAAAAGGCCACATATTGTATGATTCCATTTATATGAAATATCTAGAATAAATAAATCCATAGAGACAGAGGGCAGATTAGTGGTCACTAGGGGCTAAGGAAAGGTGAGGTGAGTGATTTCTTAAACGGATACAGGGTCTCCTTTGGAGGTGATGACAATGTTTTGGGACTAGATAGAAATGATGGTTGCATTACATTGTGAATGTACTAAATGCCACTAACTTGTACACTCTCAAATAGTTAATTTTATGTTATATGAATTTTACCTCAATTTTTTAAAAAAAGTAACAGCATCTGGGGGGTGAGAAAAACCAAGGAGTAGCAGATGTGTGGGGACCATTCCACAATTATCTTGGCAGGTGATGGGTTCTACCTGGGACCAGAGGGCTCACCAGAGGGTAAACATTGTAAGGAGTTCTCTAGGTAGGAGAGAGGGCACAGGACACATCATATGTAAAGGCATATGGCAGGGGCTTCCCTGGTGGCACAGTGGTTGGGAATCCGCCTGCCAATGCAGGGGACACGGGTTCGAGCCCTGGTCCGGGAAGATCCCACATGCCGCAGAGCAACTAGGCCCGTGCGCCACAACTATTGAGCCTGCGCTCTAGAGCCTGTGAGCCACAAATACCGAGCCTGTGTGCCACAACTACTCGAGCTCGCGCACCTAGAGCCCGTGCTCCGCAACAAGAGAAGCTGCCACGGTGGGTGGCCCGCGCACCGCAGTTAAGAGTAGCCCCCTATTCCCACAACTGGAGAGAGCCTGTGCGCAGCAGCGAAGACCCAGTGCAGCCAAAAATAAATAAATAAATATTAAAAAAAAAAAAGACATATGGCAGAAAGAGCACACGATGTTTAAGGGACTGGCAAGAATTAGGTGTGAGGTAAATCTCTGTGTAAACTGAATCCCTTAAAGTTTATATATATTTTGAATGCCTAGAAGCATCTCTAGGAGAGATTCTCTATGGTAATCCCAGAGTGAATCACTTCCAAAAATTATGTTTTACAACACAGGAAAAGTGCCTATTCATAAACAAAGTGTTGCTTCACTTGTTCTTACAGTGCCTCCTCATTTCCAGAGGGCCACCATTTCCCATTTGGATTTCGAATGCAGAATCTTTGACCTTTGCTTTAAGATGTCCAACTTTTTCCCCCCAACTATTTAAACTTTTTTTTTTTCCTTTTTCTTAGTTCTTCCTCGGATTGAGTAGATTTCAGTTATAGGGACTCAGCAAAAATGTGGAATACAAGGAAAGCATCATTTCACAAGCATTAACTTACTTTCCTCTTATTTACACCACCCTCTACCACAGTTACTTTTAAGTAACTACTTGAAAATGTACAGCTGGACTATGTCACATCAAGGTGTTTTTCTGACCACTGACATTTGTGAAGTAATTTTAACAATTCTGTAAATTCACATTCTTTTACCAAACTTGGTATAAAAAAAGAATCAATCACCTAAATCAAAACCACTATGAGATACCACTTCACACCCATTAGGATGGCTATTATAAAAAAAAAAAAAACAGAAAATAACAAGTGTTGGTTAGGCTATGGAGAAACTGGAAACTTGTGCACTGTTGGTGGGAATGTGTACAGTCACTGTTAAAAACAGTATGGCAGTTCCTCAAAAAATCAAACACAGAATTATCATGTGATCCAGCAATTCCACCCCTAGGTATGGGCTCAAAGGAATTAAAAGCAGGGACTCAAAGAGATACTTGCACACCAGCATTCATAGCAGCATTATTCACAGTAGCCATCAAAAGATTCATCAAGCCAAGTGACATCAACTGATAAGTGGATAAACCAAATGTGGTACTATACATAGATTAAATATTATTCAGTCTTAAAAAGGAATGAAATTCTGACACATGTTACAAAAGAACCTTGAGGACATTATGCTAAGTAAAGTAAGCCAGTCACAAAAAGACAAAATACCATATGATTCTACTTTTGAGGTATCTAGACTAGTCAAATTCATAGTAAAGTAAAATGGTGGTTGCCAGGGGTTGGGGGAGAGAAAATGGGAAAATTATTGTTTAATAATTTTCGGTTAGGGGAGATGAAAAGGTTGCAGAGATAGATGGTTAAAATAATAAATTTTATATTATGTATATTTTACCACAATAAAAACATTAAAAAAAAAAAAAACTTTCTATTATTCAGTCTTAAAAAGGAATGAAATTCTGACACATGTTACAAAAGAACCTTGAGGACATTATGCTAAGTAAAGTAAGCCAGTCACAAAAAGACAAAATACCATATGATTCTACTTTTGAGGTATCTAGACTAGTCAAATTCATAGTAAAGTAAAATGGTGGTTGCCAGGGTTTGGGGGAGAGAAAATGGGAAAATTATTGTTTAATAAGTTTCGGTTAGGGGAGATGAAAAGGTTCCAGAGATAGATGGTTAAAATAATAAATTTTATATTATGTATATTTTACCACAATAAAAACATTAAAAAAAAAAAAAACTTTCCTAACACCCATCCTTCTCAAAGTCTTCCAAAAAATTGCAGAGGAAGGAACACTCTCAAACTCACTCTGAGGCCACCATCACCCTGATACCAAAACCAAAGATACTACAAAAAAAGAAAATTACAGGGCTTCCCTGGTGGCGCAGTGGTTGAGAGTCCGCCTGCCGATGCAGGGGACACGGGTTCGTGCCCCGGTCTGGGAAGATCCCACATGCC
>NC_041220.1:78628056-78628409 GCF_002837175.3 Physeter macrocephalus | reverse complement strand
ATGATCAAGTGGGTTTTATCCCAGCCAGGGATGCAAGGATTCTTCAATATATACAAATCAATGTGATACACCATATTAACAAATTCAAGAATAAAAACCATATGATCACCTCAACAGATGCAGAAGAGGCTTTTGACAAAATTCAACACCGATCTATGATAAAAACTCTCCAGAAAGTGGGCACAGAGGGAACCTACCTCAACATAATAAAGGCCATATATGACAAACCCACAGTAAACAGCATTCTCAATGGTGAAAAACTGAAAGCATTTCCTCTAAGATCAGGAACAAGACAAGGATGTCCACTCTCACCACTATTATTCAACATAGTTTTGGAAGTCCTAGCCATGGCA
>NC_041220.1:78622122-78626630 GCF_002837175.3 Physeter macrocephalus | reverse complement strand
CAGAAATATAGATCAATGGAACAAGATAGAAAGCCCAGAGATAAACCCACACTCCTATGGTCAACTAATCTATGACAAAGGAGGCAAGGATATACAATGGAGAAAAGACAGTCTCTTCAATAAGTGGTGCTGGGAAAACTGGACAGCTACATGTAAAAGAATGAAATTAGAATACTCCCTAACACCATACACAAAAATAAACTCAAAATGGATTCAAGACCTCAATGTAAGACCGGACACTATAAAACTCTTAGAGGAAAACATAGGAAGAACAGTCTTTGACATAAATCACAGCAAGATCTTTTTTGATCCACCTCCTAGAGTAATGGAAATAAAAACAAAAATAAACAAATGGGACCTAATGAAACTTAAAAGCTTTTGAACAGCAAAGGAAACCATAAACAAGACAAACCTCAGAATGGGAGAAAATATTTACAAACGAATCAACGGACAAAGGATTAACCTCCAAAATATATAAACAGCTCATGCAGCTCAATATTAAAAAAAAAAACAACCGAAAGAGAAAAACAAATATTGTATATTAACGCATGTATGTGGAACCTAGAAAAATGATACAGGTGAACCGGTTTGCAGGGCAGAAGTTGAGACACAGATGTAGAGGACAAACGTATGGACACCAAGGGGGGAAAGCCGCGGGGGGGTGGGGGTGTGATGAATTGGGCGATTGGGATTGACATGTATACACTGATGTGTATAAAACTGATGACAAATAAGAACCTGCTGTATAAAAAAAAAACTTTTATTTCAAGTATGTGTCAAAATGCAGATTCCAAGGCTTTGGACCCAGAGTGATGCTGACCCAGGACTCAGGCTGCACACATTTGAGAATCTCTGCCCCTTCATGTCCTCACTGAAATGACACTTTGAACCTCAGTTCAGTTTACTAACCTCCCCATCCAATTTAATATCAATGAAAACTATTTAGGACACAGATTATTATAAAAACATTAAATAATTTTTGCATTCAATAAACCACCTTCATAGATGGAAACCTTGAATAATACCTGACTACTAAATGAAAGAGACCCATGGAAGACCACTTTAGATGCACTTGAAACCCCGATAAATATATATCCCTACCAATCCAAGGGAATAGTTTAGAAAATGTTTTTTTCTCTCCTCCCTTCCTCCACCCACTTCAAATATGAAAATTTCCACTCTGGCCTCTTTTTCTGACCAGAACTGTAGAAGAGTGAGGAACGCAAGGGACAGCAAATTCCGCTACAGTCAGGGATTTTCTCCTGATTTGAAAGTGATAACGGAGGGATGGGGGCCATTGTGCAATGCTGCTCAGATTGGCTCTTTTGGAGATATTTTGTGAAACAGCGTGTTCCAGTGTCTTTCACATCTTCTGTACTGAGATAGCAAATCTGCATGGAGTGACACTGGACCGAGATAGGAAAAGTCAAGGCCTTGTGGTACAGCAGTCTTCTAGAACTGAGGCCAGAGCTCTGCCTCAAAAGCAATCAACACATGGGTACACCTATTACTGGTAGGAGTATATAAACTGTCATAGCTACAAAACTCCTCTGCCTGGCATTCAAGTTCTTGCCTCACCAGACGTTACTCCTCATCTCCCTTCTCATCTCCATAGTTCCCTTCATACAAGGTCAGATTGACCTGCTATCTGTTTGTAACCTACTCTCTCTGCCTCAGTGCCTTTGCTCATGCTGTCCCATGGCCTAGAAAATTCTTGCTCTAAATTCCACTGATCCAAATCCTTGTTGTTTTTCCCTGCCACGTCCTTCAAGAAGTCCTTCAGATTGTCCCCAGAAGGAAATCATCTCTCTTTCCTTTCCAATCCAATAACTTCTCTGTACATTCCTCTCTTACAGCCTTTATCACACTCGCTTTGATTATCTACCCTGTAGTATTTATCATTTTCTATTGTTCACTTTTTATTTCACTTACTTAAAAGCTCCTTCAGATTGAAGCCTGAGTATCATTACTCTTTGTATCTTGTCTTCTTTGTATTCTGTCTTTTGTGAAAGACACCATATTCCCCTCTTCTATCCTAAGAGAACTCCAAGGTATCCCCAATAACAGGCAGGCTGCCTGACTTCAAAGTCCATGAAGCTCACCATCAGGCTCCCCTTGAGTGCACAGCACCATCCATTACTCAGCTATTATTGGAAGAGGAAATCATCAGTTGGAACAAATATCTGCATAATTCTGGCTTGGGAAAGGAGAAGATCCATCATTAAAGAAACAAGGGAGAGGTATCATTTTTTTATGCAAAAGAAATTGAAATTTCCTCATCAACTCTTTGTATAGTTTATGTTTAAAAAGGTCATATGCTCAATTACTCTTTGCTGGCCTTCGCCTGTCTCTGTATCTTGTGGTGTACAATAAGCCGGAATTCTAAGAGAAAGAAGACAAGGGAAGTCCAAGGGAACTCAAGGTGCCAAATCAGAGACGCCGGCAAAGCGCTTTGCTAGGCTGAGAACCTTCAGGAGGGGGGAGGTGACTATCTTTGGAGCTGTTCTTTCTGTCACAGGACAAATGGAATTTGCTGGTTTTGTACGCATGGGGGTGGGAAAAGCAAGTGCAAGAGGAAAAGAAGCTTAGAGCAGAGGAACAAAATATAATCATTCAGGGGGTGGGGGTTGGGAGGGGAAAGGTCAATCATTGCTCTCGTCAGGAGACAAAAGAAAAGGAGAATTTCTGGGTTATTTAAACAAAAAAAGCCTTTTGTCCACTTCAGCCTGCTCCCGGCCAAGGCACACAGACCTATGCACCAACCTTTCTCTAGCCAGATCACTTACTCTGTGTTCATGTGTGTGTGAATGCTGGACAAGGGTTCGGCAAACATTTTTTGCAAGGATCAAATAGTAAATATTTCAGGCATTGCAGGCCATACGGTTTCAGTTCCAGCTACTCAAGTCTGCCACATTGCACAAAAGCAACCAGAGACAATATGTTTTTATACTGTATGCCAATAAAACTTTATTTATGGACACCGAAATGTGAACTTCATACGATTTTCAAAAACAAAAGATCTTCTTCTGATTTTTTTCCCAACCCTTAAGTAAGCCTCCATGTTAATTATGGGTTCATGCCATAGGTAGTAAAGGCAAGAAGACATGCCAGGGAATGATAAAAACTGCATTTTAGGTAGAGACCCCTCCTGTGAAGGGAGGAAGGGGGTTGGGGGCTTCAATTTTCTAATGTTTTATTCCCTATGTTGGCTCGGGGACACAGGGGTCTTTGGAAAAATAACATTCCTTGTACTTTTCAGGAGGTCTGAAATATTTCAATAGAAGTGAAAGCAAAGGCACATAATAAAATGAGTGTGCTCAAGTTCATTTCTATTTTTGCAGTAATGACTATATGGGTAAAAAATAAATTAAAGAAACAAATATTTGCCCATAAAAACCTATTTCAGGGCTTCCCTGGTGGCGCAGTGGTTGGGGGTCCGCCTGCGGATGCGGGGGACGCGGGTTCGTGCCCCGGTCTGGGAGGATCCCACATGCCGCGGAGCGGCTGGGCCCGTGGGCTATGGCCGCTGAGCCTGCGCGTCCGGAGCCTGTGCTCCGCAAAGGGAGAGGATGCGGCAGTGAGAGGCCCGCGTACCACCAAAAAAAAAAAAAAAAAAAAACCTATTTCAGCTTTTGAATCACTGTAAGATTTTCCTCAGGATCTCAAGCACAAAGAACTAGACACCTGGCAACAATGAACTCACATCTCAACCAAAGCATCTTGATTTTACTTCTGCCTAAAGCATTTTATGTTTTCTAAAACAGCACCTTTTGGTCAATTTAGTATATCAGCTGCTAGCACAACTCCACAAAATGGCACATTTTTAAGGCAGGGAGCTAGGCTAGGTCCCCAACAGCTGCTTTCTGAAAATTCTTTAGTGTATTACTGCATAGCAGAGTAGTGTGACAGGGCTCAAAAGATTAGAAATAATTTTAATTAATTCTTTCTACTAATATAAGTAGCGAAATAACGATTGAATTTTGCCTCAATTTCTAGTGGAAAACACAGTCAAAAACAAATATCATTGACCAAAATTACAGAACTTTAAAATGCTGTTTTAAAGAATCAAAACACCACAAACACCACAAATGCTCTGCAGGAATGAAAAACTGAAAATTATGTAATAGGATAAGAGTATAAATTAAGCTATTTATAAAAACTCTTTGATGTATGGTTTTTATATTCTTTTTCTACTCAATCTCCAGCAACCTTCTGTTCTCTACTCATGTGTTTAAACTGCAAATGTATTATATCAGCAAGTCTTTTGTCTGTCAGTCAGATGGAGAATCTGTCCTTAAAGGACTGTGATACCAATGAGCTTATCATCTTGAACTTCAGCAAATAATTAGAACTGATAAAGATTGTGTTCTATAAAATAATTATTAGGGGCTTCCCTGGTGGCGCAGTGGTTGCGCGTCCGCCTGCCGATGCAGGGGAACCGGGTTCGCGCCCCGGTCTGGGAGGATCCCACATGCCGCGGAGCGGCTGGGCCCGTGAGCCATGGCCGC
>NC_041220.1:78608539-78621982 GCF_002837175.3 Physeter macrocephalus | reverse complement strand
GTGAGCCATGGCCGCTGAGCCTGCGCGTCCGGAGCCTGTGCTCCGCAACGGGAGAGGCCACAACAGAGGAAGGCCCGCATACCACAAAAAAAAAAAAAATAATAATAATAATTATTATTAGGAAAAGAAGTTCCTAAAGTTCAAATACCCCAAAAGAGAGAAAATAATAAATTCAGCAGGAGGACTTTCAAACCCAAATAGGTAGTACCACCTCCAACCCAGAAAAATGGGGATTAAGTTACGCTGATCCTTACTACGGCAGATTAAAAACTGCTGCAAAGTTGGGCTTCCCTGGTGGCGCAGTGGTTAAGAATCTGCCTGCCAATGCAGGGGACACGGGTTCGAGCCCCGGTCCGGGAAGATCCCACATGCTGCGGAGCAACTAAGCCCGTGCACCACAACTACTGAACCTGTGCTCTAGAGCCCGGGTGCCACAACTACTGAGCCCGCGTGCCTAGAGCCTGCGCTCCACAACAAGAGAAGCCACCGCAAGGAGAAGACCGCGCACCTCAAAGAAGAGTAGCCCCTGCTCGCCACAACTAGAGAAAGCCCATGAGCAGCAACAAAGACCCAACACAGCCAAAAATTAATTAATTAATTTTTTAAAAAATTGCTGCACAGTGTTTGACACACTCCTCCCATTGAAAGGTGGAGTTTATTTCCCTCCACTTGAGCTTGGGTGGGCACTGTGCCTGCTTTGACCTGAAAGTGACACTGTGTCAGCTTCCAGCCCCAGGCCTGAAGAGACTGGCAGGTTTGATGTCCTCTCTGGGCACACTCACCCTTGGAGTGCTTGGATGACATGGAAGAAGTTCAACTACCCTGTAGGAGAGACCTTATGAAATAGAGGCTTGAGGCATGTGAGTGCCAGGCATGTGAGTGAAGCCATCTTGGATCCTTGGACCAGATTAGCCACAAGTTGACTATCACCAACAGGTCCTTCTTGATTCATGTATTAACATGAAGAATCTCCCTGCTTAGCCCTGCCCGAATCATGAGAGATGACAGGTAGTCATTGGTGGTTGCTTGACCTACTAAGAAATGGGGTAGTTTATTGTACACCAAGAGATAATTGGAGCCCTTGCATCATTCTGGTAACTAGAGACTAATGTAACCCCTCACTTAAAATTTCTGGAGAGGGAATCCCCTGGCGGTCCAGTAGTTAGGACTCTGCATTTTCACTGCCGAGGGCTCAGGTTTGATCCCTGGTCAGAGAACTTGAGATCCCACAAGCCGTGCTGCGCAGCCAAAAAAAAAAAAATTCTGTGGTGGTGACTGTCACCCAAAAGAAGGAATCTTAAGTGGTATTATTACCATGAGAGCAAAACTAGGCCCCAAAGATGAAAGTTTTTATAAATAGGCTATAACTCAAAGGGTTTTTATAAATCGGCTAATTTATACTCTTATCCTATTACATAATTTTTCATTCCTGCATAAAGAAGATTCCAGCTAAATATAAGAGCTTCCTAGTAGGGTTTTCCATTCCTAGCCTGAAGTGTCTCATGGATAACGGATCATGATGATGCACCCATTACTATTGGAATTCAAGGCCAAGATGGAAACAGTAAAGTAAGCACAACAACAAAACCCTTCAAGTTTGGAGTCAGAAAGACCTGTGTCTGAATCTGTTTTGCTATAATTACCTGTGTGTTTTAGGGCAAATCGCTTAACCTCTTGAAGTCTATTTGCTCATCTGTAAAATAGGGATATTAACAACAGCAACTCAGACAGCTGTAATGAGCCCCTGGTCCATTGCAAACTCTCAGTGCACATATTATCAGATCATGATTATCACTAATGCTGAAGCATTTCTACATTGGATGGAATGTCGAACCAGAAACCCCTGTGGTCCTGTCCAACTGAAAACATACTTAGATGATTCCATGACCACACATGGAAAGTTTGTTTGCTGAAAGCTAACAGGAAGCAGCCAAAACCATTTTCCATTACAACTCAATCAAGTCAATGGCATTCTCTTTCCATTAACTTGAGGTCCTTTAATTTGTACTTAAGCCCCTAATTATTTAAGCAGAAAAGAACAATGGATTTAACTTACATGCCAAAAAAGTTTTGCTTTACTTGTTTGTTGGCTTGACATAATGAGTCACAAAGCTTCCATTGTGGTTTTACCATGTAGATGGCTCACCATTCTTCCCTCCCTCAGTGCCAGCTTCTTTCTGCTCCTGGAGACTCAAAGTTCAAGTATAACTGCCAATCCCGTGTGGCCCTGAGTCGTGGACGGGACTTAGAGGGCATGGTTTCAGTTCAGTCACTTACTATTCCTGTGACTTGGGGCAAATTAAGAAATCTCTCTGGGCCTCAGCTTCCTCATCTGGATAATGAGGATGATAATGAACCCTCAGAGAGATGTTCTAAAGGTGAAATAGAATAATGACTCCATATGGTTCAAATGTTGTAAAACAAAATGCCATTGTTAGTAGTTATTACTTTTACAGTTAAACCATGGCCGATAATAAATCCCAAGACAACTAAGCCAAATGAAAACTGAGAGAAGCAGCTCAGGATCTTAGATTCATCATTAGTTTCTCTGCTATTTTTCATTAGTATGCTGTTTATTTCTTTCTGGAACAAGACTTTTTAATTTTTAAAAATTATTTTTTGGTAATTGCTTTTATTTTCTTCCCATTTTTTTAAAATATAAACTTTTCATTGAAGTATGACATATATATATATACAGAAAATGCACAGGTTAAGAGAGTATTTCTCAAAGAATTTCACAAACTGAACATGTGTGTCACCAGCACCCAGAGGTCCCTCTTTATGTGCCCTTCTAGTCACCATCCAGCCAAGGTCGACAGCTACCCTGACTTCTAACTCCATAGATTTGTCTATTTTTGAACTTTATGTAAATGGGAATCTTACAATATATATTCTATTGGGCCTGGCTTCTTCCGCTAAAAATTATGTTTGTGAGCTGTGAAAATATTTTTACATGTAGTAATAGTTGTTTGCTCTCATTGTATATAGCATCCTATTGAATGAATATACCACAGTTTTAAAATCAACTATTTCTACTATTGATAGATATCTGGGCTGCTTCCAGTTTGGCGATATTTTTTTTTTTTTTTTTTTTTGTGGTACGCGGGCCTCTCACTGTTGTGGCTTCTCCCGTTGCGGAGCACAGGCTCCGGACGCGCAGGCTCAGCGGCCATGGCTCACGGGCCCAGCCGCTCGGCGGCATGTGGGATCTTCCCAGACCGGGGCACGAACCCGTGTCCCCTGCATCGGCAGGTGGACTCTCAACCACTGTGCCACCAGGGAAGCCCTGGCGATATTTTTAATGATGCTAAGGGCATTGTTAAACTTTTCTTTTGGTGAACATATATAACAGATTTCTGTTGGGAACATACCTGGGAGTGGAATTGCTGGCTCATAAGTCATGTATATTTTCAGATTTAGTGGGTCCTCTTTTTGGCACCTGGCATTTTAATCAGTGCTTATTTTATATTTGTCTCCCTGCTTCCAGGATCTCACCCTTCCTTTCTATCTCCATACAACAAACTCCACTTAAGTTTTGTTAAAAACAGGACAGATCACATTGTTTGTTTCAAAACATTCTATGATTTGGGAATGTTGTTGTTCATAACACCATCACATTCAAGGTCTTTCCTCTTTGGCCCTCATCAATCATTTATTCATTCAACAAATAATGTTCCCAGCCTTGAGGCACCTCAGATTTAGGGACACATTAAAAAAGTAACAGCAACGTAAGACATCTTAGAGCCAAGTTCTGGAGGAACCCAGGGGATCTGAGAAGACTTGAGAGAGGAGGAATTATTTGAGCTGGCAGTAAGGAAGAATGGAGAGAGAAGAGGAAGGACAGTCAAAAGAACAATATGTTGTCATGAAAAAGCATGATGAGTCCAAGAAGGAGGGAAGCATGTTTGATGTGACAACTACATAGGGCACGTTTATGTACGAGCCAGATACGGGGCTGAAGCATAGACTGAAGCAGGGTTTTGAAGGGACCAGTGCAGTGTTCAAACCTTACCCCGCAAGCCCCAATTTCTCCATAAGTATGACACACCCTTCTGGTGTGCAAGCTGCTTTTAGGTGGCAATGAGTGAAGGCATTTCATCTTAACGGTCTGGTTTATTTAAATGTGCATTAGAAAAATACTGCTTTTCTAGTTAAGGAAGGGAGATAAAGTTCCACTTTAAATAAATGTGCATAAGCAAAACTAAAGTGAGTTGATTTAAAGAAAATATTAAACAATGATATATGTGAAATATAGGTGTGGGAAAAAGTATAAAGGTAGCAAGAAATAATTGGCATTGGGAAACTAATATAAAAAGATGGAGAACTAGGGGCAGTTTTTAAATAGGAGAATGATGCAGTCAGATGTGTCTTTTACAAAGACAAGTGCTGAGTGCAGGATACCCAGTGTCCGGCCTCATCTGTCACGCTCTCTTGCATCCCTCTTGCCCTAGACAGCTCCTCAGACTAGGCTTGCCTTGTCCCACGACCCTGGCTTCATAGCACAACTGGGTGGTTGAGCAATGAACTCCGAAGCCAGACTGCCTGCATTTGGTCCCCAGCTCTCCACTTACTGGCTGGTAACCTGGGCAAATTGTCTTTCTGCCTCATTTGCCACCTCACCGGGTTGTAATGAGGACTTGAAATGTGCCTGGCATTCCGCAGGTACTATGCCACATACATATGCGTTAATTTAAATGATGGGTTTTATCTGCCATAAAATGCACCCTCCTTTCTATGCCTTGCAAAAACGTGTCCATTTATTCAAAATCCAGCTGAAACCAAATGTCCATCAACTGATGAATGGATAAACAAAATATGAGGGCTTCCCTGGTGGCGCAGTGGCTGACAGTCCGCCTGCCGATGCAGGGGACACGGGTCCGTGCCCCGGTCCGGGAAGATCCCACATGCCGCGGAGCCTGCGCTCCGCAACTGGAGAGGCCACAACAGTGAGAGGCCCACATACCGGAAAAAAAAAAAAAAGATACATCCATACAATGGAATATTTTCAGCCATAAAAAGGAGTGAAGGGGGGACTTTCCTGGTGGTCCAGTGGTAAAGAGTCTGCCTTTCAATGCAGGGGACACGAGTTCAATCCCTGGTCAGGGAACTAAGATCCCACATGCCGTGCAGCGCAGCCAAAAAAAAAAAAATGGAATGAAGGGACTTCCCTGGTGGCGCAGTGGTTAAAACATCGCACTCCCAATGCAGGGGGCCCAGGTTTGATCCCTGGTTAGGGAACTAGATCCCACGTGCATGATGCAACTAAGAGTTTGCATGCCACAACTAAGGAGCAGCCCACGTACTGCAACCAAGGAGCCTGCCACAACTAAGACCCAGTGCAACCAAATAAATAAATAAATACTTAAAAAAAAAAAAAAGAATGAAGTGCTGATACATGCTACAACATAGATGAAACTTGAAAACATACAGACAAAGTGAAACAAGCCAGACACAAAGGCCACATATTATAAGATTCTGTTTATATGAAATGTCCAGAATAGGCAAATCCAGAGACAGAAAGTAGTTTAGTAGTTGCCAGTGGCTGGGGGAAAGGGAAATGGGGAATGACTATTTAACAGGCATAGGGTTTCTTTTTAGGGTAATAAAAATGTTCTGGGATTAGATGGTGGATTAGACTGCACACCTTTGTAAATTTACTAAAAACCACTGAATTTTTCACTTTTAAAATGGGGACATTTATGGTATATGAATTATGTATCAAAAAACAACAACAACAGAATCCAGCTAAAAGACCCCTCTCTTGCCTGACTGTCCCCTCCTCAGGGCTCCCGGTCCAGATCCCGTGCCGTGTTATATTACAGGAAAGTGGGAGAGGTCAGCTGTCCCCACTGGAATGTGAGCAGCTTGAAGGCAGGGAGAGTGGGTGGTTCATCTACAACTCCCCAGAATTTATCAGAATGACCAGTACCAGTAGTTGTTCCAGTAAATGCCAGTCGGGTCGACAGAGTAAGCAGAACATTACCATTTGAGGGAAGAGCAGGCTCGGAGAGTACTTTAGGTCCTCAAGCGTACAGGCTCTAAAGTACCAACCTAGTAGCCAAAGATCTCATGCCCCTACACGAGGGCCCAACCCCTGTTGAGTATTAAGACCATGTACAAAACAGCATAAAAAGTCCTTTCTTTTGTCATCGAGAATGAAACAAGCTTAGACTTGGATTTCTTTTTCTCTCCTGTCAACTAGGCTTGTTTGTGCCCGGCAAACATGCAAATCCTGAATTTAGAGATTGTTGGAGCAATGACAATCTCTGCTCTGATAATCACTGACCTGCCAAAGCCATTGTCAGTAAAGCAGGTACAATTCTTAGTAAGATCCAGGCAAAGAAGCCACACTCGGGGTGAGCACATGTTATGAAGTAAACACAAGTAGCAGAAATCCTGCAAGCATGGCACCGTTGAACGAAGTAGAGTGTCTTACATGAACATTCCTTAGAGTCAGTCCGCTAATCCTGCTGTCATCACTGATTTGGAAAAACAAGATGACATGAAACATGTGAGCTATCTGCAGTGTCTGGATACATTTCCATACCTCTTTTTATATCCACCTTTGTTTTGGGAGGCAGGTGTGAAACAGAAAAAAACCAGAACATCAGTTTAGAATGCCTGGGTTAGATCGTGGGTTCCATGTGAACTAAGCTGTTTCCTCATGGAGCCTCAGTGTCCTCCTCTGTAAAATGAGGACGACGAATATCCCAGGGACGGTGCAAGGATTAAGTGAGCTAACGTGAAGGACAGTAATACAGACTTGTGGTATGGTTCGAGGACTACGTGAAGAAATGCAAATACATTACCCAAAGAGCTTAAAGGAAAGGTACAAAAAATTTAACAAATTTAACCCAGGTGATTTTTCCTTCTTTTTCAGTTTGCATTTTTATTTACTTTCTATAAATTACACGCCTTGGCCATGAGATAATTCTCTCTAAAGTTTCTTCCTGCCTCTTTGCCTCAGCTCTCTCTGGGGTTAGGGATTCCCCCCTAATTGGCAACTACCTGTTTTTCATATCTCTGAGTCTCTTTCAAGACTCATTCAAGAATCACATCTAATTCCAGAGCCAAATTGCCTGTCATTGAAATCTGGCTCTGTCCTTATCAAGCTATGTAACCCTAGACAAGTTCCTGAATCTCTCTGCAGCTCAGTCGTCTAGTCTGTAAAATGGGGATAATAATTGTATGTACCTCATAGTGTTTTTTTTTTTAACATCTTTATTGGAGTATAATTGCTTTACAATGATGTGTTGGTTTCTGCTTTATAACAAAGTAATCAGCTATACATATACATATATCCCCATATCTCCTCCCTCTTGCGTCTCCCTCCCTCCCACCCTCCCTATCCCACCCCTCTAGGTGGCCACAAAGCACCGAGCTGATCTCCCTGAGCTGATCTCCCTGTGCTATGCGGCTGCTTCCCACTAGCTAGCTATTTTACATTTGGTAGTGTATATATGTCAATGCCACTCTCTCACTTCATCCCAGCTTACCCTTCCCCCTCCCCATGTCCTCAAATCCATTCTCTACATCTGCGTCTTTATTCCTGCCCTGCCCCTAGGTTCATCAGCACTGCTTTTCATAGTGTTTTTATGTGAATTAAATTAGTTCATCTTTGTAAAGTGCTTAGAATAGGACCAGGCACTTAACACATACTATGTGAATGTTAAGTATATTAAAGGTCTTGTCTTTATGAGGAGTTCCCTAAAGTTCACGCTTCCCCCCACCCCTCCCCCACCGCATATGCCTCCTCAGGTTAAACTGAGGCTACTGATCCCTAACAGAATCTAGACTATTTCATGGCACTCATTTTTAATGTTGTCAGTCTGTCTGTACTAGCCTATAAGCTGCTTTAAAATAGATGTTTTCTTATTTCTAGAAGATAAATGTGTAGACACAAAATAAATGGTTTTTAGTGAATTGATTGGATGAGTAAACAAATACCTCTACCATAGAAAATACAAAAACGTGTTTTTTTCCTTACATGACTTGCCTCATCTGTGAGCTCCTTAAGAGCACAGAGTATTTCTTATCCATTTTGTATCTCCAATGCCTGATATAGAACCTGTCATTTACTCAATGAATAAATGGCTGGAGTTATTACTACCAAAAAGGCCAACAAAATACATAGAATTTTCAAGAAGAGTTTTGGAAGCAAACTTGAAAGTGTTATTTGATAGTTGGGCAAAACCACAGATCATCTTAGGATAATTGGGAAAATTTTCCATCACATCAAAAATACCACAGATGAGATGTGTATCTCTATATCTCCAATATCATGAGAGGAGCAACTAAAATAATCAAGCATTGGGTATTGGCCTTCCATACAAGACACAAGCCTCTTGAGAACAGAAAGATGAAGACTGAAAAGGGAAGACTGAAAAGGAATAGGACGTGGGGCTTCCCTGGTGGCGCAGTGGTTAAGAATCCGCCTGCCAATACAGGGGACACAGGTTCGAGCCCTGGTCCGGGAAGATCCCACATGCCGCGGAGTAACTAAGCCTGTGCGACACAACTACTGAGCCTGCGCTCTAGAGCCCATGAGCCACAACTACTGAGCCTGCATGTCACAACTACTGAAGCAGTGCACCTAGAGCCGGTGCTCCGCAACAAGAGAAGCCGCCGCAATGAGAAGCCCGTGCACCGCAAGGAAGAGTAGCCGCCACTCAAACCAACTAAAGAAAGACCGCATGCAGCAACGAAGACCCAAAGCAGCCAAAAAATTAAATAATTAATTTTTTTAAAAAAAGGAATAGGACTCAAATGTCAAAAGCATGAAGGGTCAAGAGAGCCAGGGTGCAGTTAAATTAGCTACCTCTAAAAAGCCTGAAAGTTAGCTTTAGAGCGAAGAAAAATAAGCACTTCTTTAATGAGACATAGTAAATTGTAGAACCAGTTGATCTTAAAGGTAAAGGGAGGGAAATATAGATAAGTTCCCCGGAATTTGAATGAATTCATTGATCATGAATCCATAATGTGTGGGTGTGCAGACATAATGGCATCCAGGGTTTGTATCTAACTGACATTCAAAGAGTGTAACTAGAAATTCATGAATTACACTGTCCAAAATATATCCCATGAAGCCTGCAAATGCCCTGATCTAACAGGGTATTCATAGAGCTTTTGTGACCTTAAATGACCTGACCTAGCATAACACAAAAGGTGTTCTTTGTAATTAATTTCGTATGGAAACTAGGTAAACTAAGCTTCCCTCAGCCAGGAACAACTGCAAATTTAAATCCATTTATCTTTCTTCTCCAAATCTATAGGACATCACATATTGACCAAAATGTTTCTTCAGAGAAAAATGTCAGCATAATACATGGAGTTCATTTCTAGACATCCTTGAATGTTTGTTGTTTCTCCAAAGTTGCTGACAATGTGTCTATATATCAATCACCAGCATGTATTTATATAAAATAGATCTTCTCTCTCCATGGAATTTAAAGCATTGTACAAGATTTTTTCTTTTTAGATGAATCCAAGGTACAGACTTGATAAAGCACAGGACAACTTCATTCTTTCTTAACCTAAAGCTTTAAACTGAAGGCATCTTTAGATCTGAAAAGATCCTACTAACGAACTTTCTCTAAGCCCAGCTCTTAGAATTTATAAAGACCAAGACACCTCTCAAAAAGAAAAAAAAGTCTAGCAAAATCCTGGAAGTATAAAGACCAAGACACCTCTCAAAAGAAAAAAAAAGTTTACCAAAATTCTGGAAGTATTTTAGTGACATCCAGTTGTACCTAAGGAAAAATTCTCAGAACCTGAGAAGGCAAGAGTGAAGTGACTGACAATAAGCACTGAATCCATGGCAAAGGGAGAAATAAACTTTTTAAAAATATATATATATTTATTTATATTTTTGGCTGCGTTGGGTCTTCATTGCTGCGTGCACCCTTTCTCTAGTTGCGGCGAGTGGGCATCTCATTGCGGTGGCTTCTCTTGTTGCGGAACGCGGGCTCTAGGTGCGCGGGCTTCAGCAGTTGTGGCACGCAGCTTCAGCAGTTGTGGCTTGCGGGGTCTAGAGCGCAGGCTCAGTAGTTGTGGCGCACAGGCTTAGTTGCTCTACGGCACGTGGGACCTTCCCGGACCAGGGGTCGAACTCGTGTCCTTTGCATTGGCAGGCGGATTCTTAACCACTGCGCCACCAGGGAAGTCCCAGGGAGAAATAAACTATTGAGAACTTTTCTAGCAGGCTGCTGGTGAACACCTGCATCATAAGAACAGAGTTCAATTCAGCTTTGTCACTGACCTTCTCCCCCAAATTCCTTCTCTGACCCTGAATCTTCAGAAAAGAGATGGATGCTATTAAAAACTAAAGGCAGGAACACTATTTGTTGTATAGACTGTAGTGGTTGTGGAGAGCAAAGACTCGCCTAGAACGGGGTTTCCAAACCTTGGCACTACTGACTTTTGGGTCAGATAATTCTTTATTATAAGGGGTTGTCCCGTGCACTTCAGGATGTTTAGAAGCATCCTTGGCCTCTGCCCAGAGATGCCAGTAGCGTTCCGCCCCTCCCAGACTGTGACAACCAGTAATGTCTCCAGACATTGCCAAATGTCCCCTGGATGACAATCTCCCCCAGTGAAGAACCACTGGTCTAGAACCACTTTATATGTCAGCAATATTCACTACCTCAAACGGGATTCAAGAATCAAGAATCAAGCCTGTAAGAACTCTGTAAGATTTGTACAGGCCATCTAACCTAGCCATTTTCTTCCTGTAACTTAATGCCAGGGTGACTGCCCTTCTAATCCATCCCTACCCCCCATCCTCATTTACTCCCACCATCTTGATCTTCCCTTTAGAAATCCTATGAATAGCAACCTTTTACAGATTTGAACAATGAAAGTAAAAAGACTTAGAGGGACTTCCCTGGTGGCAAAGTGGTTAAGAATCCGCCTGCCAGTGCAGGGGACACGGGTTCGAGCCCTGGTCCGGGAAGATCCCACATGCTCCGGAGCAACTAAGCCCGTGCGCCACAACTACTGAGCCTGCACTCTACAGCCTGCAAGCCACAACTGCTGAGCCCACGTGCCACAACTACTGAAGCCCGCGCACCTAGAGCCCGTGCTCTGCAACAAGAGAAGCCACCGCAATGAGAAGCCCACGCACCGCAATGAAGAGTAGCCCCTACTTGCCACAACTAGAGAAAAGCCAGCACGCAGCAACAAAGACCCAACACAGCCAAATAAATAAATAAATAAATAATTTTTTTAAAAAAAAGACTTAGAGAAATTTGGGGCTGTGCAAAACATGTCTAGTCCAAAATCTCCCCTCTTTTCTATCAAATTTTAAAGGCAAAGAAGTTGAAAGCCAATAAGGTAAACTGCCATGTCCAAAGTCACTTGCCTGCTAGGCCGAGGGAAGATCTTATAGTAAGAAGACTGGTCCTGGTCCAGGGATTTTCCCAAACCCCACCTCATTTGGGAAGCCTTACAAGAATCTGAATCCTGACCACTATTTACCCTGGGCAAGCTGCTTGAGGACCTAATTCTTACATTTGGTTCTGATTAAAGTCATGCCTGGCGTTACAGTAGGTTCTCCTTCAATGTCAACGATTACCGGGAGCCATTATTATTTTCTGTTTTCAACTTTCAACTTCACATATTCAGTTACAGATGGCTGTTAAGCAATTCCTCAAACACAAGACTCCCCTTTTCTCTATATGATTCATTACTGTAGGCACATACATGTAGTAGCTCCTCACCAAAGTATTTTCCTTATTGAAAACAGCATTGAAATAAATGCGAAACCTTCAAATACTACATATCTTTTTGAAAAGTGACCCATCTTATGCAAAACCAAAAACCACACCATTTGGCCCAATTAAGCAACAATAAATTTGCTTATGCCTCATGGGCTCCACTGGTGTTGACATACCAGAATGAAAAGATGCAGCCGTTGACAGTTTCTATAGCTGTGATTGAAAAACATTATCAACCTCCTCTCCTACATCCACCCACTATTAATGGTTTATGACTGTCTAAAACATTACTTCTTTGGACTAGAGTTTTCCATTGCTTCAAACCACAATATAGCATTTTATTCCTACAAATTTGGAAATATAAGCTCAATCTTTTTATTTTTTATTTTTAGAATAACCACTGGTGGGGGAGGAGTGCTTGCAGTGGTGGTACAGATATAGCTTCCATCCCTCCAAGCTCCAAAGCCTCATGTCTTATTCGTTATCATATCCCCAACTGCTTTCTCTAGAAGCTCAAAAAAAGAGTTTGCAGGCTTCCCTGGTGGTGCAGTGGTTAAGAATCCGCCTGCCAATGCAGGGGACACAGGTTCGAGCCCTGGTCCGGGAAGATTCCACATGCCGTGGAGCAACTAAGCCCGTGCACCACAACTACTGAGCCTGCGCTCTAGAGCCTGTGAGCCACAACTACTGAGCCCATGTGCCACAACTACTGAAGCCTGCATGCCTAGAGCCCATGCTCCGCAACAAGAGAAGCCACCACAATAAGAAGCCCGCTAAAGAAAGAGTAGTCCCTGCTTGCTGCAGCTAGAGAAAGCCCACACACAGCAACGAAGACCCAATGCAGCCAAAAATAAATAAATAAAATAAATAAATTTATTTTTTTTTTAAGTTATAAAAAAAAAAACGGGTTTGCTAGAGATACAAATCAGCCTTTCACAATGTAGTTTAAAGTGTGTCCGTGTTGGCTTCCAGTTTCCACTCACATACTGTGCAGAAGTGCAGCAGACCCTTCGTAAAGTTAGGTAAGGAAGAGACAAGAAATGTATTTGCACGTCCTAAATGGACCCATTTGTATATGCCAATATTTACAGCATGAATTTGCATGCCTCTAAGTGGTTGTAACTCACAAGGAGATCCACTGTATTTCATGTTGTAATATTTCCTTTTTATCATCCGTAATACGGAATGAGTCTTTGTTGATGCAAGATTTACACTTAGTTTTCAATATTAAACATGTCATTTCATGTAAATTCAACACATATTAAATATGTATTCTATACTAAATATATTAAATATAATATTTAATCATCTTAGCACATACATATTTATAATATAGTAGTATATCAATGTTAAATATATAATGCAAATATCAAACATATAATTAATACTGAAATATTAAATATATATAGGATTAATTTGAATTAGAAGATTTTTTTTTAATTTATTTATTTTATTTATCTATTGGCTGTGTTGGGTCTTTGTTGCTGCGTGCAGGCATTCTCTAGTTGTGGTGAGCAGGGGCTACTCTTTGTTGCGGTGCGCAGGCTTCTCATTGCGGTGGCTTCTCTTTGTTGTGGAGCACGGGCTCTAGGCATGCAGGCTTCAGTAGCCGTGGCACACAGGTTCTGTACTTGTGGCTCGCGGGCTCTAGAGCGCAGGCTCAGTAGTTGTGGCGCACGGGCTTAGTTGCTCCACGGCATGTGGGATCTTCCCGGACCAGGGCTCAAAC
>NC_041220.1:78583069-78603842 GCF_002837175.3 Physeter macrocephalus | reverse complement strand
GTCTTCATTGCTGTGCACAGGCTTTCTCTAGTTGCAGCGAGCGGGGGCTACTCTTTGTTGCGGTGCACGGGCTTCTCATTGTGGTGGCTTCTCTTGTTGTGGAGCTCGGGCTCTAGGCGCTCAGGCTTCAGTAGTTGTGGCTCGTGGGCTCTAGAGCACAGGCTCAGTAGTTGTGGCACACAGGCTTACTTGCTCTGCGGCATGTGGGATCTTCCCGGACCAGGGCTCGAACCCGTATCCCCTGCAGTGGCAGGCGGATTCTTAACCACTGCGCCACCAGGGAAGTCCAGAAGGTTCTTTTTTTTTTTTTGGCTGTGTTGGGTCTTTGTTGCTGCGTGCAGGCATTCTCTAGTTGTGGTGAGCAGGGGCTACTCTTTGTTGCGGTGCGCAGGCTTCTCATTGCGGTGGCTTCTCTTTGTTGTGGAGCACGGGCTCTAGGCATGCAGGCTTCAGTAGCCGTGGCACACAGGTTCTGTACTTGTGGCTCGCGGGCTCTAGAGCGCAGGCTCAGTAGTTGTGGCGCACGGGCTTAGTTGCTCCACGGCATGTGGGATCTTCCCGGACCAGGGCTCAAACACGTGTCCCCTGCATTGGCAGGTGGACTCCTACCCGCTGCGCCACCAGGGAAGCCCTGAATTAGAAGATTCTTAATGGCTAAAACTGTATTTAAAATTTTTCAGTGTTAACCCATCCCCCATCACAGTTTCCTATATACCACAGATGCTCATTTCTTGTTCAAATACTGTTTAGTCATGTGTTATAGATAAATAAAGGTCACACACCTTAACTATATGTGCAAATTTAGGCACAGTGAAAAAAAATACTGAAATCCAAAATAGTTGCCTATAATAGGTGCCTCTCCTTCTTGCTAGAAGTGCTGGATACAAAAGGGAAACTTGCAACATCTCTTTAGATGTTTAACAGGCATCTCAGTAAACACGCCCCCAACTGAGCTCCTGATCTCCTCTGCCCCCCTCCAGCCTGTTCTCCTTTGGTCTCCCCCACTGAACCCAGTAACTCCAGCCAGAATCCTCATTCCTTCCCTCCACCCTACATCCAGGCCATCACCAAGTCTTGCTATTTCTGCCAGCCATTGGGGAAACCCATACCACAGCTGAACCGAGACTGTACAAAAGGCAAGAGGGTGCACAGAAGAAATGGTCAACCCAGTTGACCAGCACGACTCCACCTTCCCTTCCAACTTCAAAAAGGGACTCTAATCTCGCTTTGTCTGCCACAACATCCTCCCTCCAGTTCAGTCTTCACCCAGTAGTCAGTTATTGTGTAACAAGTCAATTGTTTTTCTTGGCTTTTCATTGGGCTCAGGAGGAACAAAACTGTTTTCCGTGGTCTTGAAGGGCCTACATGCTATAGGACTCAGTTACCCCCATGACCGTACCTCGTGCCTCTCTGCTCCTTGCTCCCAGCAATGCAGCAACATCGGCCTCCTTTATGTCCTTCAACATGCCCAGCTTTTTCCAGCCTTAGCACCGTCATAAATGCTACACCTTCTAGACCTTTTCTTCCATCAGACACCTTCAGCATCACATCCCTAGAGGAGCCGTCTCAGACCACTCCAGCTCAGTCCCACCTTCTATTGTCTAGTACCTCTCAGTCCTTCAGAGTACTGAATCCCATCTCCATCCCTAAAGAAAGTCCCATGAGGGCAGAGAACTTTTGTTCTCCACTGCATACCTAGTACCAGTATCTGGCACATAGCAGCTACTCAATAAATAACAGTTGAGTCTGTGTCTATACAAAAAAAATAGGTCATTTCAATGTCTGGTTTAAAGCAACTTAAGTCATATTCAACTTTTTTTTCAAGTATACCTATTTACTAGGTCTATATTTTGATAAGTTTTTCTAACTCATAAATAATTACCACTAGCTCCATCTACATAGTATATTGTTAAAAACAGGTCTAATTTAACCTTTATATGCTACCCATTTTTAATGTCCTATTCAGCACATATGATAAGGAATAAAATGATTTGCAGAAAGTACTAGAAATATTAGCTGATTATTAGGTATACTGAGGATTTTTTTAAATTTCTTGAATTGGACTTCCCTGGTGGTGCAGTGGTTGGGAGTCCGCCTGCCAACGAAGGGGACACAGGTTCGAGCCCTGCTCTGGGAAGATCCCACATGTCGCTAGAGCAACTAAGCCCGTGCACCACAACTACTGAGCCTGAGCTCTAGAGCCCGTGAGCCACAACTACTGAGCCCGCGTGCCGCAACTACCAAAGCCCGCATGCCTAGAGCCCACGCTCTGCAACGAGAAGCCACTGCAATGAGAAGCCCGCGCACCACAACAAAGAGTAGCCCCCACTCGCCGCAACTAGAGAAAGCCCGCACGCAGCAACGAAGACCCAACGCAGCCCAAAAATAATAATAATAATAATAAATAAATTTATTAATAAATAAATAAAGCCAGGATCTTCATGATGTATCTTCAGCAGAATTTACATAATATTTTGTTTTGTTTGTTTGTTTACTACAAAGAACCTTCCTGGAATGTACACTCACCTTCAAGACCGATTCTAGGGTCCCCAAGCCTAGTAGTCACAGGATTCCAACAGCCATTGAGGAAGTACCTTACAGAGCTATAGATCTAACAATGGCAGGTAGGCGCACAGAGGGAGCTGTACCTCCAAGACCCAAGAAATGCAATTTTGTCAAACCAAGGAAAATTGTGCAGAGGGAGAACGTGAGGCAGGGGCTATTAAACCAGTACGACAGATCAGAGAGGGGTTGTGCCCGTTGATAAAGGCAGGACTGAAGTTTTGTAAAAGGTTCTGGGGAAACATTAACAACTCAGACAAAGACACTAGCACTGGTTTCAGGCCAGGTCAAGGAAAAATACTTAACTGAGCTCTGCAATTGAGAAAAAATCTAGATGGACTCCTGTAGAAGCAGTTGGCACTTGGCAAAATCTCAAAGGTCAAAAGAGACAGTTTAAAAAAAAAAACCACACACACAC
The DNA here is from genome assembly GCF_002837175.3 of Physeter macrocephalus. Taxonomy (NCBI): domain Eukaryota; kingdom Metazoa; phylum Chordata; class Mammalia; order Artiodactyla; family Physeteridae; genus Physeter; species Physeter macrocephalus. Next base: position 78,600,862 of record NC_041220.1, on the reverse strand, counting down.
ACACACACACACAAGTTGTCTTGACAGTTACTTTCAGAACAATCATTAATTATAATTAAATGACAATAGAAAAAGTGATAAACAATATAGGAACATGAGTGAGTCAAGTATAATTATCTGTAGGGCATGCAATTCACAAGACTCTGTTCAAAACTGAGCTGTAAGTTTTAGATGGAAATCGCAGAAAGATTGCCAAAGACGAGGCTTTGATTTGGAAACAGAGAAGTGCTGAAATGATTGCACCATCCCCACACTTAGCTATGCCTTGCTCGTTACTTAGTCATCAGCCTCCATCAAGGGCTCGTGGTGGCACGGAAAATAATGAAACCAGAGAAACCAGAGAAAATATGGCAGCTTAACAGGAGAGGTCTGGGGAAAAAAAATCATGCTTACTCAGAAAGATATGTTTGTGGCTCTATTTTGAGTAGAACACACAAGTAGTACCACGCTTTCAGTCATACCTATGCTGTGTAAAAGCCTGTGTTTTATTCATTTATTTGACAAGTATTTATGGAGTACCTACTCTGTGGCAGACTCTGCTCTAAGGTGCTTGGGATAAATCAATAAATGAAGCAGACGGTCTAGTGGGGAAGAGACAGACAATGAGCCATACAATCATACAGCATGGAAAAAAGTACTGTATGAAAAAATAGAGCAGGGTAGGGAGATAGAGAGTGCCAAGAGGAAGGAGGAAGTGCTGTCTTAGACAAAAGGAGAAAGAGTAAAGACTTGGAGGAGGTGAAAAAGTGAACCGTGGATGTATTGGGGGAAGATGGTTCACGGAGAGGGAGCAAAGACTGCAAAGGCCACGGGGGGCATGAAGCTGTGGCTAAAGCAAAGTGCTAACAGAGTCAGCGGTAGGAGGTGTGATTAAAGAGGTAATGGGACTAGAAAGGCAGTGCTTCATGTGGCTTTTGAGGGAGACACAGAGGACCTGGAAGGTTTTCAGCAGGGGAGTGACATGATCTGACTTTGTTTTATGAGTCGCTCTGGATACTGAGTCAAGAACCAAGCATATGGGATAAAGGGCAAAGGTGGAAGCAGGGAGAACAGATAAGCAGACTGCAGTTCCCCCTGACAATTTCACTGATCTCTAGCCAATGAGGAAAAGGCAAGACCCTTCACACATTACTAGGATGTGTGAGAACATGGGTGTTACCATTTGATTCAGGGTCTGTGGGCCTCCTACACGTCCCGCTGCGAGAGTGACTTCTAGGTTCTACTCTGGGAAGGATGCTGGGAGAATATTCTAAGATCCCTGCCTCCCAGGCTTGGTCTCATCTGCTGGGAGTGATTGTCTATGAATATGGAGCCACTGCAGATACAAGGCACAAATTCCAGGGCTCATTAGTACCCTCGGAGTTAGTAGCTTCTGTTTACTCATTGGCAACTCTACATATAACTTGAGGTGCAACCTGGAACCCACAATGTAGGGCAAAGAGCCAAGGAGGTACCTGGGCCAAACTATTGTTTGCACCAGCTGGTTAGAGCTAGCTTGTTACAGGATTCCCTTTGCTCTGCAAATAGGATTTCTTTTTTTTTTTTTTGCAAATAGGATTTCACTGGAGGCAATTCTCTGAATACTTCTTCAGCCACCTGCCCTCCTTCCTCTTGTCTTTGTCTTAGCCAAGAGTATACCAGCAGCCCCACTGGAAACACCACACCACTGTGGCTCACAGAGCTATATATTCACTTGGTATTGTTCTTCCTCAGTGGATCTCTTTGTTCACTCTCCCTAATTTTGAGAAAATGCACTTTTTCCTATAATTATCTAATAAATTCCTTCTAATTTTGACAAAATGCATTTTTCCCCTTCTCATAATTACCTAGTAACAAGTCTGGGCCTTTCAAAGGATGTTAAAGAGCAGATAAAAGAGGTATAAACTTTTAAACAATGTGATGGGCACCTAAGCACTACAACAATTCACCTCCTCCCTACACTTGGCCTCCACCATCCTGCCATGCTTTCAGAGGCTTAGCTGTGGATAAAGCTTCCATTCTGGTTGCTTTCTGATTTCACTACCTCTCCATCATACTCTAGCCAACAATTTTTGCTAAAATGCTTGTGGAAAAAAGTAGAAGTCATCCAAATAAATATGATCCATAATACATGCCTATGGAATGCAAAAATGCTGTTATTTTAGATGGTAATGAATTTGGGCAAAGAAATTCTTATTTTATTTATTGAGCCCTGAACTATAAAATAGGAACACTGAGGGATGCAAATGTTATTCAGACAAAAATCCTGCCTCTTAATTTCTGTTTGGCAAGGAAAACAGTATATGTACAAGTAGCAAGTGATATAAAATGCCATGAGAAGTGCACAGATAAGATACTGTGGCAGTTCTGAGAAAGTCTCATACTGTGATTATGATTACGACCAGTTAACACTAACCAACAAAAGTCATAATAGGACCTACTTAAGTTTGCTCTATTGTATTCAGTTCTTTTACACAAAATATTTCTACTTTGCATTAGCCGTTTCCAGAATCTATATCCCGTTGTCAGCAAGACACTTGCCAGTCACTCACTTGACAGATATAATAGCATCATTCTTTTTGCCTCTAATCAACATCATATAGCTCTCTGAGAGAAAAGAAAAAGGCACCTTGGTGATTCTAAGTTACATTTTCTCCATACAACTAAGATACAAAAACCAAAAGAAACTGGCAAAAATAGTGCCTGCCTATAATGGCAATGGCACTTGGTCAAAAGGAGTGATCTTAGGAAGAGAATCCTGGATTACAACCAGCAGAAGAGGTCAGGAAAGGAGTAGGGTAGTGAGATAAGAATTAAAACACAGGCATCCAAAACATCCAAACATGATGTATATCAAGTTGACTATGTACCATACCATACTGACTACACACCAGGCACTGTTCCAAGCCCTGTTTACAAAGTAGATTAACTTATTTAATCCTTATAACAACCCTGTGAGGTAGGCATTTCACAGTTGGGGAAACTGAGTCACAGAGAGATTTAGGTAACCTGCTTACAGCCCATACGTGGCCAAGCCAGGATTTGAATCAAGGTAGACTGTGTTCTTAGCCACTTCCCCATGGAGTTTAAATTTAATGTGAATGGTCATCCTTTTCCCCCAGGTTGTATTTTCACTCTGGCTAGCTACCTTTTCTTTCCCTCCACATGTGACCAAATTTTGCTGACTACCCCCAGAACAAACTAGCCCACAGAGCCAAGTTCTCCTCTGCATCAGTACGCTGCAGCTTTTGCCTTTTATAATCTAGCTAAATTCCCACGTAAATTCTCAACCACTACATTCTTCCCTGGGAAAGTCTAAATTAAATAGTAAGATCATCTGCATGGAGAAATATATCATAGATATTAGCTGGTAGGATAAAAATAACAGCAACAGAAAAAACATCAGGCCATTGAATTTTCTGTTAATAATAAGTTGCAGGGCCCCATTGAGTTTTCTGTGTCACCAAATCCTCCCAGCTGTTACACAAAGGCAACTTTGTCTTGAGAAGGCTACTGAGAAGATGGGCTTAATCTTGGCAAGGGCTTGGTGTACCAAGAACCATGTTATTATTTTTAAAAATAAATGACAGCAAACAAAAAGAAATATTATTTAAGCTGTCTTTTCAAAAGGCACAATGCTATCATCATCATGGACACGGATCCCAACTTTCAGAAACATGAATATTTTACTTGAGCTCAAAAGGCCCAAATACACATTTTCAGAATGGCAATCAAATTGACCTAAGAGAATTAACATCTGAAAAAAATCTTATTCACTTTATTAAATACTTCTTTTTTTCTTTTGGCATGATGTGTAATGCTTAAAATGATTGAGCCAGGTCTCAGTGCTCTGAAAGGTAAATATTTTTTATTATAATTTTTACAGGCTGGCATTTCCTTGGTCAGGTAGAAGTGGCCTGTTCCTGTTTCAGCTACACAATGCCCCACAGTTATTGCACATCCACCCATTGCTCATTGTTATGTATAGTTAACTCTTGCTCACTCACATGTGGATTATCCATTGCTTCTGAGATCAGGTTGTTTTTTTCCCCAGTAGGTGGAAACTCAAGGAATATGAGCAAAATTGACTATTAGCCAAAGCAAAGTATAATCAGGAGGCAAACGCTGTCAGCAAATCCCCTTTCATCAACATACACCCACCTACTATGGTCTTGGCACTGGGCCGCCATGTTCCTAAGAACCACAAACATACAGTATTCCCAAAGACAAATATCGTGATTTGAGGCTGGCGATTGTTTTCTTGATTAATGTAAACGGCTGTAATTTTAAGTATATATTTTGCACTACCCGGAATCTGCTGAGACAAAAGGATTGATATTTTCTCAAAATCACAAAGGGTTTTCAGGGTTACACCAGCCCTTTGTCTTCTGATGTCATCTCTCTTAAGTGGCCTTCAGAAAGGTAGATTTTGATTTCTAAAATGACCCCACTCTTAAAACCTGACAGGGTTTACCAAAAAGAGAAACTAAAAAATATAGTCGAGCATTTCTATCATAGTATCAGTTTCCTCATGTTCTGTATTTTACAGACATATAAACTGTTTACATCTAAACACACCCACAAATCACTTTTGCATAAACTAAGTTCCTAAGATGACAAAAACTCAACATCCACAATGAAAAAGAATGCTCGTATTATATACCTAGATTACATAAACTAAGCTGTGATTTTTTGTTTTTCAGGTGTCCTTAAACCATTGCAGAAAGTAGAGGAAAGGCAGAGTGGAGTGTAGTTGAAAGAAAGGCTTGTGCCTTTTGTAACCAGTTTACTTTGGGTTGTACCTAGAGATGACATCTTGAACTCATTCAGATGAGCCATCTATTGCAGTGCACTAGGAGCACAAAAGGGGGGTGAGCCTCAAATTCCTACAGTTGCCAGTTTACCTGCAATAGTTGGAGGGCATCGATAATCTCCATGTGAGCTTTCGGGTGAACACACTACTTAACAGGGTTTGGAGCTCACCTGTTTCTTGGCATTTTATTCCTCCAGACACTCTCTCCCCTTCTACTTTCACTGGAAAATTCCTTCCTTGCCCCCTTTTCCGGGCAAAAAGTAAAAGGTTCTGAAAAGAGGGGGTACAATGACTTCGAGGGAAGGATATCCTTTGCCTCTGCCTCCTTTCCCCCATACAGAGGGTGACAGAATAGAAGGGGAGGCAAATATGAAAGGAGCAGAAACAATCAGAAAGCAAGCTCAGACCATCTCAGGAGCGTTTTACCGACAAGATGATTCAGGACCACACACAAAAAGTGGCAGGGTGCCATTTCCCCCTAAATCCCTCTGTATGAGACGTTTTGAACAACTTGAGGTGGCAGTTGAACAATTACTTATTATCATTTCTATGCTAGTTCTTCTCTGGAGTTTCTAAAGGCCTTCTATCTCATAACCCAAGTCATCCCTGCATTGCCATTATTGAAAATCTTTTTCCAGTTGTCCTTTGAAACAATTGCTCTGAGCAGGTGGTTGTTTTGACTAACACACATCTTAGAATATTAAACCAGAAAATCAACATCGTCATAAGACACAGAGACTGCTCCCAAGAGGAAAAATATAACCTTTAACTTGGAATCACTCCGACAAACATTTTTTAAACTGCGTTTACATATTCATTGTAATTTCACAAACGTGTGGCACATAAATTCTAGATTCATGCAAAATCTATCTTTTTTCTAAGTCTTATGAATCCCAAACTTAAGCCCTCTTCAGAGTAAGTTTTTTCTAGGATTATGTGTCCTCTGGGAAAACTGAATCACAGTTTCACTTGAACCTCGGTCCAACTTTGAGGAGATCTCCCTCCCCCCACCAGCACCCCTGTATCCAGTCCTGAAAAACCAGAAGGGACTTGAAATGTGGAGATGGGAACCTGTCTGAAACAGGCAAATACTTTCCTACAGCAGTCAAAGCTCAGTCCTCTGGGACGTGATTTATTTTTAATCAACAGATCAAGAGTAGAATTTGGAAAGCAAATTCATTTTGTAAGAAAATAACTTCATCTACGTTAACCTTCTAATCTTTGTTTAAATTACTGAGAAGAGATTCTGTTACTAGTAAACCAAAGAGAACAGTCTAATCTGAATGCTCTTATCATGTGAGGGAAAAAAATGCGAGTAGTCCTAAACACTAGTCAGAGCAAGTACTGAAGACACGTGTCCAGAAGTACATAGTTTCCTTGCTTCCTATCTTGATTTCATCCTCAGTGTCACCAACTGCTTTGGGCAAAATTTACTCTACAGCAGCACAGGTAGGGAATCAAAACTACATTGACAAAACTATAGAGATTGGAGTAAAGTGATGATGCCGAGTTTTCAATCTTACAAGTTTCTGAAAACTCAAAAACTAAGAGAAAGATAATAAATCTTCAAAATTTGATTCATTTTCAGCATATGTTCACAAAAGATCCTTGAGCAGAATTTAAGTATAACCTAGTCAGGTAAAGAAGCATGGCAGAGTTAGGCTAGGAGGTTGGTTTTTGTCAGTTTATTTCTTCCTTTAACAAATATTGAAGTAATGAGCCGGGCTCTTCTGAAATGTCTGATTCCTCATTCTCCCTGTGTGCAGTAATTAAGCAATGGTATGTATTGGGCTGGCCAAAAAGTTCGTTCGGGCTTTTTCCATACAATGTTACACAAAAGTCTGAACGAACTTCTTGGCCAGCCCAATGTATCAGAACAAGGTGAAGGGTAAGGTAGGCAAGAAAGAATACATGAGCTTCCCTGGTGGCGCAGTGGTTGAGCATCCACCTGCCGATGCTAGGGGACGCGGGTTCGTGCCCCGGTCCGGGAAGATCCCACATGCCGCGGAGCGGCTGGGCCCATGAGCCATGGCCGCTGAGCCTGTGCGTCTGGAGCCTGTGCCCGGCAACGGGAGAGGCCACAACAGTGAAAGGCCCGCGTACCACAAAATAAATAAATAAAAGGATACAAAAACCCAAATTTCTTTCTTTCCTTCCTCCTGTTTCCATTTCAGACTGGTTTAGTTTTGTTTCCCTCCAAGATTTCATATCCTCAATCTGACAAGGATTATGGTTTAAATTAACAGCAACACAAACTCCCGCAAAATGCTATCTCATCGCCTTGACCGGGTACTTGGCTTTGTCTTTGTCTAGAGGTTGTGTTTTACTCTGCTGACAACCTTTCACCCTTTAGGACTGGCACCTGCAATTCTCAGACGCTCTTGGTCTAAACTGCAATGGTCCTTCATACCGTGGCAACCTCTTCATGTTTGTTTTGTCAACCCGTTGCTTTCTCTGCCCTAAAAAATTTGTGTGACTCCAGCATTACAAGTTTGAAAGAACACATTTCTAACCTACATTCATGCTAAAGAAAACTGAGTGAGCCATTACAACGCCACTAGAAAAAAGTTGCTTGATTTTTCGTTCAAATCAGTACAGCCTATGGGTGAGTACCTGGAGGACACTATCTCTGATTAGCTTTCAAGAAAGAAGCCTCATCCCCAAATGCCTTGGGACAGTACCCAAGAGTATATGAACTTTTGCCTAAATAAAAAATGAATCACTTATTTGGAAAATTCCACTTCATTTATTTTAACTGATTTCTTAAATATCCGGTGACTGATCTGTCAGCTGTCTGAGTTCATCAACTCTACGCTTCTATGCGGACTGAATTTTTAACTTTAAACAACTAAGCCTGTACTGAGTGTTACCTTCGGAGGTAAACGAGTAGAAGAAGACATCACACGCCCCAGCAACCCTCCCCCACCCCCGCCTTACCACTCACTTAAGCGAGACGCCTGTCATAAAGGTTTCCTCAATCTCACTTTAATAATCTGAGTCTAAAAAGTCACCTGTGCCTCTGGACGGCCCAATCGTATGCTTTCAAGAGCGAAAAAAAAAAAATCTGTTTCTTGTATGGAAAAGGTTTCATCACCAGAGGAAACAATGGGGCTGACTGTATATGATTTTCTGCTTTTCCAGAAGCTGACGCTTTTAAAATCTTTTTATAAACCATTTCTTTCCCGTTAAATATACCAGAGTCGGAACGGGGGGATGGTAGAATGAGGGGAGATAAGGGCTAAAAAGAGAAGAAAACAAGATTTCAAAATTGGGACCCAAATGTAAGATTAAGGGACAGTAGTTAGAAGGATTGCCCAAAGCTACCTTACCTTTGTTATGTATTTGCAGTCGCCCACTTCAGAAATTAACACCATTCACAGCCCGGTAGCAATTGACAGAGCTAGGAAGTAACCTACAACATCTTCTCGGCCTCCCTCTTTTTAATGTAAAACCAAAATAAGGAGTGTCCAGCTACTCCCTACCGCGCCGCTTAAAGCAACAGATCGTTTGAGGCTTAACTCCCAGGCTCTGGGAATTCCAGTTTGTCAGAATTTCTTAACCTTGGAAACCTGCAGAGAGAAACTCTCTACGAGGAACAACTCCCTGAGCCCCGGCTTCTCACTGTCCCCAACTGCACATTCCAAAGTGGGAAGCACGAGCGATAACCAGAAGGCAGCTCTCGGGGGCTAAATTCCTGGCGGGAGCGTGAACTTGAAAGCGCGGCGCTTCCACTGGCCGAGTGGCGTCGGATCCGCACCCGGGGGAGACCGGCGGCCCGGGGAGCCCTGCTGCGTCCGGCGCTGCGCGCGGAGAGCGCTCAGAGTCTCGGCTCCAGCTCTTCCCTGTTTCCTCCTCCCTCTACCCTCCCCCAGCCGAGGCTCTGCGCCTCACAGTAGCAAGGTTGTCTCTCGTCTACTCCCTTCCCTTAAACTCACCAAACCAGATTTTTACTCCCAGCACCGGCAACTTCCCGTAAATCTGCATTGAAATTTTATCCTGCTCGCTGAGCCTTCGCTGGCTGAAGGCCAGTGCAACATTCCTGTTGTTTTAGGAGGCAGATACCTTTGCTGAAGGTTAAAAAAAAAGAAAAAAGAAAAAAAAAATCTTGTCTTGACTGGGAGAGATTTGGGGACTTCACCTCACAGACTTCTCTCCCCGCTCAAAAAAGTCACATCCATTTCAGACAGCCAGAAACAGCCCCAGAAGTGGCACCTGCTCCACCTGAGGACATCTGTCTGAATCAGACGTCTGGCCCCTTTGGGCTGTTGAGGGAACCCAAGCAGAACCACGTTTGAGGAATAAGGAACCAGCTGTTGAATCACGAGCCGATCAGTACAGCCCACCCCCGTTCTTCCCCCCTAGTAAAGAAGTCATTTGACCAGGTAGGATCACCGCGAGCCCGGCGGCGGGCCTGAAGACGGGGGAACCTCCCAGAGTGTCCTTACCTGAGGCAGAGCACCGCTTGGATGACCACAGGCAGGAACGTCACGCGGACCAATCCCTGACCTTTGCCCGGGCCTTCACAGCAGGGCCTGGGGCCTGGGCGCTGCTCGTTCACAAGTGGCTCATGTTAATGCGCTCTGATCTAAAGTTGCAGCTGGTTTCTAGAAAGGGAACAAAAAACACTGCATTTAAAAACAGCAGCCAAGCCCTCCCTTCACCTTGCCTGATCTCTGGGTAGTTAGTTCTAACTCCCACCCCATCCCCGTCGCAAAGAAATCCGCAATCTGTGCCCCACCCCTTCGCATTACCTGTTTATACAAGAGTTAAGGAGCCTCACGCATTTCAATTGAGCGCTAAGCCTGTTTGTAGGCGCGTAATCGGCCAACAGGAATCGAATTCTGTGACTAAACAAACTAGAAGAGGAAGCAGGCACCACCAGGAACCTAAAACGGAGTTGTGATTTCGGGTTGCAATGTCATTCAACTGAGAAAAAAAAAAAAAAAAAAGTGCTGCTTCTCCCTGGGCTGCTTTAGTGAAGAAATACTCCAAAATTTTTTTTTGGCGGGTTAAATTAGTTAATGCATACAAAAAGCTTAGAACAGTGCCTGGCACATTGTGTTAGCTGCCACTATATATTTTTTAATTATTATTATTATTTGTACTGTGGCTTTTTTGTGAAGAGGAGAGGTCCTGGTCAGAGAAATGGGCTCTTGATACAGCATTGCCACTCACTAGCTGTAAGGCTTTGAGCCAGTGTTTTTGTTTTTGTTGTTTTTTTAACCTCTCCCAGCCTCTGTTTCTGGAAGATGCTAACGATGAGGTTTTTGCAGTTTACATTCATTGTGGACAGTCTTGAATGTGATGGAAAATAAAGGTCCTGTAAAATAGTGTTCAGATGATTTCCATCTCACTTAAAAGTTGCAAGGTTGACAAGATACATGAAAATAAATCGGCCTGTACACTCCATGAAGTTCACTAACAGAGAGGAAACTCAGGACCCTGCAATCTACCATGGATGTGTGCTTCATTCTAATTTAGATTTAGGCACTTAATTTACTGTCTGACCCTGGGAGAGTTACTTATCCTATTCAGTTAAAAGCCAATGCTGGACAAATAATGGTCATTGCCATTTGAAAATCAGTGTGAAATCGGGGGAAATAATTTTCAAACTCCATAAATATTCGAAAGTGATTATTGAAGGCTAAGATGTGATCAGTGCTGACACCCTTTTGCCTCCACTTAACTTCACTCTTAAAGAAAGAAATCACAGTCCCTTTACATGAATGAGGCTCTTTGTACTTTGTTGTGCACTTTCACCCACCTCATCTTATCTGATCCTACAGTTCTGTCCTATGAAGTACTTTATCCCCATTTTGCAGATTGAAGGCACTGAGGTCAATTGGTGCAAGTTTTCCGTGAGTGGTGAGGCTGGGGTTGTTCTCAGTTCTAGTTAAATCTAAAAGCAGCATGTGCCACCTTTTGGAAAAAAATGATTCCTTAAAACGAGCAAAGAATTCTGAAACCTTTTAAATCCCTTTGATTTTTTATCTTTCTATGGTGCAAGGCATAACAAACAAATCAATTAAACATTTTCTGAGTTTTAGATTTATTCCTTGTCCATGTGTAAGCCAGAGTGAAGCATGAAGATCAGGCATCGAGAACCCTCCGAGGTTCTCTCACAGTATCTAAGCTGCCAGGCATGCACAAGGGCTCCACAACCACAAGGCAACTTAAAAACTCCAACTCCACATTAGCTTGAATTTTTCTTTTCTTTTCCAGAAATATCTGGATTGTGGCCTTGAGAGCCTCCCAGTGTCAGGGACCCTCTGAGTTAAAGAATTCGAGAGGGGACATTCTCAGGCTCACAGATTTTTCCACCTCAGAACAGGTTTTTCTACAGGAAGGACTGGGCCAAACCTGGGGAATAATGACCAGGAATAATACAATGAGTTTGAAAGTGTGGAGGTCAGTGACTGCAGGTGAACTGAAGCTGGAATCAAGGAAGATGGCCCTGGAAGCAAGTCCTTATGGCAGTTCTGAGTTGGCTACTTTCTCTCAAATGTTGCCTGGAACTTCTGCTCTTTCTTTCTCAGTTTTGTACACTGCCACCTATTAAGTGGGTATAATTCTTATTCCTAACTACTTCCCACTGCTATCCCTAGGAATGTACAGAAAACAAAACGGATTTTTACAGTGGCAGTCTATGGCAAAAGAAATGTAAACTTTCATTATTACTTCTTTGTGGCTGACCTTGATGTCTGTGCTTCGTCTTTACTATTACTATTATCATCATCATCATTTTAATTCTCAGGCAAACCCCGTAATCCTGGGGCATTTGAGTTCTGCAGACCCCTGCTTTTGCTTTCTGTTTTCTTTTTTCCCCTCTGCCTAAAAGGCAGAGTGCTAGAGTGGATGCAGATAGCATGGAGATTGTTTTCCCAGAGCTGTGAGTTTGAATCTAAATTTTACCTCTTAGCTATGCGATGCTGGGCAAATTGCTTAACTGCGCTGAGCTTCAGTTTCTTCATTTATAAAATAATAACATCTCCCTCTTCTGGATTTCTATAAGAGTGAAATGAGAGGTGAAGTCTCATTATGATTCCTGGCACATAGTAGGTACTCCAGAAATGGTATTTCCTTTTGTACCTGGAAAAAACCTATTCCACAGCTCACAAAGAACTGTCTTTCACATATTTAAGGTCAAATAACACTATTGCAAGACACCCTCATTAATAGGGGCGAGCCTCAGACCTTTGTAGAGAACCACAGTACAATAATAACCACGCATCTACACAGAATTTCTAATGATGATGTATTGTCATCTTTGGTCATCACAACAGTGTATGTATGGGTAAGTCACAAATCATTTATATCACCCCACTGCTCAGATTAGGAAACTGAGGTTATCAAGAGTTGCTCCAAGGTGCTGGTAAATAGCAGAGCCAAGGTTTTTTGTTTCAGGTTTTTTTTTAACTGCTTTTCACTATTCCTATTGCTAGAACTATGATTACTCTATTCCTGTACCCAGTTAGGGAACAGAATCAAGGAGTTCCAAACAATTATTTTAGCTCCTAGTTGTGGGGAGAGGACCAGGAAATTCTAGCCAGAGTTTCCGGACACTTCTCACTTTGGAGACATGGAAACCCACAAAGAACCCCATCAAAGATCCCTGTGAAAGTGAGGCATAGTGACCCTATGCAGTATGCTTCCAATTCTATGACAAACAGAAGGGCAGCAAGATAAAGAGCTCAGGCTTGATGTCAATAAGACCGAAGTGTGTATCCTGGCAGTTGTGGAGAGCGTTACCTAACTCTCTGAGCCTCAGTTTGCGGCTGATGCAATACCTAACTGTGGGGTCATCATGAAGATTAAATGAGGTGATACACATAAAAACACAGTGCTCGACACACTCTAAGTTTCAACACGTTAGTTATTTTTTTTTAAGACCAAAGAGTATGCACTAAAATGGTACACGTGAGGCCTAAATGAGGCATGTAACAAATAAGTGCAAAGAGTTTAAAATAATGCCTGGCACATAGCAATTGCTGTATAACTGTTTGCTATTATTACTGTTATAAATCATTTCCCTATATAACAATTCCCTGTAACAGGGGTTATATGATAAGCAGTTGACTTTTGTGGGGAGGGGAGCTTTTATTGTTTATTTCTCATGGGAGCTGATCTTATAAAGTGAAAAAGGCAAATATCTTCTCAATGGATTTACTTTCCACCAGTTTCCCTCATTCCTCCTAATTTTACCTAAAACAGAAAACTTATTGGTAGATGGGATAAAGTCACCAATCTGAACCCAAGCTTTCTGTTGAGGCTGTTGATATTTTGCCCAACAGAAATTATTCAGAAAAGAAACCCTATTATAATCTAAAAAATGCAACTTGACCCAAAGAGACCTCTCATCCCCAGTTTCCACAGCTTCCCATTTCCTCACATGGTGGCCACTAACTACCCATAGAAGCCTCTTTTAAAGAAATCTTTTATTTTTAAATGTTTATATTAAGTCCCCAGTGGCTCTAAAGTGTGCACATTTAAGACATGTTATTTCTGGGCACACTTTAACCCAAAGAATTTAGCACAGTGACTAACCCTAGAATGCAGTCATCAGCCCATGGGTCGAAAGATGAGGGAGAGCAGTGTGAACTCCATCGGAAGGGCGTCTGGGTTTGTGGTTTCCATGCCACACCATAGGAGGGCCCCTAACTGAATTTTAAAAATGCACTGAGTTCACAGAAAAGGGAATTAAGTATAGCAGGGGTTCACTTCGAACATTAATCTCAGAAGCCAAATCCTTCATTTTGAGAAAGGCCTTTAATACAAGAAGTCCCTTGACCTCCGTTCTTCCTGCACAAATAGCTCTGCCAAAGCCCGCCTATTTAGGCTGCAGGCTTTGCCCGCCTCACCCGCCTGCTGAGATAGAAGGAGCCCTAATGTAAATTACAGGCCCTTAAAGGCCAACTGGAGACCAAGACATGGTTTTGTTATGGCAACAAATGTCGTTAATTCCTTTATATCCCTTTAAGGCTTATTCCCCATCAGAGAAGACCTCCAGATTTCTTTTTATTTTATAAGGGAAGACAGCCTCACATAAGAAGCTCAATCATTCAGCAATAACTTATTAAAAAAGATTGTCAACATAAAATTACTAACATTTATGAAGTGCTTGCTACAGAGTATTTGCCAGATGCTGTGTTAAGCACTTTACATGTTTTAACTATTTAATCCTCACAACAACCCCTGGAGACAGACTGTTGTTGTACCCATTTTATAGATGAAGAGACCAATGCACAGGACAGATGACAATGCTGAGACCCCACAACTAGAAAATGGCAGAGCTGGGGTTTAACCCAGGCAGTCTGGCTCCTTAGCCTGTGATCCTAACCTCTACACTCTACAGCCTCAGAAAAGATTCTATATTGACTATGATTATATTATATATGGGCGTGTGTACTCTAGTAGCAGTAGTACCAGTGTAAAGACAGTGCCTGGCACACAGGAAGCACTCGGAAAGTGTTTGTTGAATGAATGAGTGAATGTGGATATACATTTGAATGTTTTGATATCAATTTGTAGAAGTGTGTGTCAAGGAAGGTGGGGTTTATCTCATCTAGGATCTGAGGTTTAGGGTCACATTGGAGAGTGAATACGAAGTGTGTTGTCCAAAATATGAATAAGGTTTTAATTTGACATACATTGTAGGGGATGAGTATTTTTTTTTTTATAAGTGTATTTATTTATTTATTTTTGGCTGCGTTGGGTCTTCGTTGCTGCGCGCGGGCTTTCTCCAGTTGCAGCAAGCGCGGGCTACGCTTCATTGTGGTGCGCAGGCTTGTCCTTGCGGTGGCTTCTCTTGTTGCGGAGCACGGGCTCTAGGCGCGCAGGCTTCAGTAGTGTGGCACACGGGCTTCAGCTGTTGTGGCTTACGGGCTGTAGAGGGCAGGCTCAGTAGTTGTGGCGCACGGGCTTAGTTGCTCCATGGCATGTGGGATCTTCCTGGACCAGGGCTCGAACCCATGTCCCCTGCATTGGCAGGTGGATTCTTAACCACTGCGCCACCAGGGAAGTCCGGGGATGAGTATTTTACGCGACAGAATTCATTTCAGGTATGGCCAAATTTACTGACCATAAAAGCCACATAAAAATAATGTGAGGGGCTTCCCTGGTGGCGCAGTGGTTGAGAGTCCGCCTGCCGATGCAGTGGACGAGGGTTCGTGCCCCGGTCCGGGAAGATCCCACATGCCGCGGAGCGGCTGGGCCCGTGAGCCATGGCCGCTGAGCCTGTGCGTCCGGAGCCTGTGCTCCCCAACGGGAGAGGCCACAACAGTGAGAGGCCCACGTACCGCAAAAAATAAAATAATAATAATAATAATAATGTGAATATTCTCACCTTTGCTTCTATTGTTTCTCTACTTAGACTGTCCTTGTATACACCTTCCATCCATCCATCACCGTTATAAGCATAGCGTTACAGACAGTGTGGAGCCAGATACCTGAGTCTGAATCCTGTGTCTGCCACTTACCAACTGTGTGACTGTGGGCAAATAACTTAACCATCCCGAGTCTTTAGGCTCCTTACCAGTATCCTCACCATTAGGAGTATTGGGAAGTTTCCATGTGCTACTGTAATTGGGGCGCTGGGAAGAGCACCAGACCATAATAAGCCCAATGTAAGTACTTCCTGTTATGATTCATCATCCAACTGTCAACCAATATTTATCAAGCATCTATTATGTGTTAGGTTCTGTGCATCATGCTGAATATAGAAAAATAAATGAGATAAGGCCCCTATCTTCAAGGAATTTAGACTCTATGGCAACAGGTAAGCAACCGGCCAATGGCATTACAGTGTGTAAGCCCAGGAAGTTCATGGCAGTTTAACTTAGGCTTTAGGGGTCAACTAAGGGAGATGATGTCAGAACTGAGAGGCCTGTAGGTTGCTTAGGAGTTGACAGGTAAAGAAGTTGAGAAGTGTATTTCAGGAGAGTGAAAACCACCCCAGAACAAGAGACATGGTGGATTCAGGGGTTTGAGACAAGGAGCTCTCTATAGCTAGAGGGTTAGATGACAGTAGTGTAAAATGAAATTGAGAGATAGACCAGTTCATGAGAACTATCTGTTATGCTAAGGAGTTCAGACGGGCTTTGAAAAGGGGGTGCAGAGATCAAATTCGCATACCTGTTGGAGGCTAGACTAGAGTCAAAGCACATGGAGAAGAGAGGATTAAGGATATATTTAGGAGGTAAGAGTCATGGGGCTTAGAGACTGATCAGTTATTGGGGGTGAGTTAGGAAACACAAAAAGGTTTGGAGTAGAGGTAATCATTCATTCCACGAACATTTATTAAACACCGACCATGTGCCAAGCACTGTTCTAGAACTTGGGAAAACAGCAGTGAACAAAACAGGCACAAACTTGTCCTCATGGAGTTTACATTCTGGTTGGGAGAGACAGACAAAAACAACAACAACATAATAAATAAGCCAAATATACAGCAGGTTTGATGATGGTAAGTAGTATGAAGCTATGAAGAAAAATAAAGGAGGAAAGGGAATAGAGAAGTACAGCAAGGAAGAAAAATAAAGTTGAAGTGGGCTGCAATATTTCAAAGGTGATCGGGTACAGCAGAAACTAACACACCATTGTAAAGCAATTATACTCCAATAAAGATGTTAAAAAAAAAGAAAAAGTGGTTGGGAAGGCCTCTCTGAAAAGGTGACATTGAGAGGCATGAAGATGGTGAGGAACAGAGCAACTCAAACACCCAGAGGAAGCGTACTCCAGGCAGAGCAAGAGTGTTGTTGGCCTATTCAAGAACAGCTAGAAGGTTGGCTTGGCGTAGCTGGAGTGGAGGCATGGAAGGAGAGAATTATACGAAATGAGTTAGGAGGATAATGGGGCCATGAGATCACCCAGAGTGTTGGAGAAGAAAAGAGGACTAGAGACAGAAACTGTGTCCTGACAAAGGGAGACGAGTCCATGGAGAAGGCTAAGGAGAAAGTGTTAGCCCAGGAAGGAATGAGATTCAAGAAGGAAGGCTTGTTCACAAAGTCAAGTGAGGCAAAGTGTTAAGTAAGATAAGGATTGAAAACTATCATTTTGTTTAGCAACTAGGAGATAACTGGTGACCTAGACAAGGGTGATTTTGGTGGAGTGGTAAAGCTGGGTGGTGAAGGAGTGAAGATAGCAGGGGTAGGCAACCCTTTCAGATAACTGGGCTTGAAATGAAGAACGGTGATAGGATAGTAGCCAGAGGATCAAAGGAAAGCTTGCTTTTTGAGAGGAGAAAGGCCTCGGAATGTCTATAAGCTGAAGAGTAAAGCTAGTCAAATGGGGTAGGGTGTCCTAGACGCAGTGAACAAGTCATTCATTCATTCATTTGTTCAACAAATATTTATTATCTACCAAGAATCACACACTGGAGATACACAGATGAATAGAAACATGATCCATTCCCTCATATTGGAAAAACAGACCCGTATTTAACTATACATAATACAAAGCAAGGAAGGCAATAGAGAGAGAGATGCAAAATGCCAGGAAGAACCCATTAATTCTGCCTGTGTGGAAAGAGGGGGAAAGTGAAGGGAACTTTTTAGAGGTGGTAACGTTTGAACAGGGAATTAAAAATAAGAAAAATGAAGGGTAGTAGGGAATTCTAAGTCAGGGGAAGGTCTTGAACAATAACGACAAGATAGGGGGAGGAGTGGTGAGAGCATTTAACACCCAGTGTGACCAAAGCCTGGGGGGTGGTGAAGTGGCAGGATTTGCAGCTGGTAAGGTGAGTTGGGGCCAGATGGTTAAGAGGCTTGAAAGGAGAATGGTCCTTATTCTTATGGGTGATAAGATTTTGAGCAGGACAGTGACATGATCCCGGGTGTGTTTTTTTTGTTTTTTTTTTTGCGGTATGTGGGCCTCTCACTGTTGTAGCCTCTCCCGTTGCAGAGCACAGGCTCCGGACGCGCAGGCCCGGCGGCCATGGCTCACGGGCCCAGCCGCTCCGCGGCATGTGGGATCTTCCCGGACCGGGGCACGAACCCGTGTCCCCT
>NC_041220.1:78529035-78582959 GCF_002837175.3 Physeter macrocephalus | reverse complement strand
CCCATGGCCCACGGGCCCAGCCGCTCCGCGGCATGTGGGATCTTCCCGGACCGGGGCACGAACCCGTGTCCCCTGCATCGGCAGGCAGATTCTCAACCACTGCGCCACCAGGGAAGCCCCCGGGTGTGTTTTAAGTGCAACACAGAGGATGGATTGAAGAGGGGGAGAACTTTGGAGCAGAGAGACTAGTTATGAGGAAATTGCAATGGTTCAGGTAAGAGATGACCAGGTCCATATGGCAGTGGCTGTTCAAGAGATGTTGAATGTGATAGATACTGTGAATTATCTCATTCTACTCTTCTTCCAGTGTACCTCCTTGTCCTGAAAGGCTGGAAAGCTAAAAACCACATTTCCCAGACCCCTTGCAGTTGAAGCTCCAAATGCAATGTGAGTTCTGACAAAAGGATCCATTTTATGCAAAGTTTGGAAGATAAAAGTGAGGAAGGGGCCAGGTTTCTGGCTGCTTCTGCTATTTCTTCCTGCAAGCACAGTCATAAACACGTGGAGTGTTCCTGTGGCATCATCCCATGGGGCTGCTAGCTTTGTGGGTAGAGCACAGAGCACAGGTAGAGCACAGAGCACCCATTTTTTGCCGGTGTGGATCTAGCAGACATGGCATGCGTCTGTTGCAAACATGGCAGTGGTAGCTTTCTGACCCCGGAAAAAGGTGTTTCCCTGAACTCAATAGTTCCAGTGGTGGTTTTCTAACTCCCCACCTCCCTGATTGTAGCAATGCAGCAGCTCCCCTGACAGGCCAATTCTGCAGTGTTACTATGGAAGCCAGGCCTCAAGGTCCAGTGGAATACCTGCACGTCCAATAATTGTATAAGTACTTAGTTGCATATATTAAATCCCTTTCTGCTTAAAACAGCTAGAATGATTTCTATTTACTGCAGTTTAACCCTCCCTGATTTGTTGAATAACTAGAACTGAGAGAATTTGATGTCACCTGAATGTGGTAAAGAAGAAGGGAGGGAGTGGCAGTGAGAAAAAAGAGCAGGCAACCTGCTTCCAAGGTTTCTAGCTTCATATGACCATCAATCAAAGCAGGATTTCACAGAGAGAGGTGGTGACTTGCAGGTAGGAGAGTGGGGCATCCCATGAGTTGCCAGGAACAGGTTCGCCACAGCATCCGGCTATGGGGCCAGCAGTTGAAACTAGGTCAGTACTGACTATAGGGAAGCAGAAGGAGATTTGGTTCCAGAACCTAAGTGGCATTTTTACTTCAATGCATCACTGATTGACACTTTCAAGTTCAACTCTTTTTTTTTAGATGTTGGGGGTAGGAGTTTATTAATTTTTTTTTTTTTTTTTTTTTTTGCTGTGTTGGGTCTTCGTTTCTGTGCTTGGGCTTTCTCTAGTTGTGGCAAGCAGGGGCCGCTCTTCATCGCGTTATGCGGGCCTCTCTCTATCGCCGCCTCTCTTGTTGCGGAGCACAGGCTCCAGACGTGCAGGCTCAGTAGTTGTGGCTCACGGGCCTAGTTGCTCCGCGGCATGTGGGATCCTCCCAGACCAGGGCTCGAACCCGTGTCCCCTGCATTAGCAGGCAGATTCCCAACCACTGTGCCACCAGGGAAGCCCTCAAGTTCAATTCTTGATTGAAGAGTCATATGAAATAGCAATGGCAGAGTTAGTGAAATTTATACACACTTACCTGTCTGTCCCCAGGGGCATTTTCCCCCTCATGTCTTAATAATCAGAAAGCTATCATCCTGGTAGTATCTCCTTTCTTAACTTTGGTAAGACTAGTGCATTTTTTCTTTTTAGAATGATAAGAGGCTAGTCTACCAGCATCTCTCTTTTAGGCCCTAATTGACACAATATTGCCCAAATAAATCACATTCTAACTTCAGCCTATTTCTTTGGCAATGACAACCAGTCCATGGGCTAGTGACCTGTATGACTCCCCCCCTCAAAAACATTAAGGGTTTCAAAATGGATTTTACAATAAACCTGGAAAGTAGTAAGATTTCCTTTTTCTTTATTCTTCCTTATTTTTTTTAGCATCTGATTCCATTTACTGTCAGCACAGTGACAATGTTTCTAAGGTCGTAGGCAGTAGGAAGGTAAGTACCTCAGTTCAGTTCCTTTACCGCTTTGGACAAATAACAGCTTGACACTGCAACTTGAGTTGGGAGCATGTGCTTTCTGATTTTACAATAAAATTCAGGGATTTACACAATTGTCATTAAGTGTGTACCTAATGAAATGTGTACATTTCTTAATGAACATGAGGATTGGAACAGGAGGTAGAAGTAGAAGCATTTGCAATCTGCTGTAAATATTAGCACCTATTTTTTTTTTAAGCAAAAAAGACCTTGGTAAGACTTCAAGACACATTTGAATATGCCTTTATTTTAGCACTGGTGACATTTGGTTATAGTTAATTAAATACAAATATTTCTGCTCAACTGGATTATGAGCCCCCTCCTGGGGGTGCAGAAACTGTCTTGTTGAGCTGTGTTTTCCCAGTTCCAACTAGAGGTCCACATGGTAGGCACTCAAGGAATGCTTGATGAGTGATTGAAGGAAGTTTCTAAACTGGGGGTCAAGGGACAGTGTTTTAGCACTGGCTTAGCTTCAGTTTCATCAGCTATGAAATGAGTTTCCAGGTCATAAGTTCTGTTACTTCCTTGAAGGACTTCTTAACCATAAAATTTTTTGATCTCTAATGGAAAAGGATAAAGAATCTCCTTCCTAAAATGTTTGAAGTACAGCTGTCTAATGAACTCAGTTTGGTTGTGCCTACAGCAGAGCCATGGATCGAATGACCTCTAGAGGTTCTTTTTGGACTCTGTGGTGGTGGGATCTGATTAACTCTCCTCTACTTTGCGATCTGGGTCAGAATCACTGGGCGTGGAGCCCCTTCCGGAAAGGATTTGGCTACTGAATTGTTTCTATTTTCCTCTTGTTTATCATCAGGATATTTCCCCTTTCTATGGGGATTTTCTGAAAAGGTCACAGAGCCACTTCAGAAAACTATCCTCTTGTTGAATGACAATGATAGCCTCTTTCTCTGGTTGGCAACCAGAAGAAACTGCTGTCCGATTTAGGCAGAAAGAGGGGACTAGGACACTTAGTTGGCCAAGGCCAGAGGGAAAGTCCAGCCTCCGGTGATGATATAGGGACTGTGGCAAAATGTCTCCATGGAAGTGACAATTAGGGAAAGTTCCACCAAGGCCTTGCGAGAGCAGCACAGGGAGAAGGAGACATCATCTGTGACCTGCTCTGGGCTTATAGAGGAGACTCAAAATACTTCAGAGCATCCTGTCAGCACCGCCTCTGCAGTCCACTTCCAAAATGCATACACAAAATAATCTAGCGCCCTTTGGAATCAAGGATAATCCTGTTATAAGCACAGTGAATAGCTCTGGGTAGGGCTATGAGTATAAACCAACCTAGTCATCCATCAGTCAGATACTTCCTGAGTACCTGCCATGTGCTAGACCCTGCACTAGGTATTGGGCTCAGGATGGTGCATGACACCAGAGCCCATAAAGGGATGGTCTGGTTGAGTAAGCATGTACAATTATTATAAAAGCATAAAGGTCCTGCTTTGCCTGAGAGTACAGAAGAAGGAACAATTACTTCCTCCCTGTAAGCGCTGCTGATTTGTCCATCCGGTATGCTGACAGGTCCAGTATCTGGGTGTTGCTTTGCCTTCCCATCTCACAACCTGTCCTGCTTCCGTGGCACTTGGCTCATCTGACCATAGCACTCTGCCGCCCAGATCCCTCAGTGATTCCCATCCCCTATCGAATAAAAATCCAACCCCTTAGCAAGGCATTCAATTGAACTACCACTTTCTTTTTCAGTTTTATCTCTTGCCCCTTCACTCATGGTCCATAATTCATGGTGCTCTTTTCATGTCTCACTGCCTTTCATGTCTCATGCTATGGGAGCCTCGCTCACATCAGACCACATTTACCTGTCCACACTAAAAATTGCTGCAAACATCTGCATCTCTCTTCCTGTGGCTTTTCTTTGGCTGCAGGAGCACCCTAGGCAGGGTAAGCCAGAAGTGTCCCTGGAAGCACCTCCTCCTACTCCAACGTCTTTGCCCTTCTGTTGGGGTAAGTGTGAGCCATGCATTATGCTACACTGACTCCCAGAGCTGCCCAGAGGGGTTGAGCTCCAATTACTCACAATGGCAACTGTCTTTTTTTTTTTTTTTTAATGCTAGCCTCAGATGCCAGACTTTTTGTTAATGCTGGCCTCAGATGCCAGACTTTTTGTTTTTTTGGCCACGTGGCACAGCTTGTGGGATCTTAGCTCCCTTACCAGGGATCAAACCAGCACCCCCTGCAGTGGAAGCACGGAGTCTTAAGCACTGGACCACCAGGGAAGTCCAGTGGCAACTGTCTTGATAACGCACCCTCCTTACGTCCCTGTTGCAGGCCCCACTCTTCTACCCCTGTTTCCTGGGATCATCTCCCAAATTAATTATTGCATTCAAGTCCTTGTCTCTGAAGTTACTTCTGGAGGAATCCAACCAGTCTCTCCTTTCTCCTCCACTTTGGCCCTTATGCCACTTGTCTCCAGTCAGTTGAGCTCCTCATTCTGGAGGTTCTGCTGGACGATGATCACCTCCTCTGTGATACCATTTTCATCCACCATCCAATGCGAGGGCCTCCTTCCTCCAAGATCCTTGGCCCTTTACACAGACTTCTCTTATGATGTGCATCACATGGCATTGTAATTACGTATAGGTGTGTTTGTCTTTGCCCACTAGGAACTATGACTTACTCATCTTGTCAACCCAGGCCCTAGCAAAGTGCCTTGTACAGAGTAAATGCCCAATAAATATTTTATGAAAGAATATGTGAGCCTTCTGCCGTGGTTTCCTGGCTATAACCCCCGCGTACACAGGAAAAAGCTGGAAGCCATGTTCCTGACCCTGCACTGCTGGGCCAAGGGGAATTCTGTGTCTTGAGAGGAGGTTAGGAAACCTTTCCTTGCCCCTCCCGCAGGACTGACTCTGATTGTCATCTTATTGCAAAAAAAAAAAAGGGTCCTTTCAATGCAGGGCAAGTCTCCAAACAGACTTGCCCAGCCATTAGCAATCCATGGAATAAATTCCCAGGGTGTGAAAAACCAGCGACTAGAGGCCTGTGAGTTGGTGGAATGGCTACAGGAAAATTGCTGCAGATAAGCCTGAGGCAACTCAAAGATGCCATCAGTCTTTAAGAAGGCGGCTATCTTTGTAGTTTTTATCATAGGGTGAAAACCAGCTCTGTAGTAATCTGTGGGCTGAGTAAATAGCCCCAGAAGGAGATGTAATCCTGGAGAGGAATCCAAGACTTTTGGTTAAGCAGGCAGCTGGTCTTTAGGGAAGGCTGGTTTCAGCTGAATTTCAGCAGTGCTTACCTGCGGTGTTATTTTAAAATCTCACTGCCAAGGAAGACCTGTCCGCCTGGACTAGCAGGGATTAGATCGAAGGTGGAGGCTGATACCCCACAATGTTAGACTTCAAACAAACAAAGAGGAACACAAATTCCAGAGCCATGAGAAGGAAAGTTGGTGTTCCCTGCTGAACAGAAATGGAAATGAACGAAACAGCCTTCAGTGTAAGAAATGGGAGTTGGCACAGGAAAATGACCCTGAGTGCCACCATGTTGTTAGTGGAAATTGGGAAAGACCCAAGGAGGATTTGAAGAGGGGTGGTAGAGGCACTAAGGAGGCAAGAAAGGACAGAATGTTAGCATTTTTTAAGGGCTGACATGTGCCAGGCAGGTAGCACTTATTTATTCCTTCTCCTAGCCCTTTGAGCTATTATCACAGCCATGGACTGATGGAAAACTAGAAGCCTAGAGAGGTCAAATGACTTGCCCGCCCAAGGTATCCCAGCTAGTAAGGAATGAAATTTAGGTTTAAGTGACAAGAAGAGTTTGAAAATAATTCATACCCAGTTCAAAACACATTGACCATCATTGTTTGATTTAGGTCATGTGCTCGAAATAGTCAGGGATCATAACTCAAAACTGGGCACATATTTCTTTCCTCCTCTGTGCATTTGGAAATTCACTGTCTTTGGGTGCACTGTGAGGTAGGCCCTGTGACTGTAGGAGAGAGAAGGGGGAAGGGATCTTTTAGAGGATCAAGTTTAAAGAGGCCTAACTTTTGGAAAATCTCCAAATTTGGGTTTAGCAGTGTACTTGGCTTGGAAAGGAAGGGAGGAAGCCTGCAAGTATAGGATTCAAAATTTCATACTTCCTAACGTTGGTTATGACCATAGGGAGACACTGAAATACCACGGGATTGGCAAGTACTGCCCTGCTTTCAATTCTGCCCAAAGCAGGAAGGCTTAGGTAAGTCAGGAGAAAGCCTTGTGCTACCACCCTAAGACCAGAACAAAAACATTGGGAGGAGAATCCCATCTTGACAGCATGATTTCTAAAGACGCCATGCTAGTCTTATGACTGTGATGTCTCGAGTGTTACAATTGTGTAAGCAGCTGATATTTTAAATGATCGTCGAATCCAGCACATAGGATTATGAAGATAACATCCATTAGTTTTAGTAAAAGGGTAGAGGAGAGAGAACGCTCATCGAAGAGCAAAGAGAAGAAGAAAGAAACCTGGACTGGGATCCTGGACATGTGGGTTCCAGCTCTGGCTCCTTCACGAGTTTGAACTTCCTGTGCTAACTTGCTTTCCTCTGCTTTCACGAAGGAGCTGAGCTAGATGACACGGAATAGAAGGAAGAGAACTTCCAGCTCCAAAGATCTAAGGGAACATTTGGAGACTTTCAAAGAGGTAGGCACTTGAATGTAAGTTGGAGCTGTTTAGCTATGAGTCAGAAACCAATCCAAGGACTATTTTTATTGCTCTTCACTTCAAATTCCCTAATTTGGGTTCTGTTAAATGAGAGCAAGAGAGAGAGAGAGAGAAGTCAGGCAGAGAGGGAGGGGAAAACCAGATGGTGGTGAGAGAGAGAGAGAGAGAGAGAGAGAGAGAGAGAGAGAGAGAGAGGGCGGGAGGGAGGGAGGGGAAAGAGAGAGAGAGACAGGGAAAGAGAAAGAGAAAACTATCAAGAGGTAAAGGGGGGAATTCCCTGGCAGTCGAGGGCCCAGGTTCAATCCCTGTTTGCTGCCAAAAACAAGAAAAAAAAGGGAACAAAGCAAAACAGCAAATAAAACTTAAAAACACAACAAGTACCTTTTTAACGAGTTGAATCACAAAGCTAGGCACTTTTAGTGTCCTAAAACAGTTGTTTTGGGCGGCAATGTCACACTGTGGAAAGAACATAGACAAGTTTTTTTTTTCTTTTTTTTTTTGTGTTACGTGGGCCTCTCACTGTTGTGGCCTCTCCCATTGCGGAGCACAGGCTCCGGACGCGCAGGCTCAGCGGCCATGGCTCACGGGCCCAGCCTTTCCACGGCATGTGGGATCTTCCCGGACCGGGGCACGAACCCGTGTCCCCTGCACCGGCAGGCGGACTCCCAACCACTGCGCCACCAGGGAAGCCCCATAGACAAGTTTTGAATCCAAAAGACCTACATTTGAATCATAGCTTTATCACTTATGGCATAAACAACCCTGAGTAAATCTCTTCATCTCTTTGAGCCTCAATTTCCTCATGTAGAAAAGGAGAATGATTATAACAGTAGTACTCATCGCCACCATTTATTGAGGGCTTTATGTGCCAAGCACTGAGCTAGGCTCTTTACATTAGGTCTCCAAATCCACCCACAGCTGTATGAATTAAGTATTATTATCCCCATTTTACAGGCATGGACATTGAGACTAACCAAATCTAAGAGCAGAGCTGGGATTCAAACCCAATCTGGTAGAACTCTGAGGCTTATTCTCTCATCTACAGTCCTATACTTCCCCAAAGGATAATAATATAGATCAAATAGGTTAATATTTTAAAAGATACTTTGTGAATGGCAATATGCAAGTATTCTATACAATATTTATTATCAATACAATAATGATAAGTCAGTAGTAACAACAGCAATAACAGTGAATTTTCAAATGTTCATAATCAAAGTGAGTCTCCAAATAGAAATGTGTATAATTTTATTTGAATGTCTAATCACACAGTGACTAGATGATGACTCCAAGCTAATCAGACTCTGGAAGCTTCTCTCATCAGTTTTCATCACTGAATGTCTAAGTTTCTGGGTTCAGGAAAAAAGTCTGCATGAGTAGAAATGTTGATATCTGAGAAACAGTGCAGAGAAGATATAGAACAAAGTGAAACCTTTGTGCTGTGCAGCTTTGTCACTGAAAGTGCCATCTGGCCAAGCAGACCAGAAAATAACCAGAGATTACCAGCTGGTAAATTTTACCTTTTAAGAAAATCAAGCAAAAGACTCAAGAATCTATCAGCGCAGTAATCCTGGATTGTAGTCAGTAAAATAGGTGGCAAACTGTCCCTATGAGTCATCAAGGCCAACAAAGAATCCCTCTGGCCTGTTAGAACTGGACCACGTGAACTTGAAATTGAACCTTAGTGCGGAGGAACGGTGCGTAGCTCCTTTGAAAGAGGATGTGGGAAACCAGATGACTCAAGCAGGTGGCACAGTTGACCTGAGAGTCTCGGTCCCACTGAAGTATCAATGTCTGTGAGGAAACCTCCTCCCTACCTACTAATTTGATTTCTTCAGTTCCCTGAAAAAGTCCTGGCACCTTTCAATCCTGTTAGAGACAGATACTGAATGTTAAATGTGAAAAGGACCTTAACATTCATCAGGTCAAATGTTCTTATTTCACAGGTGAGAAAACAAAGGCTCAGAGAGGTAACGTCTGAAGCCCCAAAGCTTGTCAGCAACACAGGAAGATCACCAGTCTCCTGCTTTCCATACACTGTTCTCCCAGCATATTGCTGCTGCCTCATCCCATCCCTCACCCTTCAGTGCTCCCACACTGCTTGTGACATATACACACTTGCATATCACTCATATATGCACTAAGGTCTTTGGGAAGATAATAATCCCAGAGTGTTATTCACAGGAAGTAAATAGTACTTCCTATGTGCACAATTCTAAGTACTTTATACATATGAATGCATGAATCCTTACAATAACCCTAGGAGCTAGGTACTATTATAATCCCTACTTTACAGAGACACAGAGAGGTTAAGTGATTTGCTCAAGGTCACACAGCTGGTCAGTGGTTGAGCCAGGATTTAAACCCATGCCAGCTAGCTCTAGTGCATGTTCTCCTCGAATACAAAGATGTGTAGAAATGTATACTGGTTGCCTCTGGAGAGAAGAAATGGGAGGTTACAGGGTCTGGAATGGGAAGACTTTCTTTTTCCTATAAATCCTCACAGACTGTTTACATTTACGTCATATGCATATGTTACTTATTCAATAAACAAAAAATAACTATTGTGGGTGTCTTTTTAAAAATAGTTTTTAAATGGAAGGTGATAATGGTTGCACAATATTGTGAATGTACTTAATGCCACTAAATTGTACATTTTTAAATGGTTAAAGTGGTACATTTTATAATATGTATAGTTTACTCCCCTTTAAATGTTCTACAAGGCTTTTTGGCAATGACAGGGAATACTGGGGCAGTGTTTTCCAAGAGTTCAAGCAGCATATTTGGGTCTGGAGCCTAAATATCTCAATATAGTTCAGTAAACATTTATTGTGCACCTATTATATTTAAGGTTCTGTGCAAGTTATGGCAGACTACATAAAAATAATAAAGTCATAGGCTTTACTCTCAAGGTATAAATGGGAGGCAGCTTGGGTGATGAAAACACAAAGTCAAGAGGAGGAGCTGCCTTTTGGTGAACCATGACATACCTAGCACAGCAGCTGGCCGTAGTAGGAGTTTATTATTTATTTATTTATTTATCTTTTGGCTGCTTTGTGTCTTTGTTGCTGCACGTGGGCTTTCTCTAGTTAGCAGCGAGCAGGGGCTACTCTTCGTTGCGGTGCGTGGCTTCTCATTGAAGTGACTTCTCTTGTTGCAGAGCACGGGCTCTAGGAGCGCGGGCTTCAGTAGTTGTGGCACTCGGGCTTCAGTAGTTGTGGCTCAAGGGCTTAGTTGCTCCGTGGCATGTGGGATCTTCCCGGACCAGCGATCGAACCCGGGTCCCCTGCTTTGGCAGGCGGATTCTTAACCACTGCGCCACTAGGGAAGTCCCCACAGTAGGAGTTTAATCAATGTTAGCTATTATTATTACGATTATTTGACTCTTCTGAGACTGACTTTCCTCTTTTGTAAAACCAGAGGCTTGGATTAGAGAACCTGCAGACTATAACCAGGAATAGGGATGGTCTTCTCTCTGCTTTGTCGGTGAGTAAAGCTAGGCAAGACATTCTAGAATGACTATTCTCACAAAATGAGAACCTAGAAGCCCGGATGACAATGGGTGGGCCCTGTTTTGAAGTGACAGATGTATTTGAGTTCTTCTGTGCCCGTGCCACACAGTGGCCCCTGCCACAGGTCTCAGATCAGCGGTTCTTGAGCTGCCTTGTTCTGGCTCTCACAGCTGGTGAGCCAGTTGTTAAATACAGCTATTATTAAAATTAAATGATGGAAACTTACAATTCGATAAATTCCATTAAAAATGACGTAACAAATACTCAAAACTTATCATTTCCTAATTATTTCATTACATTTTGCCATTATCTCTGTTTTTAAGGTTAGTTACGTCAACTGCATTTGAAGGGTGGAAAGAGTATATAATGGCCGTACTGCTGTGCATCCATCTCTTCCCAACTCCTTGTTCAGTGATGTCGTATTAGTAGCCTGAAATCAGTCAAGGTAGGAGTATTTACACTGTAGAAATTGGCAAACACAACAAATCAGCCTTCAACCTCTCCCAAAGCTGGTTGTCAAACCAATGCACCACACTGCCTCAAACCAGCACGTGCAATCTGAGTCTCTTGGAAGGACCCATTATTGCTCTCAGACAGAAGAGTGCATAATTATCATCCCACTGCACATAAATCAGGGGCCCATGAAGAAACAGGCTGTTAGACATGGACCTCTTCTCCTCTGTTTCCTTAAGCAAAATAAAATAAATAATTCTGAGTGTTTGGCCCACAGCCAAGGAGCTCTCGTGTTTGGTTCTTCATCCCCCGCTTGCAAGAGCTAATTACAGTGAGGGGTGCGCAAAGCAACAGTTCTTTGTGTTCCAAGTGAAATAATGGCTTAGTCACCCCTGAGAGTATGAAGGCTCTGTACTTCTCCTCAGTGCAGTGAACACAAACCCCAATCTGATGGCATGTGACTTTTTCTTTTTCTAAATGAATCAGACTTTGTGAATAGAAATTTAGCCTTCCTCCGCCCACTCTGGCCCAGCCATGCCAGTTAGCATATTTTCTGTTTTTCTAGTTGAATTGACTAACCAATAGTTTTAGGAGCCTGTTGGTTCACATGTTCATTTCAGATACTATCACAGGGAAATGAAATCCTTACTTTGCAAACTCACTGATTATATAGCATAAATTTGATTCTATTTTTGTGTAGAGAAAATAAAACCCACTCCTAAGATAGAGAACTGAGACCTGCGTTTGGGAAAGGAATCTTTTCTCTCCAGGTTTCTGGGGCAAAGCTAGATCAGTGAGCCAGCCTGGCCGAGGTTTCAGCGCCTTTTCTGTAGACCCTGCAGGGAAACTGCAGGGTGGGTTTGAGCTGTGTACCAGGACATGACTGGACATAGTTTAGGGCCTAAAAAGTACAGGCCTCAAGACCCTAAATGTTGACAAACATTGGTGCTCCCCAAACCATAGGTAACTCAAAATAAAATTTCTAAAAATGCAAAAATCTATGTGGAGGGCAGTGTAGAAATTTGGATAAGCACGTGCCAATGACTAGAGACAGACTGCTTGGGTCTGAATTTTGGCTTTCCCATTTATCATTTTTGTGACCTTGGGCAAGCCACTTAAAATCTGTGTCTCAGTTTCATCATCTGTAAAAAGGGATAATTAATGCTACCTACCCTCAAAGGGCTGGAGTGAGGATTAAATACGTTAAAATTTGTAACATGCTTAGAGAAAGGCCTAGTGCATAGTGAGTGCCATATAAATACTAGCTATTATTTGAACGCTGACATGCTTTCTAATTGTTTTTGGATTGAAAGCTTGTTAATAGGTTAATTGAAGGCAAACTGTTACTTATTCTTTTTCCTATTTATTTATTTCCAGTTACCTTAAACACATGACGTAGCTCTGAGATACCAGGCAGGTGTCTTGCAATGCAGTTCCACAAGCCAACCATCAACCAATCCCTATGAAGCTTGGACCTAGAATTCAAAGGGCATTCTGGTGGTTAAGAGTCAGGGCTTTAAAGTCAGACACAGAGAGTTCTTTTGTTTGTTTACTTTCTATTTTTAAATAATTATAGACTTACAGAAAAGTTGCAAAAATAGTATAGAGTTCACGACTACCCTTTATCTAGCTTACCCTGATGTTAACATCTTTCATAACTATAGTACAATTATTAAAGCCAGAAAGTTAACATAGAAACAAGTCTGTTAACTAAACTGTAAATCTTACTCAAATTTCAGCAGTTTTCCACTGAAGTCCAGGATCCAACACAAGTTCTTTTTTTTTTATTTTATTTTTTTGCGGTACACGGGCCTCTCACCGTTGTGGCCTCTCCCATTGCGGAGTACAGGCTCCGGACGCACAGGCTCAGCGGCCATGGCTCACGGGCCCAGCCGCTCCGCGGCATGTGGGATCTTCGCGGACCGGGGCACGAACCCGTGTCCCCTGCATCGGCAGGCGGACTCTCAACCACTGCGCCACCAGGGAAGCCCCAACACAAGTTCTTGTGTTAGATTTAGTTGTTATGTCTTCTTAGTATCCTCCAATCCACAGGGGTTGCTCAGTCTTTGCATTTCTTTCCTGACCTTGACATTATCGATGAGTATCAGCTAATTATTTTACAGAATGTCTTGCAGTTTGGGTTCATCTGATGTTTACTCATGATTAGATTGAAGTTTGCCTTTTTGGCAGGAGGACTACAGAAATGATGTGTCATTGGTGCATCATTTTAGGGGGAACAGGAGGTTGATATCTCTTTATCAGTGGTGATATTAACTTGATTACTTGATTAAGGTTTCTCCACTGCAAAGTTATACACCTATTTTCTAGAATAGAAGACATTGTTAGCAACCTTAGAATAAAGGAAGATTTTTTGGCATGCCAGAGCCATCTGTAACAATGCTATACATTTGCATCCTGCCCTATGAAAGATTTTATACATATGACCCAACATCCCAATGTACTTTATTATTTGAAGTAAAAGAGACAGAACTACTTTAAAATATACTTTGAGTAGCAGCTCAGATGAAAAACGTTTTGGGGGCTTCCCTGGTGGCGCAGTGGTTGAGAATCCACCTGCCGATGCAGGGGACACGAGTTCGTGCCCCGGTCCGGGAAGATCCCACGTGCCGCGGAGCGGCTGGGCCCGTGAGCCATGGCCGCTGAGCCTGTGCGTCCGGAGTCTGTGCTCCGCAACGGGAGAGGCCACAACAGTGAGAGGGCCGCGTACCACAAACACACACACACACAAAACAAAACAAAACAAATACAAACGTTTTGGTTACTTCTATGCAAAGCTCATTCGAATGGGGTCTAAAAGCTTTATCGTGGGGACTTCCCTGGTGGCACAGTGGTTAAGACTCCGTGCTCCTAATGCAGTTGGCATGGGTTCGACCCCTGGCCAGGGAACTGGATCCCACATGCAGGCTGCAACTAAGAGTTCGCATGCCACAACTTAGGAGACTGCGTGCTGCAACTAAGGAGCCCATGAGCCACAACTGAGGGCCCGCCTGCTGCCACTAAGACCCAGCACAATCAAAATTAATAAATAAATAAGTATTTTTTTTTAAAAAGGCTTTATCATGGAGTAATAGACCAATGGAACACTACTGTAAACTTAAAATAACATGTATAAAGGAAAATTTAGACTGTTATGAACATGTGAGACAAGAAAAAATAAAACACAGTGAGGCCTATGTATTAGGTATGTGTCATGTATAGTCATTAAATGGTAATTCTTTTTTTTTTTTTTTTTTCCGGTATGCGGGCCTCTCACTGTTGTGGCCTCTCCCGTTGCGGAGCGCAGGCTCCGGACGCACAGGCTCAGCAGCCATGGCTCACGGGCCCAGCCGCTCCGCGGCATGTGGGATCTTCCTGGACCGGGGCACGAACCCGCGTCCCCTGCATCGGCAGGCGGATTCTCAACCACTGCGCCACCAGGGAAGCCCCCAAAATGGTAATTCTTTGGGTGGAAAAAGAATTAATCCAATGAAAGAGCCTGGAAATCCATATGGAGGAAGGGTAATAGTGTAAATGCAAAATAACAGAGCTCGATAGTTTGGGCATATGAGGCAATATAACAGCTCTCCCCTTTAATACATAGTCAAGCCCATATCACATTCATACACAGAATTCGAGAACTGGTCCTCCCAGGAGACAGCAGGGTGCTAAACTGCCATCACTGCTTTAAGATTACTCTTAAGAAGGATTGTGTTTTCTTCGTTTTGTTTTGCTTTGTTTGCTACCAACATATTACGAGGTAGCTCAAGTTAAACACATATTTTATATTAGGAGTAAATAATGAAAAAATCTAACTCTGGCATTTTAAACTATTCTTCTCTGGTGAAGACTTAGGAAAGAAAGAAAGAATAAATGTGGGGTGATAGTATCTAACACTTGGGCACTTGCCATATGCTAGGCACTGTTCTCAGTACTTTACATGCGTTAGTCAATCTAATTTTCATAACAATCCTACAATATATTTACCATTATTTTCACCTCCATTTTACAGATGAGGAAGCAGGTACAGAGAGACTAAATGACTTGACCAACAACACACAGCTAATTAAGTGGGATTCAAACCTGCAATATGGCTCTAGGATATTGAAGTTCTCAACCACCACAATGCATTGCACCTCAAAAGGCTAATATTGCAATTCATACAATTTTTTTCCTCCTATACTATGAATCAAATACATATTTTAAATATACTATATATAAAAATTTTAATAAACCACAAATCTAATAATATATATTTTCTGCCTCTTAAGTATGCTACAAATCAGTATTTCTGGCATTTACTTTTTTCCCTTTTTACTCCTTTCAACACCACTACATCTCTATACAGTTTAAACTGAACAAATGAGTGCTAGGTCATATATCTAGCCCTGGATTGTTTTCTAACTGGCTTATGGGTTGAGAAGTTCTATGGAGATAAGGATAAAGTTTTAGACATATAGCCTATTCCCCACAGAGAACTAGAACAGAATTAATCTTAAGAGCTAATGTTTCTGTTATGTTTTTTTATGGATCACCTAATTTGTGTCTGGCAGTATTCTAAGTATTTTGTACTCACACTCTCACTAATTCCTCAGAACAGCCTCTGAGGCACATGTCATTATTACCCGCATTTCACATATGGGGAAACTGAAGTTAAGTGACTGTCCCTAGTCAGCCAGCTAGTAAAGGGCAAAGCCAGGATTTCAACCAAAGCCTGCCAACCCCATAGTTGCTGGCTCAACCACTAGGATATATTATACACCTGCTGGTGCTAAATATATAGCAGATAGTAAATGTTTGTTGACTGATTCATTGATTGATGCTTCATTCGTTTGTTTATTCTCAATGAAGGAGGAAAGGTAGAAAATCAGAAGGAAGGGGAAAGAGACAATTAATAAAATGGAAGTGGCCAGAAAAATAAATGAGCTGAGGGCTGGTAACCAAGTAGAGACTAATGCTTGGGAGTATAGGGGAGAAACAGAAAAGACAGTGACAGACTTGGCTGACATCATGGTTAGAAGTCACACTGGCATCATGCAGAGATTATGTTACTAAACCTGTCTGATGTGACTTGAGACCAGAGACTGCAGTTTCCATCTCATCTCCCTAAACTCCAACAAACTTATATTTTGTTTAGTCTTAGAGTTTCAGTCATTCATCTATGATGTGACAGACTACGTTCTGGGCCTTGGGCAGACAGAAGTGAACAAAATAGATAAAAATTTCTACCCTTGTGAAGTTTACATTTTAATTGGGGGGATACAGATCATAAACATAATAAATAAGTAAATTATATAATAGCATTAAGGTGGCAAGTGCTGTGGTTTGAAAAAGTAGAGTCGCGTAAGGGAGACCAGGAATGGTAGGGACTGGAGGGGGTATGGTCAGAATAGGTTTCACATATAGGGTGGCATCTGAGCAAATATTTAAAGGAGATGAGGTTAAAAGAAAGATAATAATAAGAATGGTTAAGACCCATATCACTAGAATAGAAAAATTAAGAATGAATATTTTATAATAAAATTACTACTGAGAAGTTGAGTTCTTTTACAGGAGAAAAGTTACTTGTAGCTTTTCCATTCTTCCCTGGGAGGTCTGGGAGATGACAAAGTATCTATAACTCAATTTTCATCTCAATTGTTTAAAAATACAATTTTCATCCCTAAGTGGTGGTAGCATACTTTTGAACCTTCAGTCAGTGTTGTTTGTTCATGTGCATACTGTTTGTGAGTCAGTGCATTAAGTGGTTTGTTCTCATGACCACATAACTGTAATCCACAAAATGACAATGAGAATTACCACAGAACAGCAAAGACTGTCTTTCTGTACATGAATCAAATGAAGCACAAAATTGGTATACCTTTTCAGGAATAACCTAAAGATTTATCTTTAATATAATATACAGAGAAATACTGCTAAAATGTTTATTAGACAAGGAATACATAAAATTGAGTATGTTTCTCAATTTCTATTCTGATAACTATTATTGAGTTCCTATCATGGCAGATATCATGCAAAGAGTTTTATTATATGTAAAATTTTGTTTAATTTATTCACTCATTCAACAACTATTTAGCACTCTTTTGTGCCAGGCATCATTCTAGACACAGCAGGGAACAAAACAGACAAAATCCCTGATCGTATGGAAATGGATATATAATAGGTCAGGTGGTAATAAGTGCTATAAAGAGAAATCGAACCAGGCTAATGTGGGTAGAGAATGCCTTTGGGTGGGGGGCTGCTAATTTATTATAGGTGATCAGAGAAGCTCTCTGTAATAGGATGACAGTTGGCTTTCTGGGAAAAATTGTTTCTAGGCAGAAAATACAGCAGAAATAAGAACATGTTTAGTAGTTGACTCTATAAGTATTATTTTATAGGAAACTGAGGCTCAAGGATATTATTATTACATATGAGTCCATATCACATCAGTAATAAGGGGCAAAGCCAAAACATGACTCCAGGTCTATTAACCTCAATATCCATGCCGTTCTCTTCCAAAATACCATTTGATTTACTCACCCTACCCAAAAGAGTTACTCTTTTAAAAGACTGGCAGAGCATAGGACTACCAGGAATGAATTGGTGCTGCTGTTACTTCTTTAATTTGCTCTAGCCTTAGGCGAATTACTGACGCTTGCTCTTCTCCAGAGCCTGTAAAATGGGGTTCGGGTAATTAACAACTCAGAACAACTGTTATGAGAACTAATTAGTTACTGCTTACAAAATACTTTGAACATTAACAATAAGAGTGTCTTCACTCCAAATATCACATTTTCCTCCCAATGGAGCTCTAGATACCTCCATCCCTGTCCTCCATCAAATTCCACATCTAGTCCTTCTCAGATTTCCCTCTGAAAAAAAATCATTACTTAGTTATTAAAATCAGGACCCCAGGAGTCATCTTTAACTCCTTTCCCTTCACTAACACTAACATACATTCCCAAGTCCTGTTCATTCTACCTCCAAAATGTGTCTTCCATCCATCCACATCTCTCCATCTTCAATGCCACCAGTCTATTTCAATCCACCATCCTCTCTTGCATGGAGGATTGCAATAATTGGCTAGTTGGCCTCCTCCTTTTCCATCTTTAGCTCCTTTCCAATCCTTTTGCCACACAAAAGCCACGAATGACCTTTGAAAAGAGAAGGCAAGACATATCATTTCCTTACTTAAAACCCTTCAGTGACTGCCTGTTGCAGACAGGTTAGAGTACAACCCTCTACCATGGGTGACCAATTCATCCCGTATCTTGCCCAGGACTTTGCTGATCTAAGCACTAAAAGTCCCACATCCCAGGAAACTCCTCAGTTCTGGGCAATAGGGGTGACTGGTCACATTAAGCATGGCCTGTAAGGCCTTACTCACAGGAAGTGACTCCTGCCTGCCTCATGGCCTCATTTCATGCCACTGTCCCCTCAATCATTACACCCTTTGCACACTGGCCTTTGTCAGTTCCTAGAATGTCTCTTTCCCTTCTCAAGGTCTTGCTGGTTCGGCCTGCCTTTCCCTTGGCCTGGAATGCTCTTTCTGTAGCTGGATTTTTCTCATCCTTTAAAGCTCAGCTTAAATGCTCCAGAAAGGACTTCCCTGGTCCAAGTTAACCCAATAATTCCTATCTGCTATTCTCTATTATAACATTCTGCTTCCTTCTGAGAACTCATTATTTTGTCTTGATTCATTTATAATTTACCTATTTATCATCTGTTTCCTACCATTAGAATGTAAGAGGGCAGGAACCTTGTCTGCAGTGTTCACTGTGGTATCCTCCAGCACATAGCATATGGCAAGTGCTCATATAATATTTACTGCACCAACATTTCAGTCTTGAGCCTCACCCCAACCAAACAACAGGTGGACCCATGCCCTGTAGAGACAGAGATCAAGGTCTTGCAAACACCAAGACATCTGGTTGACCCAGCTCCGCACCACCTCCACCCCTGCTGGTGACTAAGATCTGACCTCAAAGGGACCTCAAAAAAACGTCGGTTTCTCTGGAGGCCTAGAGAGGTTAAAGGCCTTGTCCTAAGTTACATACTCAGTGTACATTTAACATTGGGAAAGCTAAAACCGACATTTTCTGTTTCTCTACCAAGTGAATTCTAATTACAAAGGATCTTAGTGTAGGAAGAAACCTCTAGATCCCATTTGCTTTGGTCCTTCAAAGTAGACTCTATAATTTGCACACTACAACTCAGGGAGTATAGCCGGTATTCTGTAGTAACTATAAATGGAATGTAAACCTTAAAAGTTGTGAATCACTATGTTGTACACCTGTAATTTATGTAATATTGTACATCAACTATACTTCAATTTTTAAAAAATGAAAAAAAAAAAAAGGCTCTATCTATCCCTATTTAAAAGATAAGATATCTGGAGCCAAGAGCAATAAGTGACTTTTCCAAGGTCACATAACTATTGAAAGGCAAGGAAGAACTTCATTCTTGGTCTGTTTCTGGTTTTTAATCTTTTTTTATTCTGGACTTTGTACAACCATGCAATCAAGTATCTGTTCCATATTGAACATGTTAGCAAATGCTTTAAAAGAGAGAGAAAACAAAGTGGATGCAGAGATACCTCAGGAGTGACAAATTATTTAATTTTTTTAAGATTTATTTTTATTTATTTATTTTTTATTTTTGGCTGCGTTGGGTCTTCATTGCTGCGCGCGGGCTTTCTCTAGTTGCAGAGAGCGGGGGCTACTCTTTGTTGTGGTGCACGGGCTCCTCACTGCGGTGGCTTCCCTCGTTGCAGAGCACGGGCTCTAGGCGCAAGGGCTTCAGTAGTTGCAGCACGTGGGCTCAGTAGTTGTGGTGCACGGGCTTAGTTGCTCCGTGGCATGTGGGATCCTCCCGGACCAGGGCTCGAACCCGTGTCCCCTGAATCGGCAGGCGGATTCTTAACTACTGCGCCACCAGCGAAGTCCCAGACAAATTATTTAAACAGATGCAATGCTGTTGTTCCTGATTTATTAATTCATTCAACAAATATCTGTCCGCTATATGCCATGAATTGTTCTGGACACTGGGGATGCAGCAAAGAACATAACAAAGAAATGCTCTCTGCCCTCCTAGAGCTTACATTCTAGTGTGGGAGACAGAAGGTAACAAATAAATATATTTTTATGTGTAAGGAGTCTCAGGTGGTCAAAGTGCTATAAGAAAAATACAGCAGCGTAAGGAGAGAGTGACAGGCGGGGAGCACAGCTGCTTTAAATAAGATGGTCAGGGAAAGACACTCAAGTAAGATACCACTTGAACAGTGATCTGAGTGAACTCAGGGCAGGCACTAGAGGAAGAACGTTCCAGGCCAGGGAGAACAGAAGGGCAATGGCCCTGAGGCAGCATAGGGCTTGGCAGGTTCTAGGGAATGCCCAGGGGCCCTGTGATTGGAGTGGAGGAAGCCGGAAGGAGGAAGAAAGGTCACATAGGGAGCTGGGGCCAGATCCTGCTGGCAACTGCTCTTCGAGAAACTACTCCCTTTTAAACTGACATATCTTTATAACGCAAATATTTACAAAGCTAGGCCTTGGAGAGGGGGGTTTTATTGAATGTGTTTCAGTACTTTAGCAAGCAACGCAGGATTCGCTCTTCTTCCCCTATTTCTTGTTAGAATGTTAATCTGTCTAAATCCATTCAGCTCCACTTCTTTGAAAATCAGTCACCTAGTGCTTGCAGCTAAAAAAGGAGACCAGCTAATACATCTCAACAGAGCAGATAGTGAAGGCCACTCCCACGGATCAAGATCTCTGTAGAAAACCTAGCTATTGTTCAGCCAATACTTTCATGTTGGTTTCTAAAAATAAGAATCTGAGTCATCCTTTCCTCAGCCAGAGAGAACTTTATTCCTTTTACCCCCGTGGCTCCTGACTGGTTAACACTTTACTCAGCAGCGGGTGGGCAGGGCCGTCACCTCCCCCCACTGTAGGTAGTATGGCCGTGAGCGAGAAAGGTGAACTGGCTGGGAAGTCAAGCCTGAGTCAAACCCTGTCTTCACCACAGTCCCATTTTTATTTTTTAATTTTTTGGCCACACGGCTTGCGGGATCTTAGTTCCCCCACCAGGGATCAAAGCCAAGCCCCCCGCATTTGGAAGCCGGAGTCCTAACCACTGGGATGCCAGGGAATTCCCCACAAGATAGTTTTAACCTTAACCAATTTACTTGACTTTTTTCAGCTTCAGTTTCTTCCTCTGTAAAAGGGGGATATTAATGTATATTAGTTTTCTACTGCTGTGTAACAAATTTGCACACATCTAGAGGACTGGAACAACGCCTGTTTATTGTCTCGCAGTTTTGTAGGTCAGAAGTCCCAGGTGGCATAACTGGGTTCTCTGGGCTGTCTCACAAGGCTGAAATCAAGGTATCCATCCGCTGTGTTCTCACCTAGAGCCCAGGGTCCTCTTCCAAGCGCTTTCCTGTTCTCGGCAGCATTCAGTTCCTTGCAGTTGTAGGTCTGAGAGCTGCGGGCCTCTCTCAGCTCTTTCAGGCGCCTACGTTCCTTCTCCGAGGCCTCTCCATCTTTCAGACCGGGACTGCACATCAAGTCCTTCTCACACTTGGAGTGTCTCTGACTTCTGCTCTCAGCCATTTAAGGCTAACTGCTTTTCAGGGCTCGTGTATTTAGATCAGGCCCACCCAGATAATCCCCCTTTCTTAAGGTCACCTCTGCCATATAACATAAAATAATCACCAGAGTGAAATCTCATCATATTCATAGGTTCTAGGTGTTAGGGCGAGACAGCTTTGGGGGCTATCTTAAAAAATTTTGCCTACAACAAATGCTTTGCTCAGAGAATTTCCCTGAAAATTAGAGATAATGTATGCGTGTAAAATAGTAGACAATCAATTTAGCCACTGTTAAAGCATGAGGACCCCTTTGGTGCAGGGAGCAGATAAGTATCTGAGCTACTCAGTGAATCAAGCATAAGACGAGACTGAATTGTCCATGGTAAATACTTATTATGATCTTTCTCATATTTATGGATGTTAAAATAGTATTTTGCACATAATAAGTGATCTCTATGTTAATTGGAGCATTGATGTGATGATTTGGAAATCCTATTTGATCTAATTTAACAAGACAAAGATTGAGTTCCTCCCTTATCTTCTGAGTATATTATTAGATTGGCCAAAAAGTTCATTCAGGTTTTGCTGTAAGATATTACCCGAACGAACTTTTTGGCCAATCCAATACTTCTCCCTCCCTTATTAAATAATTTTGGCAAAGCTGCCTCTTCCTCTTCCTTCCCATGTACTTTGGTGGAGTTCATCAACACAGGACTTTAAGCTCAGGCTTTTATAGTACCGATACCAACTGAATTTGGGGAATTGACTTAAGTTCTGTCACCTTAAAATGAAGAAGGAATGGCCTCTGCACATTACTAAAGGCCCAGAAAAAATAAAAGGGGGGTGGGATGGGGTTCTGAATTAATTTCAGTATATTGGGGTTGACTGTGTTAAATATGATATGATCAAGGCCATAGTTTTCACATCATGACATCATGATGCACAAAACAGCATCCATAAGAGCATAAACTCTAGAGCCACGCTGCTAGGGTTCAAATCTTGTCTCTGCTGCATTCTTTCAATGTGGCCTTGGGCAAATTATTTAACCTCTCTGTGCTTAGTTTTCTCACCTGTAGAGCATCTACTTCATAGGGTTGTGCTGAGGACTGAATTAAATATTTACAAAATGCTCACAGTAGGGCCTGGCACTGAGTAGCAAAAGTGAGTCACTTAAGGCTTCTCTCTTCACCCCCAGCCTAACCTACTCTCGTATCAGACAGTGGCATGGATTTTTCAAATTATGGTTTATTTATTTATTTTTGAATTAGCAATACTTGACATCCTACAAAACTTAAAAGGGGACGAAAAGATAAACAATAAAAACTAAGTTTTTCTCCCACCCAAGGCATCCAGACACTGGGCTCCCAGAAGCAATACTGATACTATAGTCTCTTATACATCTTCCTAAGATAGTCTATACACAGACTACAGTATGAATATTTACACGATAATATATCATGTAGACCATTTTCACAGATATGTTTTTTGGTTTTGTTTTTTATAAATTTATTTATTTGTTTATTTATTTATATTTTTGTCTGCGTTGGGTCTTCATTGCAGTGCGCGGGCTTCTCATTGTGGTGGCTTCTCTTGTTGTGGAGCACGGGCTCCAGGCGTGCGGACTTCAGTAGTTGTGGCACACGGGCTCAGTAGTTGTGGCTCGCAGGCTCTAGAGTGCAGGCTCAGTAGTTGTGGTGCACAGGTTTAGTTGCTTCACGCCGTGTGGGATCTTCTCGGACCGGGCTCGAACCCATGTCCCCTGCATTGGCAGGTGGATTCTTAACCACTGCGCCACGAGGGAAGCCCCACAGATATGTTTTAACACAGGTGAGGACATGGTATTCTGTTCTGTATTGGTGATTATCTATCTGCGTTCAACAATATGGCACCCCTGGGACTGACTGTTCCTTGCTGAGAGGCAGCAGTGCCTGTGCCTGGCAGGTGCCAGTGTTTGCCAGGGCATTTAGTTGGTGAAAGAGGTTTTCCTCCTTGGACTAATACTTAAAACTACTCATTCCAGGTAATACTATACTTTGATACTATTCGTGTGATAATTAATAGCAGGTAATACTATAAAAGTGATTTTATGTACCAGAATATGAACAACTCTGTTTATTTTGTCACATGATTAGAGGAGAAAGA
This sequence comes from Physeter macrocephalus, assembly GCF_002837175.3. Lineage (NCBI taxonomy): Eukaryota > Metazoa > Chordata > Mammalia > Artiodactyla > Physeteridae > Physeter > Physeter macrocephalus. The sequence continues at coordinate 78,559,512 of NC_041220.1, read as the reverse complement.
AGCTGTAAGCCCAGATAAAAATCCATACTTTTTTAAAGTAATAAGGTTTGAATTATAGATATTACATATTGGGTTATATATAGCTGTAGTTTAGAACTTTTTGTACCTTAGACTTGTTCGGTAAGGGCTTTTCAGTTTTTGGAAAATTTGTCTTTGATCTGAGAGTCCATGTACAGTTGACCCTTGAACAACACAGGTGTGAACTGCTCCGTTCACGCGTAGCAGATTTTTGCAATAGTAAATATTGATACTATAGTACTACACTATTTGAGGCTGGTTGAATCCGTGGATGCTGGACTGAACATATGGAAGAACTGTGTATAGGGAGGAACCAGGAACCGGGGATCTGGAGGGCCAGCTATAAATTATACACAGATTTTCACCTGCACAGAAGTTTGGCACCCCTAATCCTCGAGTTATTCACAGGTCAACAGTATTTGTTTTGAATCTTGGTCCAAGTTGGTTGGAAGTTTGGTAAAACTCTAAGTCTCAATGCTTTTTCTTTCTTTTCTGGATAAGATTTTGTTCAAATTCCAATTTTCACTAAATAACATGTAACTAACTCTTCCCTGTATCTCCCTCATTTTTTCCCATGACAGTGGCATCCAAATCTGTAAGGAATGATATTATGTCATTCGAAGAAAGAATTTTGTTGAAACCAGCCATACATGTAGCGTTTCCTTGCTTTTCCATAATTCGGAAGTCAAAAAATGAACTATCTCCATTTGGTCTTGAATCTATTCTATAAGGATGATTCCACAGATATTTTAAAAATTCCATACAGCAGCCTAGATATGCTAATCATGGAACTCCTTGCTCATTGGAACTTCAAAATGAGCAGCTAGTGAAGTAGCAATACTGAAATCTGCCAGGAGGTGTTCCTGTAAAGTGTGACATTCCTGGGTCAGTGCTTATTTGGTGTTCAACTCTGAGTTATCAAAATTGTTTAATCCTACCTACTTAAGAAGGTGCCCAGGGAATTCCCTGGTGGTCCAGTAATTAGGACGTGGGCTTTCACTGCTGTGGACCCAGGTTCAATCCTTGGTTGGGGAACTAAGATCTCACAAGCCACAAGGCATGGCCAAAAAAAAAAAAAAAAGAAGGTGCCCAACCTGGTGGGATTCTTGTGCTTTTGGCCAATGGCGGTTTATAAGTCCTACTGAGAAAAAAACAGATATGGTGTCTATTATAGACTAAATTGTGTCCCTTCAAAATTCATATGTTGAACCCTTCCCCCCCACCCCAATGTGACTGTATTTGGGGATAGGACCTTTAAAGAAGTAACTAAGGTTAAATGAGATTACAAGGGTGACCCTAATCCAATATGACTAGTGCTCTTATAAAAAGGGCAAGAGACACCAGGGATGTACACAGAGAGAAAATACCATGTGAGGACACAATGAGAAGGTGAAAATCTGCAAGCCAAGGAGAGACGCCTCAGGAGAAACCAATCCTGCTGGCACCTTGACCTTGGATTTCCACCCTCCAGAACTGTGAAAAAAAAAATTCTGTTAAGCAACACAGACTATGGAATTTTGTTATGGCAGCCCTAGCCAACTAATACTGTGTGATCTTCAGGAAAAAAAGCTATAGAATTTGAGTAAGTTTTTGAAGATCTCTCCCTTTTGGGAGGATGTAACTCTGGGATGAGTTGACTCTTGTCATCAACTAGACAAATGAAGCCATGAACTGCCACTGACCGTGACCCTTCCCACGGCTTGGCTTGGTGTTTATCTTTTCCTTGGAACCTTTTAATCTATTCTGGCCAGAGTTTGTTTCTGTTATTTGCAACCAAAAGAGCCTTAAGTAAAACAGGTCTTCAAGTCTTGCCTGAAGACTGACTATATTTCATGTATAACTATTATTTTTAAAAATACCTATAGATAATGTTGATTAATAAGTTAATTCTCAATTTTAGGTTGCTAGTAATTTTTTTTGCAGTTATGTAGTTTTCTCACTCAATAAAGTCCAAATAAAGTTACAATGTGTTGATGCTAATAAGGAGATTTTAATAAAGAAGAAGGTTGGGGACCATTGATCTAGAACTTTCTGACAGTGTAAGGGCCTCTTTGTGTGGGAATGGCAATGAAACCTAAAAGGTTGATGGGCATGCATTTAATTTAAGGCAGGATGTCATGATACCCGCCCAAAGACTGGTGATCTAACCAGACCAATTGCATGGCTCAGTGGAAGTTTTTGGTGGAGATGCTTGGAAGCACACTTGTACAGTTTTGCAGTCTCAATCTGATCCTGCCATCCAGAGTAAGCTTTGAGTGGAGCATTCAGATAAGTCACCATGGAGCTATGCAATGTACTTGAAAGGGTCTGTGCTCCAGCTGAACATGTTTTATAAGGGATTATGTATTCTGGGAGCTTGCTCTGACTATATTCTTCCTTTTGGACACAGTTACAGTGTGTAGTGGTAGAAGTAGCTGGTACTTTGAAAGCAGACAGACTTCACCCTCCTGTAGAAAAGGACCACTGGGATGTTGGCTATGTCCCTTTCACACTTAACAATGGTGGATACTTTGAAGAAAGGACAGAAATCCTTATAGAGTAAAAATTGAGAGTCACTAGTGGTTAGATAGGAAGATTTTGATTTTATCATTTCTCTTGAGATTATAGTTTAAATGATGGTAACTATTGTGAATCATGACCAATCTATTTGAAAGGGCTACCGTGAACTCTGCAAAAGGGAGTCTAAATGAGGTCCCTCAAGTATCATTTGGTACATTTTAACCAATGCATTTATTAAATCAATATAAAAATCTCATTTCCTGCTTTAAGATTATTTGAAATTTTGAGATAAATTATACATACTCATTAAAGTATATAGAATCAATAATAACTTTGGAATATGGTATTAACAGCTACATACCACCATCCCTTCCCCCACCTTACCCGTACACTGCCCTCTGGTTGACCCACATGAGTCAGAGAAACAAATACTCTCTGAGTTCAAGAGCATTACTAAACCAACCATCCTGTATAGCTGTTAATCCTCAGTCTCACCAATTTGCTGACTTCTTACACTGGCATGCTCTTAAGGCTTTTCAAGTGTATTTTGAAGATGGACTTCCTTAATCTCTGGTCCTCCTTGCAAAAAATTTTCAACTTGGCCTAGTTCTCTATCACAGAAGACTCCTGAATCCCAATCTAATCCAGTGGTTTCAGCTTTTGGTGTTTCAGACATTCTTTGAAACAATTGGGGGATTCTTTGCCATCTCGGAAAAATTGCTGTTTTCAGGTAATATCACTCAAAATGAAGATGGCCTTTTATCTCTTTCTAAAATTGGGAAAAGTTATTTCATTTTAACTTGAAAATACAAAGACACTTGGGTAGATGTGTGTCTTGACCAGCGTAATATTTAACTTGCTTTTCAAGCTACCACAGAGACAACAGGTACCCAACACAGGGAGCAGACATGTCCCTCTCCTTGAAACCCTAACTTAATGCCAGCAAATAATTCCACACAGACCATTACTTCTATTTTTGTTCATTCATTTTCATCTGAAATAACAAAGAATGATCAGATCCCCGGGTCTATTACCTGAAGGAAGTTTAGGAAATGGAAGATCAAGAACTACAATATCAATCTGGATTGATCAATGTTGAGAACTCCTTGCTAATCACATAATTTTATTATGTGATCTGATGTGGTCTTTCTCTAAAGCACGTTTCACTACTACTAATAAACAGTAATAATAAACAATCCATATGTTCAGAGTATTTCAGACCCAGTCCAAGAAAGAACTGACTTCAGTAACTACATTCCTTTTGCTGTTTCTTGTATCTATGCAGTTGGTTTCTTTATAAAAATAAAAATGGACTTTTCTGTTCAGTGACCATTAAATCTTTAATTTGCCAGTTCCTTTGCACTGCGTGACTAGTCATATTCTGCTAAAGATGTTATGCCCTTGAAAGAGGTGGCTACTTGGATACAAACTGCCACAAATGAGAAATTGCCTGTACTCCAGCCTCGTTTTCAACCGAGAGTTTTCTCATAGACACAATATGCTAAACGCTGGATGGGTCCCCTTCACAATTCCACAGACTATTTGAACCTAAAATGTCAGCTCAGGGCTTCCCTGGTGGCGCAGTGGTTGAGAATCCGTCTGCCAAGGCAGGGGACACGGGTTCGAGCCCTGGTCTGGGAAGATCCCACATGGCACGGAGCAACTAAGCCCATGCGCCACAACTACTGAGCCTGCGCTCCAGAGCCCGTGCGCCACAACTACTGAGCCGACGTGCCACAACTACTGAAGCCCGCACGCCTAGAGCCCGTGCTCTGCAACAAGAGAAGCCACCGCACTGAGAAGCCCGCACACCGCAACAGAGTAGCCCCTGCTTGCCACAACTAGAGAAAGCCCACGCGCAGCAATGAAGATCCAGTGCAGCCAAAAATAAATAAATTTAAAATGTCAGCTCAGTCACCACGTGACATGTTTTTCCACCATTGCTGACACAGTTGTGCTATTGCTCCAATTCTTTCTCTTTGTGGAATTACATTTCCTTTTTGAAATCACCAACTATGGCTGAAGCCTTTGGTTTTTTTTTTTTTTTTTTGGCCGTGCCATGCAGCATGTGGGATCTTAATTCCCTGACCTGGGATCTAACTCGCGGCCCCTGTGGTGGAAGCACAGAGTCTTTTTTTTTTTTTTTGCGGTACGCGGGCCTCTCACTGCTGTGGCCTCTCCCGTTGTGGAGCACAGGCTCCAGACGCGCAGGCTCAGCGGCCATGGCTCACGGGCCCAGCCGCTCGGCGGCATGTGGGATCTTCCCGGACCGGGGCACGAACCTGCGCCCCCTGCATTGGCAGGTGGACTCTCAACCACTGCGCCACCAGGGAAGCCCGGAAGCACAGAGTCTTAACCACTGGACCACCAGGGAAGTCCCTATGGTTGAAGTCATTTTTGTCTTTGGAGGGTCAAAACACCCTGGTGTATGAGAGGAGATAAGTATTTTTGGTGATGTCCTTTTCCTGTCGCAGAACTGTGTTTCTGCTCTTCTCTTTCCTCCCATCTGCTAAGTGCAGTTATCCCAACTCCCAGGTCTAAAGACTAGCCCACGTGGGTGGTGCCACATTTTTTCTCAGAAGTGTTGCATTTTTGAGTCATGCCTTTCCTTGACTGGGAGCTACACTTATCTCTTCATTAGCCATGTTTCCTTTTTTTCTGAAGATGTAACCTGCAGAGGCAGTTTCCTATGTGAAGACCTTCTCCAAGTCACTCTGGGTCCCTGTACTCTGCCACACACGGGTCAATTTATACCCACGTTTCAAGATTCCTTTTCTTACTGATTATTGCATGCCCTCCTCACCTCAACCTCTGCTCCATCTGATCTTTATAAATCTTTGAGATATATTTCTTAGGTGTTTAGAGTTCTCTCTCTCTTTTTAAAATTAATTAATTAATTTTTGGCTGCGTTGGGTCTTCGTTGCTACGCGTGGGCTTTCTCTAGTTGTGACGAGCGAGGGCTACTCTTCGTTGCGGTGTGTGGGCTTCTCATTGCGGTGGCTTCTCTTGTGGAGCACGAGATCTAGGTGCGTGGGTTCAGTAGTTGTGGCTCGCAGGCTCTAGAGCACAGGCTCAGTAGTTGTGGCGCACAGGCTTAGTTTGCTCCGTGGCATGTGGGATCTTCCTGGACCAGGGCTCGAACCCATGTCCCCTGCGTTGGCAGGTGGATTTTTTAACCACTGCGCCACCAGGGAAGTCCGGTTTTTAGAGTTCTCTTATTTAGAAATTTTGCTATTGGACTACCTCAGCCTTGCAAAATTATGTTAGTTTGATAGTAATGGGCAATATAAGGGTTCTGGAATTTTTATGGCCCATAGAAATCAAGTCATGGACTCAGGAAGAGAAAGTTTTGTTGGAAAAATCTCAAACAGTACCCTTCATAATGGTTATGAATTTTATGGTGGAAGTGGAGGTAAAATGTTCTGAAAACTCAACAGAAAAAAGCTACCATTCTTAGTAAGAGAGACAATAAAGAACTCTCAAGGAAGCTGCAGATTAAAGGAATAGTAAATATCTGCCATAGAAAGGGCAGTAATCCTGCCAGAAAAGTGACTGCAGATGTTCAAGGCTATTAAAATTACAATTTGTAAAAGAAAGTGCACCCATAGAATACTATTTAGATGTATATTCTTGAGGTATTTTATCTATTGATGGTTTGTTTTTGTATTATATCAAAAATATTGTCATATAAATTATCTCAGGTATTCAAAATGTCAAAAAATAAGCATTTCATGTAACAGCTATCACCTCTACCTATTACATTACCCTACCACTTATGTGACAACCATGGAACTGAATTTGGAGGTGAGTCCTGGAATCTTCAGAACAAAAAATATGGAATTACAAATTACCTTAGTTGGCATTGCTTTTACTTTGAAAATCTTTTCTATTTTTAGCTCCTGTCATGTCTAAGAAGAAAAATTGGAAACTTTGCCCACCTTGGTGTGTCCTAATTAATGAATTGTATTAGAAACAGTATTTCAATAAATATTCATCTATTCACTCTTTCAATAAACAGGTATTAAACACATAGTTGGCTCATGGAAGGCACAGTGCTAAGCACTTGGGCTACAAAAAAGAAGTGGGCAAAGTCTTTGCCATTCAGGGCTACAGTCTAATGAAAATAGACAAGGAAACAATTAGTGCATAACAGAGGACTATAGCTAACTCTTACTGAGTGTATCAGAGTAGATTCATAGAGGAGATGATCTTCGAGCTGTCTTGAAGAACGATAAGCAGTTTGCCTTGTGGACGAGGGAAGGAAAGGCATTCCAGGCAGAAGGAACAGCATTTGCAATGATAATGAATGTAAGAAGAGCAGAGCAAGAACTGGTTGCCTGATGTGGCTGCATCAGGGGGCCTTTGGGAGATTAGTGGGAGATGATACTGGAGAGGCAGGCAGGGTCCAGGCCATGGAAGCTCTAGACCCCTGCTAGGGAATTTAGCCTTTATCAAAGTCAGGAGAAAACTGAAGGATTTCACATGGGAAGTGAATGATCAGATTAGCATTTTAGGAAGATCTCTCTGGTGGCAATGGAGTAGATGGAGTAAATGGGGCAGGGTCAGACACCAGTGGTTATGAGGTGAGTATGAGAGTTCAAGCAAGAATAGTAATTACTAACATATATTGAGTGCTAACCTTGTGCTAAGCCCATGACCTAAGTTATTTAATCCTCACAATGATTCTATAAGGTAGTGTATTAGTCAGGGCAGGTTAGGTTATGCTGTGACAGGAAACAACCCCAAAGTCTCAGTGGCATAAAGCAACCAGAATAATTCTTTGCTTCTACCACATGCCCCGTGCAGGCTGGCCAGGGAGCAATGCTCCTCACAGACACAAAGAAACCCAGGATAATGGAGACTTCAGCTCAATATCTACCTCACAGCAGTGAGGGGGGATCATCATCCCAGCAGTAGGCAGGGAGTGTGGTTCATTGTGTATAGGCTCTCAAGGCTTCTGCCCAAGTGTCACATGGCCACAGCCAACTCCAGGGGAGAAGGGAAGTGCAACCCTACCATGAATCCAAAAGGAGAACCAGAAATATTCAGACACCAGCACTAATTACTACCACATCCTGTTCTGAGCATACAATAAAACTGCACATTTCTGACCTGCTTTTTTCTTTTTTTTCCTTTAATGGTTTACTTAATTTTATTTATTTATTTATTTTAACATCTTTATTGGAGTATAATTGCTTTACAATAGTGTGTTAGTTTCTGCTGTATAACAAAGTGAATCAGCTATACATATCCATATATCCCCATTTCTCCTCCCTCTTGCTCTGACCTGCTTTTGAAGTTGGATATGGCCAGCCGTGTGACCTAATTCGGCCAAAGAAATGGAAGAAGTTTTGAAAACTAGGAGTCTTTAAGAACTAAGAACTGGAACAAAATTTGTTAGGCTCTTGCTTTCTCTCTGCCATGGCATCTGGCAGTATTCCACGTAGTGGCTGCTCCTTTCATCCAAGTTCCAGAGTGAGAACAACAGATAGCAGAGCTCCCATTGACTTCCAGTTGTAGGTCACTGAGATTTGAAGGATATTTGTAACTGTAGCATAACCCAGTTCACCTGGGACTGTTATGGAGGAGACACAAAAAATTTCTGTACAATCTTAAAATTCTCCACAGATAGGTTTATTATTATTATGTATTCCCATTTTACAGATCAAGAAACTGAGACTCAGAAAAGTCAAAGAATGTGCCCAAAGTTACACCTAGTAAGGCAAAATTCAAACCCAGGCGATCTGACTTCTGAAGATTAGCTAGCAGGAGCCTGACCTAAAGCAATAGAAAAGGGGATGAACAGGTGGGACTAGTTTAGTGACATTTTAAAAGTAGAATCAAAAAGATCTGCTGGGCTTCCCTGGTGGTGCAGTGGTTGAGAATCTGCCTGCTAATGCAGGGGACACGGGTTCGAGCCCTGGTCTGGGAAGATCCCATATGCCGCGGAGCAACTAGGCCCGTGAGCCACAACTACTGAGCCTGCGCGTCTGGAGTCTGTGCTCTGCAACAAGAGAGGCCGCAACAGTGAGAGGCCCGCGCACCGCGATGAAGAGTGGCCCCTGCTCACCGCAACTAGAGAAAGCCCACGCACAGAGATGAAGACCCAACACAGCAAAAATAAATAAATTAATTAAAACAAAAAACAAAAAACAAAAAGATCTGCTGGGCAATTATATAAGGATAGAGGACAAACAGGTATCTAGAATGATTCCCAATTTTCTGACTTGGAAAGTCAAATGGACGGTGACCAGTAATTCAAATGGAGATTAGAGAATGATGAGCACAGTGAGACTTGGAAAGGTAATGAATTTGGTGATGGACTCTTTCAGCACTTTGAAGCTGTCATTCCATTGTCTTCTCTCCAGTTTCTGACAAGAAGTTGGTCACCTCCATATAGTTGTTGCCCCATATGTAATGCATTATTCTTCTCTGGCTGCTTTCAAATTTTTCTCTTTATTTCTATTTTTGTATTTTTTGGTAACCTGACAATGATGTATCTAGGTAGTTTTTCTTTGTATTTATATTGCCTGGGGTTCACTGAGCTTTGGAGGTTTGTTAAGTTGACAGTTTCATCAAATTTGGGAATATTTTTCTTCTATTATATTTCTGTCCCATTTTCACTGTCTCCTTTTGGGACACCAATTACACATACGTCTGATATGATCCCACAGGTCTCAGAGGATCTATTTATTTTCCTTCAATTTTTTTTCTGTTCTTCAACTTGGATAATTTCTATTGATTAATCTTGAGGTTTACTGACTCTTCTACCATCTTCCGTCTGCTGTTAAGCCACTAGTGAATTGTGTTATCTTGTTTTACTTTGAAAAGTTCTGGGGTTTACGTTGCTATTTTATAGTTCCCATCTTCCAGATTCCCTATCTATTCCCTACTTATTTACTCATTCAGATCATACTTTTGTTTATCTTAAACATATTTGCCTTTAATTCTTTGACTATCTTTATAATAGCTGCCTTAATGTCTGTCTACTAAATCCAATATCTGAGTAATCTTAGAGTGGATTTCTATTTTCTACTTTTGTTTTCCTTTGTGTGTGTGTCTAGTAATTTTTTTTTAAAGAAAAAGAGTTTATTATAAGATGACGTGAATATTGGCATCTGACTGTGACATTTAAATATGGGCTTGGAAACGATTTATTCATGTAGCTATTTAGGGAAAATGATTATGCATGGGGCCTAACCACCTTGGTTAGATCAGATGCTATTACTGTTTACACTAATCCATTCTGTACAATGTTTGACCAGTTTTAACCCAGATTTTTTTTTTTTTGGTACTTGGGCCTCTCACTGTTGTGGCCTCTCCCGTTGTGTAGCACAGGCTCCGGACGTGCAGGCTCAGCGGCCGTGGCTCACGGGCCCAGCCTCTCCGCGGCATGTGGGATCCTCCCGGACCGGGGCACGAACCCGCGTCCCCTGCATCGGCAGGCGGATTCTCAACCACTGCGCCACCAGGGAAGCCCTAACCCAGATTTTATCCGTAACCTTCCCTCATGACTCTTGATTGTTATGTTGTGCTCTCTTAATTTTCAGCGTTACTCCTCCCTATTTTTAGCATAAATACCCTTTCATATTACTATTACACTAGGACTAAATATTCCATAATTCAGCTAGTAATTATACTGATTGTTTTGATGCCTGGCTTTCTCTCCCCTCACCCCAGTAATAGATCCTGTCTCTCCACTATGCTCTCACCTCCATTAATTCGGTAATACTTAGTACCCTGCACAAAGCCAGGGTTTTCCATATCCTCCGTTCTTGCGATTGCCAGACCAAGTCATCTCTCCCTAGAAACCTTACTAAGGATTTTCCCACAGTATTATAAACTTTCACTTGGCTGTAATTACAATCATGCATTTTAAATTCAGAGAGGCGACCAAAGGCTGAACATTCATTCAAAATTATTTAATTACAAGACTGGATAACTGAAAAAGAATTTTCCATTAAAAATAGTTTCAGAGCTAGAAAGTAATATACTGGTTAACAGGTTATGACTCTAGGGCAGTGACATGATTAAAGAGAAATGGCTTGAATCTTATGGATGCATTAATCTAGATCCGATGTTGGTTCAGAAATCTATTTACAAATCAATTTCAAAATTAAAAAATATAATCCGTCTTGATTTTTGTTCTCTTTCCATATCCATAAAATGAAGAGGTTTTCCTGATCACCAGTTTTTCATACAACAAAGTAAATCTCAAATCTGGCACTAGCCAGAGATGTTTACACCTTAGGAACTTCACAGCAAACTGGCCTCTTTCAATAGGCAGACAGCGACCCATCATTCACAATGAAGCTGCTCATCAATCAGTGACATCCCTAGCTTCTTTAATATTCATCGACCTGCAGGATGCTGGTAAGATCGTCAGGTTTTAACCAAGTCATTTTCCAGTCAATATTCTCCTGTATCTTTTGAAATTTTCCTTTGCATCTAAAAAAAGCTTAGGCTCTCCACATAAGAGCTCCATTGCACTGAAAACCATTGTTCCTAGCACCACAGAGCAGCTCCCAAGTCCCAATGTAAAAGCGTGTCTAGTAATTTTTTATTGTCATGCTTAAGGCTACAGATGATGCATTGTAGAAATTGTGGATTCTGTAGTATGTTATTTTCCTCTGAAAAGTTTTGATTTTTGTTCTAGTAGGCAGTTCACTTATTGTCTGGCCACTTTGAACTTGTGTAGGCATTTTGTTTGTTTGTTTGCTTTAACTTTTTAGGGTAGATCTTTGGAAAGTCCAAGCTATCTTCCCAAGCCCTCTGGCTTAGTGCTCTCAGCCTTCACACTGTTTCTCCTGTGATCTTGTCAAGCTTGGTGTTAGGCGTTGTTAGGGCAGTTCTATTGTAGGTCTTCCTCTAGGGCAGTTGTTCTCGAATTTTAACATGTATCAGAATCATCTGAAGAGCTTGTTAAAAACACATTTCTAGGCATCTTCCCTTGAGTCTCTGATGGAGTAGATCTGAGGTGGGACTCTAGAATTAGTATTTCCAACTGCATGGCTAACAAATTTCCAGGTGATGCTAATGCTACTGGCCCGGGAACAGCTATCTGAGAAATACTGCTTTAGAACATGATCCTTACTTTTAAAATATGTTCTTTCTGGTGTCCCAGCTGCATGCCTGAGGTGTTATTAACAAAGTGTTAATGTGGCTTTCCACTTAGGCTGCGCCACCACTCCAATGACCCTCATCACTGCTTGAATTCTAATAACCCTGCTCAGCTTTCAACCCCACAGAAGTTGGTATCTGGTAATCCTTGCATAGTCTCACCTTACACATGTGCAAACCAGCTTTTAGCCAAGCACCCACAGAGGATCCTCACAGGATTCTTGGAGCCCTCCCTCTGCAAAGTTCCCTTCTCTCAGTGCCCTACCTTGCAGATTAGAGTTGCTCAGCTGCCCCAGATCTCTGTCTGCTCAGCTTAGCTGGTACCTCAGCTCATTGCTTCTTGGTTGGGAAATAGCCCCCAGATAAAGAGGCAGAGTGATTCTGGGCCTCACCGCTTGAATTTCTCTTAAGGATCACAGACTTGTGCTCTGCCTGAAACAGCTGACTCAAATATTTTGCTCACCTTAGTGATTTTTTTTTTAAAGTGGTGGGATGGCTAGTCTGTTACCAGTTTCTACTCCATCATAGCCAGGGGTGGATGTCCTGGTGTTACACCTTTTGAATTTAAAGAGCCTTGGACTATCCAGATAGAGATACTCTACAATGAAAAGGGAGCCTAGAGATAAAGGTTTGCAAAACATCAGTGTACAGATAGTAATTGAGACCAAGGGCATGAATCATATAGGAGGTTACACAAAATGAGACGAGTAGAGGATCAAAGATAGGACATTGGGGGAACTGCTAATTTTTCATGGATGAGTGAAAGAAAAGTGTTGGCCAAAGAGGCATAAAAGGAGTGGTCTAACAGGCAGAAGAAGAGCCACTGTCCCAGAAGTCAGTGGAGAAGAGTTTTTTAAAAAATATTTTTAATCCTTGCCATGGCTCCCCAACTGTGCTAAGAAAAAATTTCTTTTTTAATGTTTCGAGAACCCTGGGACTTCCCTGGTAGTGCAGTGGTTAAGAATCCGTCTGCCAATTCAGGGGACATGGGTTCAAGCCCTGGTCCAGGAAGATCCCACATGCCGCAGAGCAACTAAGCCTGCGCACCACAACTACTGAGCCTGTGCTCTAGAGCCCGTGAGCCACAACTACTGAGCCTGTGTGCCACAACTACTGAAGCCCACACGCCTGGAGCCCATGCTCCGCAATAAGAGAAGGCACTGCAATGAGAAGCCTGCACACCACCACGAAGAGTAGCCCCCGCTCGCCGCAACTAGAGAAAGCCTGAGCGCAGCAACAAAGACCCAAGGCAGCCAAAATAAATAAATAAAATAAATAAATAGAACACAATAATTTAGAACTATTGTCAAACCCATTTTACAGATGAAGATGAGGATGAAGATGAAACTGACCAGCCAAGTAACTTGTACAAGGTCATGCAGCTGGTAAGTGGCAGAGCCAGAACTAGAATCCAGGCATTCTGGTTCCAATACTTGGAAAAAACCCACAATGTGCTGCCTCACTCCAGAACAGGAGACGATGACAAATATGACAGTGCTGTCTAGGAAGCTGAGGGTTGAAAAGTGCCTATTGGATTAAGCACTAGGTCCACTGGTGAGCTCCACAAGAACTCACTGAAATAAACAGGAGGTACTAATTAACTGCTCAACATGATCGGTTCCTGGGTTTAGCTCTTCTTTTGAACCAGCAAAGTGCCATACACATGGCACCTCTCAGGCCCTGCTTGCATTGTCCTCCTCCGAAGAAACCCGCTCCAGGTTTCTGCTCAGAAAGAGGAGACTCACTCCCTAACTGCATACAGACAAGACCCACCACTCCAGCTCCTAAGGGGGTGAAGAGAAGTGTGAAGTGCCTATTAATACTTCACAGCTGTGCCCGGGCACAAGTTTATGCGCATTTGAACATATCATCAACCCAATTACCTGTGTTCAGATTAGCCTCAGCAAATCTTTAAGCTCTCACAGCTGTCTTCAGGTGTTCAGGGGATTATTATGAGGAGATATTGATCAGCTGTTCTCCATGTCTCCTGTGGGCAGAACAAAAGGAAAGAGGCTTAAATGTCAGCAAGGGATTTAGAAGTAAGTGAGAACAGTGAGGCAGGGAGGTCCTGTGTATTTAAGCAAGTTTCTAGCCTTTCTGCCTTAGTTAGCCCTAAATACTCCCTTTCCCACCGTATCACCCTATTTGTTTTATAACAAAATAGACAAAAACAACAGTAACAATAATAGCAAATGCTTATATAGTTCTTACTTCGTGCCAGGCACTGTTACTAAGTTTTCAGTTCAGATTCATCATTTAATACTTACAACACAATGAGATAAATACTATTGCCGTCCCCATTTCACAGATAAAACTGAGACACAGATACAGTGAATAACTTGCCAAAGGTCACAGAACCAACAAACCGCAGAGCCCACATTTGAAGCCTCCTGCAAAAGTCCATCCTCTTACCCACTACCCACACTGCTAATATGTAGAAATTGCACTAGAACAGAATTCAAGATAAGCAGAGCAGGGAGAGATGCTACCGAAGTGGCATGGAGGCTGCAGTAGATTGGTAGAAAATGGTTCTACATGAACCATGCCTCCCTGAATTCATGCCATGTGCAGTCCCCTTCCACACTGAATCTGTGCCAGCATAATTGCTGGCTTGGCCAATAGCATAGGATGGAAGCAACTTCCTGGGCCTTCAAGCCTTTAAGAGATCTGGAGCTTCTGCTTTCTCTCTCAGAACCCAACTGCCTTGTAAAGAAGTCCAGGCTGTCCAGCTGTAGAGAGAGGCCACCGGTATTGAGAAGCCTCAGAGGCTGAGAGCCATGTGGACAACAGAGGCATCTCAGCTAAGAGACAGCATCAAAGTGGTCAATGAAGCCATGTGAACTGTCCCAAGAGACACCACAATGGGCAAAGATGACCCAAGCCTGCTGAGCACTGCCCCAAATCCTGACTCTAAAAGGGTTGTGGTTTTAAGTCATTAAGTGTTTCTTTTCTATTGTGAAACATACATAACAAAATTTACCATTTTAACCATTTTTAAGTGTACAGAGTTCTGTGGCATTAAGTACATTCACATTATTGTGCAACCACCAGCATGATCTATCTCCAGAATCTTTTCATCATCTCAAACTGAAACTCTGTCCCCATTAAACACGAACTCCCCATTCCTCCTCTACTCAGCCCTCGTAACCACTGTTCTACTTTCTTTCTCTGAATTTAAGTCAATAAGTTTTGTTTTTTTTTTTTTGCGGTACGCAGGCCTCTCACTGTTGCGGCCTCCCCCACTGCACAGCACAGGCTCCGGACGCGCAGGCTCAGCGGCCATGGCTCACGGGCCCAGCCGCTCCGCGGCATGTGGGATCTTCCCGGACTGGGGCACGAACCCGCGTCCCCTGCATCGGCAGGCGGACTCTTAACCACTGCGCCACCAGGGAAGCCCCTAAGTCAATAAGTTTTAAGATGGTTTGTTAGGTAGCGACATATAACTTTATATAGATACTGATAGATTTAATAATCTGCTTTTAGAATATATTAATGTGTTTGTTAGTTTATTAAATACCAGAGAGTTGCAGAAGCATCAGGAAACCTCCCAGAGCTTCAGTTCACTATGTCATTGTACATTTAATTCTAATGTGTCATGGCCTACAGTGTTATAGGTAAAAATTATAATTATGCCTAGCATTTACTTTACAGTTGAGAAGGCAGTTTCTCATTTAATATATTTTTTGCCTTTCACAATAGCCTTGTGAGATGAAATTAATTTTTTAAAATTTTATAGATCAGGAGACTGAGGATCAAAGAGTTTAAGTGACTTGCTCAAGGTCACAGCATACAGTAGAACAGGTTGGTCTGCAACCATTTACTGATCACTCCTATTTGGGAAGAGAGATGGGGAGGGGACCCAAAAGATGGTTCAGCAGCTTGAAAGAGGAGACACAAGCCCAGTTCTTAAAGAGCATCTGCTCTCCTAGGACACACCCATGGACATGCTGACAGGAAAGGCCTTTGATCGTGCTGAGACCAACCAAGATGGCTCCCAATTAAATGTTTTATAGGGTATGGCTGGATCTACATTAAGAAATGAATATGCTTGGTTGTATTTGGGGCAGGAATAGTATGATGAGGAAAGTGAGATACATCCCCACTGAATAAAGCTCCAGACTCATGTTCTATCCATGAAAGGGTGAAAGGGACATGAAATCTATTCAGCGGTCACAAACTAAATATATATATATCTATATATATACGTGTGTGTATGTGTGTGTGTGTGTATATATATATATATAAAATAGAGCTGAATTCATTGAAATAATAAAGGCGAGTGTTTTTCTGTGGAATTTATTTCAGTTACATTGTATACATATGCTTGCATCTTCATAGTCATGTTATTTGGGATTTGTCACAATATGAAATATATTTCTTACTGTGGTGAAAGCACTTGAAAACCATTGCCCTACCCCACCTCTCTCCTGGCCACAGCCTTCCTCAACGTGCAGAAATAGTCTACAGCCTTAGGGAAAATATGGCCTATCTACCTGTACTGGCCCTGTGCAAACAGTAGAAAAGACAGATTTTATTTTAGCACAAAGACTACACTCCAGAGGCCTTTATGGATGGAATGGCTGAAAATGTTGCATGTACAATTCTGCCCATGTGCCCACAGGTGATTTAATGACCCAGAAGCATGGTGAAACAATGCTGAAAGTACTGGATTAGACAGACAGTGAGTCTGAGGTTCCAGTGTCAATTCTCTGTCAAACACTTATAATTCCTTGAGACTTTCTGGGCTTCCCTTCCCTCATCTGTTGAATAGAGGGATCAAACTAAATTATCTTTAAGGAAAGTCTCCCACCAAGGGAAGAAATGCTGATAAGATTTATGTCACTGCCTCTTCTTTTTCCCAAGGAGAGTCACTGGGATAAGGAATGTAGAGGAAAAGTCAGTCTATTTGTTTAAAAATGTATCCAGCTTTTTGTTTGTTTACATTTTTTCTGAGGTTGATAGGAATAGACAAACAAAGACCGTTTTTGAAAGACAGCTAATGTCCATTTCTGGTTTGAGGCAGGGGACTTACCCTGAGTACCCCACCCAGGTCCATATGTCTATAATCATAAAACTTACATCATTTTATTCTCATGAATTAAACAATAAACTATAATCGTCTATGTTCAAATACGATGGTGAAGTCATGGCACCTCAATCACATATAAAATTCATCGCTATAATTAAGCCATGTATTTAAGAAGGTAGTTAGAATTCATCAGGACTTAAAAGCACAGGATCATGGTGATTCTTTCTCCTGAGCCGAGGAAACGTGAACTCCTTGATGACAGGATTTTAATCCTGGAGCCTATGCAGAGGAAGGGGAGCTGGGCTAGTGACCACTGACAGCTCCTAGACCTTAAGAAAGAGAAGGAGTGTGGCAAAAGAGAAGGAGAAATTGCCAACAGCCTTTTTTTTTTTTTTTAAGAGTTGTAGAGCTTCAGCAATAATGGCTCTGCTTCTGCCAATATCAGCAGGGAGACAGGTGCAGAGAGCTCTGAAGAGATCTTTCAGCTACAGATGTGGCCCAAAAGTGTCCCAGAAGCCTGTGCTTCTTGCCATGCTGGGCTGAATTTGGAGCATTTCCAGGAAAACTCAAATGGGTCCAGGAGTGACATGGGAACTTAGCAGCTTTGTTTGCAACTTAAGTGTAGAGATTGGTTTTCATCAAATAGAAAACATCCTTGTCCATTTGATTTTCAAACAAAGTAATGCTGTTTGGGACTGATATAAGCAAATTCATTCTCATTGGGGAACTCCACATCTTTATTCAATTTAGGGAGAGTATAAAGTAATTCGAATTGCTTCATTTATATTTTCTCATGGTGTAGAGAAATGTGTGCGATTTGATGACTAATTTTTTTTCATGGTAATTTTTTTTTAGAACATATTCAAACAAGATGCCATTTAATAGACTTGACTATTGCCTGACTCTCTGGATATGATAAAAAGCGTAGAAGAGGAGAAATTGAAGGAGAAAGTAAGAAAAGATTTATTAAAGGGCAATGAATTATATTATTAGACCAGTGACTCCTTCCCTCCCCCAAGCTAACCCCAAGCCCAGTTTATCTAAGTAAACCAAAGGAAAATTAATCTTAGCCTCTACTATATATTCAGTACATTCTGGCTGACATTTTAAACCCTGTTAGAAATCTGGTTGGGGTCCAGGCACATGCAATACTAGAATGGAGAAATAGTATAGATAACTATCTCATTTTTCTTTCTCTCTGAAACACTGACAATGATTCTTTGTAAAATGTCTCAGGACATTGAAGGAAGTTACTGACATACATTTTGTAGAAATCTGTCAAGAGCTGATTATTGCAATTTATATAATGTGGATATTCCATTTCACAAGCTTCATGTGTTGCATGATTAAAACATGCATGGAAGACAATGGGATCCATAGGCTGCTGAACATATGAACAACCAGGAACCAAGGGGCAGGTTTGAAGAGTGAGGTTTTCAGCTCCGGAGAGGACAGAATGACTACAAGTGACAGTCAGAACCACCAGATACACACCAATCTTCTCCCAACTAGAGCAAATATTAACCAGCAAAACGGGAGAAACCCATAGCTGCATCTCATCGCTCGGAAATCCTTGCAGGGGACGTCCCAGGTGGTCCAGTGGTTAAGACTCCACGCTTCCACTGCAGGGGACACAGGTTCAATTCCTGGTAGGGGAACTAAGATCCCTGCATGCTGTGCAGTGCAGCCAAAAAAGGAAAGAAAAGAAAAGAAATCCTTGCAAACCTACCGGTTTCAGCAAGGTGTGCCACGTTAGAGTTCCATGCTATGCAGATGGGACTATCACAGACACTTGAAATTCACACATAAACTCAAACCCTTATTTCAGCAGTTTAGTTTTACTGTTCCTGTCACTAAGGCACAGCTGTGACCAGGGCCTACATTGCTGGTAGGATTCCACCCTCTTCCCCATCCTCATCTTGCAGAGGAACTTCTGAGTCATGAAACACATGTGTAAAGATGCCAAGGCCGTGGCTCAGTCCCAAACTGGATGATGACCCTTTGGAAACTGAACATCGAGACCTCATGTTAGGGTTACGCAGAACAGGAGGTTGCCTCATTCTCAGAATCAACCACCCACGGCAATTTTAGATTTTTCTCTTTGATAAATCTCAAGTCTTTTCTAATGTGTGGGAAGAGACATACAGATCACTTAATTCTACCTGCTGTAGAATTTTCATTTGGGATTTCACCTGTGCCCACCTACCCTTTTTCCCAGAAACAGTAGACCAGTCTCGCCACTTCTCTAGATTTACAGTAACCTCACGCTTGCAAATGACGGATGAATACTATGTTAGAGCCTCTTTCATGCTCAAAAAAGATGATGACATTTTCTTTCATAACATTGTACTTTGCATGTCAATCTTAATTAAACTACTGTGCTTAGGTTAAAATTATGTGGAGTATATTTTAAAAGCATTTCTGCATGCACACTTATTTAAAATAAGCATATGTATACACATGCATATATATACATACATATATATACACACACACACACACACACATATATATCATATATATACACACACACACACACACACATATATATATATATATATATACAGTCAAACCAACCATTTTTTAAAAAGTAAATTCCTTCTGAGAGCCATAATTTAAACTCATCACCATGACTATGAGAATCCATCTTTTTTTGGTTAAGAGAATTTAAATTACTAGAGGTAGTCAATTTGTCTATGCCATAAAAACACATCTGTAATATAATATCTCTCTAAAGACAATAGGTCGTGTGCTGATGGTTTCCATGGAAATGCAAAGTCCAAAACTGCATCAAGATCCGTTTCCTCACCTCTCTTGGACTTTCCTTTCATTACTGGATGAAGAGAGATCACTTTCATTTTGTCAGGCATTTGAGCGATGCCACCATTATGTTTCTGTTCATAAAAACCTCTGTGTATGAAAAATATTGTATACTTCACCTAATATGCACCCATTATGGTCTCATGATCCCCACAACATCCCTGAGAGAGTGGGCAGAGCAGGAATAGTTATTCCTATTGACAGATGGGAAACTGTAGCCAGTAGAGGTTTTGTTACTCGCCCAAGGCTATAGCACAAACCAAGTCACAAGATGGGATTCAAATCCAGATCTTCTGAGTCCTAACCCACCTTCTTTTCTCTACTTTGTGCTTCAATAAAATAAAATAGAATAGAATAAAATAAAATAAAATAGAATAAAATAAAATAAAATAAAATAAAATAAAAATTACTGGTGCCTTTGAGACAGACTAAAAATCCCATTTGTTTGGTTCCTCCTCTAAAATCTAAAGACAATAAATAGCTCACCAGGTGAATTCAACACATGTGGCCCATCTCTGTTACAACCAATGTAGAGGCACTCCTCCACAGGACCGGAGGTCTAATGCATTGTACTGCCAGGAAGGGTTCTACATGGTATATGGGAAACAAGTTTATGGTCTGGCAGCAGCTGCCCTGTGTGCGTCCTTGGAGGAGTTCCAAAGCTCTGCAATTGGGCTGCAGCCACCAAGTGTTCCCCCCAGTCCGGCCCTCATGGCTCTCAGCCATCTCGAGGAGAAGGTAGTTGGCACTGGAAAGAGTTGGTGCTGGGTGAAGTGTTGGCACAGTTCCTTGTGGATACCTGAGCTGGGGAAAGAAGTAGAAGATGGGAGAGATTGGCCACAATTCTTGGAACTGTCCCCAAGCTGGGGGGTAGGGGTGTGCTTCTGCACAAAGTAGCAGAACATGACATGCTGGTCACGGTTCTCTAAACTATAGTCAGTGAGCTGGGGAAGAATTAGAGAGGTCATCAAGTCCATCCCTCATCATTCATTCATCTGTTCACTCAACAAATAATTATTGGGACTTCCCTGGTGGCGCAGTGGTTAAGACTGTGCTCCCGATGCAGGGGGCCCGGGTTCTCTCTCTGGTCAGGGAACTGAATCCCACGTGCATGCCACAACTAAGAGTTCACATGCCACAACTAAGGAGTCTGCCTGTTGCAACTAAGCCCCAGCGCAACCCAATAAATAAATAAATATTTTTTTAAAAACCAAATAATTATTGAATACCTACAGTGCTGAGATATAGCAGGGAACAAATCAAAGTCCCCGTCTTCACAGAGCTTACATTTTAGTAGGGAGAGAAACAGCAAGCAAATAAATAAATAGTACATCAGCCGGTGATAAGTGCTGTGGAGAACAGGATAACAGGAAAAGGGACTCTTGGGAGGTGGGAGGTACTATCTTACATATGTTGTTTAGGGCTGATAAGAGTGTACCCACTATCGGTGACATTTAAACAGAGACTTGAAGAAATGAGGGAAGAAGCCATGGGGATATGTGATGGGAAGAGAATTCCAGGCAGAAGGGACAGCAAGTACAAAAGCTGTGCTACAGAGAGGCCTTGGCGTGTTTAAGGAACAACTAGGAGACCAGTGGGGTTGGAGTGACATGAGGGTGAAAATTATAGGACATGAGGTCAGAGAGATTGTGGGTCCCAGATAACATAGGGCCCTGTAGGCCAGTGTTAGGCTTGAGTGAGAAGGGGGCCCACTGGAGGGTTTTAAGCAGGGAAAT
Source organism: Physeter macrocephalus (assembly GCF_002837175.3). NCBI lineage: Eukaryota > Metazoa > Chordata > Mammalia > Artiodactyla > Physeteridae > Physeter > Physeter macrocephalus. The sequence continues at coordinate 78,538,290 of NC_041220.1, read as the reverse complement.
GATAGGATCTGACCTTTTAATTTTTTAATTAATTAATTTATTTATTTATTGTTGGCTGTGTTGGGTCTTTGTTGCTGTACGCGGACTTTCTCTAGTTGCGGCGAGCGGGGGCTACTCTTCGTTGCCGTGAGTGGACTTCTCATTGCGGTGGCTTCTCTTGTTGTGGAGCACAGGCTTTAGGTGCGAGGGCTTCAGTAGTTGTGGCACGTAGGCTCAGTAGTTGTGGCTTGCGGGCTGTAGAGCGTGGGCTTAGTAGTTGCGTGCAGCGCACGGGCTTAGTTGCTCCGCAGCATGTGGAATCTTCCCGGACCAGGTATTGAACCCGTGTCCCCTGCATTGGCAGGTGGATTCTTAACCACTGCGCCACCAGGGAAGTCCCAGGATCTAGCTTTTTAAAGTATCCTTCTGGCTGTTGTGTTGGAAAACATTTTGGGGCTGTGTCATGAAATGCGATAAAATCTACTTTATTCCTGAAAGACCTTGTATATTACTCAATTGCCCTCATATTTCCCAGATTGGTTCCCATGCTTCTCTCTAGACAGTCTTCCATCCATTTGTTTTATTTCCAATCATCATATTTTTAAAAATAGTCTGATCTTGTCATCATCCCTTTTCAACCCCCAACTTAAAAAAATTTTCAAATGGCTTTCACTTGCTCTTAGGAGAAAGTTCAAACTTCACCCTCTGGCCTAAAGGTTCTGTAAGGTTTAGCCCTTGTCCACCTCTCTCTTTTTGTACTCCCCTCCATCTGTCTCTTTCTACTCCAGCCACATTGCTTTTATTCAGTTCTTTCCAGTACAAGGCCTTCTCCCAGGTTATTTCTACTTCCTGACATATTCTTCCCTATGTCTCTTTGGTTTATCCTTACATACCCTGAGTCTAAGGGTTCCAGAGATTTGTTGAATTAGATAATTGATCAATCAAATGTGGTACATAAAATGAAGTCACCACTGAATCCACTGTTTGGAGTTATTTCTGTTTTGGGAGAAAGCTCAGATCTCACCAATCCTGAAATTCCATTCAGTATTATTTAAAATTTTGTGACTATTAAAAATATTATTTTAATTTTGTGAATATATTTTGGAGTAAACATATGTGATATTAATAAATTGCATGCTTACACTTTGGAATGCCTTTCCTAGATGTTATAATTCCTTCCCTCATCATTGCAGCATGATCAATTACATGAACAACCCTGTCAAATAAAGGCTGTTTATCACAAATTTTAATGTGATTCTGTATCTATTATGGATTTTTCCCATTTTGGTATCTTATTAGGAATTCATTCTCCCTGTGTTATCAGAGCTATGTTATTTCGTCTAATCCTTTGTTGATATCTTTAAAAATTCTAGAGTCATGCTGTTTAATGTGACTTTAAAGTTTAAGTTACTTAAAATTAAATTAAAAAAAAATCCATTCCACTGTTCACATATGGGTAGTGGCTACCACACTGGATAGCCCGGATAAATAAAATGAACATTTTTATCATTATAGAAAGTTCTGTTGGACAGCATTGTTCTAGAGCCTACCTTTCACATCTCCATAGTATTTTGATATAGCTTCTCTTTCTAAGGAGATACCTGTAACAAGGTGGCAATAATTATATCAATTGCCTTACTTTCAGTGCCTACTTTGTGCCAAATAGTGTGGTAATAGAGTGCTATAGATAGATAGGTAGATAGATAGATAGATAGATAGATATGTATATGTATATAGATATATATGTAATATATATACAATCTTATTTATTCCTCATAGGATTAAACCATGAGCCAGCTCAGGGAGGCTATTTTATAATATCACTGCAATAAATCAGAAATTTGATGCCCATTAACTCAGGTTTCCAGGGGCTTCCCTGGTGGCGCACTGGTTCAGAATCTGCCTGCCAATGCAGGGGACACCGGTTCGAGCCCTGGCCCGGGAAGATCCCACATGCTGCAGAGCAACTAAGCCTGTGCGCCACAACTACTGAGCCTGAGCTCTAGAGCCCGCAAGCCACAACTACTGAGCCCACGTGCCACAACTACTGAGGCCTGCGCATCTAGAGCCTGTGCTCTGCAACAAGAGAGGCCACAGCAATGAGAAGCCCGTGCACTGCAACGAAGACCCAACACAGCCAAAAATAAATAAATAAATTTAAAAAAACAAAACTCAGGTTTTCATATTCACACCCTTAATCAATAGGCAAAATGTAAATTGGTTTCGATCTCATCAGATCTTAGGGATCTCTAATGCAAATCAAAGACAATTCTTGCAACTATGCATCTGTGTCTTTTCAGAATCTGGAGGGCTTACAAGTTCAAGTACCACAGGGCATGAACCCTGAGGCCTAGTCAACCAGGGGACATTCAAAACTGGAACCAGACAATGCATGGATATAGCGTTCCTTACTGAGGAAGTTCAATTTATCCTTTATCATCTGTTATAAAACTTTTAATATGTCCCCCAAGAAATGGTCTGCTTTAGAAAATTATATACACAAAACATGTATGTGAGCACACAGATACACAGAGACAAGATGGGAGACATTTTGAAAGTACAGAAAACAGAAAAAAAAAAAAAGACTTTTAAAATGTATTTTGAATGATACTTATAAATATATCACATCAATTAGCCTAATCCTTGGTGGCTGAGAGTAATGGACATAGTTGTCAGTGATGGAAAAATCTGCAAAGTGAAACGTGATTCCAAATAGCTCAAGAAACCCAGACTTCCTGGTGGCGGAGTGGCTAAGAATCCGCTTGCCAATGCAGGGGACACGGGTTTGAGCCCTGGTCCGGGAAGATCCCACATGCCACGAAGCAGCTAAGCCCGTGTGCCACAACTATTGAGCCTGCACTCTAGAGCCCACGCATGGCAACTACTGAAGCCCGCACGCTCTAGGGCCCACTTGCTGCAACTACTGAGCCTGCGTGCTGCAACTACTGAAGCCTGCGTGCCTAGAGCCCGAGCTCCGCAGCAAGAGAAGCCACTGCAACGAGAAGCCAGTGCACCGCAACGAAGAGTAGCCCCCACTCGCCGCAACTAGAGAAAGCCGCGCACAGCAACGAAGACTCAACGCAGCCAAAAATAAATAAATAATTTTTTTAAAAAAGAAACCCCTTCCCTTATTCTGAACATCAAAAAATGGGGCAATTTATCTTCGTCAATAGAAAATTTAGTTTCTCTTCATTCCCACTAACAATTAGTAAATAAATAAAGAATATTGGTTTGAAGCAAAGGCACCAAATTAATACCTGTGGTGCCCTCATGTCTGGTCTGGCCTTAGAGGTAAATGTGGTTATTGCCACTTTACAGATGAGAAAACTGAGGTTGAAAGACATTAAATACTGTATTTCCTGGGTAATAAGTGGTGGAACCAAAACTGAAACCTGGGTCTCATCAACTAAAGAATTCCATTCTGAGTCCCTTTCAGGTGGAATTGACTATGACTCATCTTTCTTTGATTTTTGTGGTTAAAATTCTGAATGAAACCAGAATATTAGAAGATCAGTTTAAATAAAATGAAAGAGTACTTGGAGGAAGCAGCCAGGACATTCTTGATGCAAAACCAGTTTAGCTTTTCATTCAGAATACCCTTTTTTCTTACCAAATTCCTTTTAAAGATGATCCCTCAATCCATGGGAAATATCTAAAATTGTTTTTAACTTATTTAAAAGCCTACATATATTTTCATTTCATATAGTTTAATAAAGTTCTTTCATTTATTAAACAGCCTGAATTGGGGTCAGCAAACCTTTTCTGTAAAGAGCCGGTTAGTAAATGTTGTAGATTTTGAGAGCTCTGTCACAGCTACTCAATTCTGCCTTTGTTGGTGTGCAAGCAGCTATAGAAAATACATAAACAAATTAGCCTGGCTATGTGCCAGTAACACCTAATTTATAGACTCCGAAATTTGAATTTTATATAACTTCAAATGCCATGAAGATTAAAAAAATAAGTTTTCCCCAACCATTTGTAAATATAGAAACTACTCTTAGCTCATGGGCTGTATAAAAATAGGTGATAGGCTGGATTTGGCTTGTGATCCATAGTTTGCCAACCCCTACTCTAGAGCATAAAGTCAAAACCTGGAGAAATGAAGAAACTTGTGTAAGAATATGGAAGAACCAGGACTATGCTCTATTTTTTCCTGCTTACTCAGCTTAATGGGTTGTATCCTAACGTAAAGAAATGAACATAATGAAAACCACAAGAAGATAATTTAATTACATGTGAGGAAGGGGCTTATTAAAGCCATGAGCCAGGGCTGCTATGAAACATCCTTAATTAAAGCAAAGTCAGAATGCCTGCCATTTTTACTCCACATGCCTTATCTATAATATAATGGCAAAAATACAATACACTCTTTCTATTAGTAATGTTTCCTTCCCTCTGCCACAAAATTGTATACTATTATTAACTGCAAGCTCTGCAAATATTAAGCTAAAGTAATAGGGGGAGGAAAGCAGTAGGTTAAATTTTTTAATTACAATATTTGTTTTTTTTGTTTTTTTAATTAATTAATTATTATTTATTTTTTGTCGCATTGGGTCTTTGTTGCTGTGCGCGGGCTTTCTCTAGGTGCAGCGAGCAGGGGCTACTCTTCGTTATGGTGCATGGGCTTCTCATTGTGTTGGCTTCTCTTGTGGAGCACGGGCTCTAGGTTCACGGGCTTCAGTAGTTGTGGCACGTGGGCTCAGTAGTTGTGGCTTGAGGACTCTAGAGCGCATGCTCAGTAGTTGTGGCACAGGGGCTTAGCTGCTCCGTGGCATGTGGGATCTTCCTGGTCCAGGGCTAGAACCGGGTCCCCTGCATTGGCAGGCAGGTTCTTAACCACTGCGCCACCAGGGAGGCCTAATTACAGTATTTGTTGTCCCAGCCTGGAATTAGTGGACTTAAAAGAAAAATTGGCTCTAATCTTCTCCACTAATGAAAATTTATGTATAATCTCTATATAATTAATATAGCATTATTTTGAAGATGTGATGATTGGGCTCTTATATCATTCAACATTTACTGAAGGTTTACCATGTTCCAGACAATATTCTAGGCTCCGAGTTTATTATAGTAAACAAATTCTCTTATATCTTCTTTCAGAGGAATGTACAACATAAAGTTTTCCACACTGACAAACCTGAGCTACCATCTTGCTCTTTATACGACAATCAATGAAAAGAATAAAAACCACTAATAACAGTTACCTGATTAGTTCGTTATTTATTACAAAGTGCTTTGAAACATAAGGAACAATACTAACGTCAAACAAATTCAAATCAATAAACATTCACCTGCTATTTGCAAGGCAAACTATAGTAGAAATTTAAAATATATTTTACAATAATATGTCTGTTCATCTTTCCTGTAAATGCAAAGAACTTCACACTGATTTTCTCTCTCTCCCATCTCCTTCATTTCCCCCACAATCTCTGTGTCAATAGTTTGAGGAAATTCAAGCACAGCAAAATACAGGGACTTACACAAGAACATAATTGGTTTAAGCGGGGGAAGTATCAGGGTTAGAACCCAGGGTTTCTATTTTTAAAAATCTTTCTTTAGGGCTTCCCTGGTGGCGCAGTGGTTGAGAATCCGCCTGCCGATGCAGGGGACACAGGTTCGTGCCCCGGTCCGGGAAGATCCCACATGCCGCGGAGCGGCTGGGCCACACACACACACACACACACACACACACACACACACTCAAAGGAATCTTTCTTTACCTATTATCTCCTATACTAAAAATCTAAGTAAACAATCAGAAAGGCAGCTCCAGCTGTACAGCAAATTCTGTTTGTCATGCACAGTATTACTGTTTAAGGTGAGTGAAAACAAGGAAACTCTTCTTCCTTTTCACTCTCATCCTACAAACATAAAAAACTAGAAATACCCAATGGACCTGGAGGTAATTAATACATAGTCAGCTGAACTTTCTACCTGCAAGATCACTTTAAATGTGCAGTAAACAGCTATAATTGAAATGTGATGATTTAACTAAACCACTGTGTTAGATAGTTACCTTTTTCTTGAACAAATTATCATTTTGTCTTTCCAGTACTCCTGGTCCAACCACTGAAATGATATTCCTTGTAAAACTCATGCCTTCATTAGTATGTTTCTTCCACTTCTGCTTTATGGTTTGGGGTGGCTCCTATCTGATACTTTCCCCAGTGTGTCTAACGGCAAATTAAGGCATAAATGCAGTGGTGGCAGTGGTGGTGGGAAACTCCATTCAGCATGTGCTGGCTCATCTCACAATACCAGGGCTTAGTTTAAGGGTGAAAATCTGAAATCAAAGATGAGTCAGGACTGGCTCAGGGAAGTCTGAACCTAGTTTTGGCAAATCCTGAGAAGATGCAACTATATTAAAATAAGCTCTTATTAGAAACATCACAACAATAATTACTATATCTATTAAAAATGATTTCCTTAAATTGGATTCATTTATATTGAGAGGTATATTTTTCAATTCTATTTATTTTCCTTTCACATGTATATAATTATTTTCCCAACTTTCTTTCTTTTTTTTTTTTTTTTTTTTTTTGTGGTACGCGGGCCTCTCACTGTTGCGGCCTCTCCCGTTGCGGAGCACAGGCTCCGGACGCGCAGGCTCAGCGCCCATGGCTCATGGGCCCAGCCGCTCCGCGGCATGTGGGATCTTCCCGTACCGGGACACGAACCTGTGTCCCCTGAATCGGCAGGTGGACTCTCAACCACTGCGCCACCAGGGAAGCCTGAGATGCATTTTTCAGTTTTCAAGCTGGCCACAGTCAGCACAAGGAATTCGCCTATCAATATCAGCTGGTGGACAGGAGCTATCCAAGACCCAGGGTGCTGCTGGATACTGAAACTGGCATAGTTCCCTTCAAACACAGGGAGCGAACAGATGAGGCATGTTCAGCGACCACACTGATAGGCATCCCCCCCAGAACACATTGCAAGTCCCACTGTACGTAAGCCTACACTTGCTGAGTTCTTAATCTTTTTTGCACCATGGATTTCTTTACTTGTTCTAAGAATAATGTTTTTAAATGAATAAAATAAAATATACATTATTAAAAAATAAAATATATTGAAATATTGTTAACAATTTTTACATGATAATGTATGTGCTTCCTTATTAACACAGTAGAAAACAAGATCTGGGTTCTAATGCAAATCAAAACTACAGTGAGTTATCACCTCACACCAGTCAGAATGGCCATCACTAAAAATTCTACAAATAATAAATGCTGGAGAGGGTGTGGAGAAAAGGGAACCCTCCTACACTGTTGGTGGGAATGTAAATTGGTACAGCCACTGTGGAGAACAGTATGGAGGCTCCTTAAAAAACTAAAAATAGAACTACCATATGACCCAGCAATCCCACTACTGGGTATATACCCTGAGAAAACCATAATTCAAAAAGAGTCATGTACCACAATGTTCATTGCAGCTCTATTTACAATAGCCAGGACATGGAAGCAACCTAAATGTCCACCGACAGACGAATGGATAAAGAAGGTGTGGTATATATACACAATGGAATACTATTACTCAGCCACAAAAAAGAATGAAATAATACCACTTGCAGCAACATGGATGGCCCTAGAGATTATCATAGTAAGTGAAGTAAGGCAGAAAGAAGACAAATATCATATGATATCACTTATAATCTAAAATATGATGCAAATGAACTTATTTACAAAACAGATACAGACTCACAGACATAGAAAACAAATTTATGGTTACCAAAGGGGATAGTAGTGGGGAGGGGAGTAGAGACAAATTAGGACTTTGGGATTAGCAAACTATTATATATATAATAGATAAACAACAAGGTCCTACTGTACAGCACAGGGAACTATATTCAATATCCTGTAATAAACCATAACACAAAAGAAAAAAAAGATCTGCGTTCTAATTACCATAAATTTGAAGTAGTTTATACAATATTTCCAAGATACCTGCAATAACTGTAATGTGATAATGAAAATGTCTGTGATTTCTTTTAGTGAAAAGCCACAGCTACTGCTAATACTACTGTCATATGTTGCCTACATTCATTATTTTTTAAAAATTAATTTATTTATTTACTTTTGGCTGCATTGGGTCTTTGTTGCTACATGCGGGCTTTCTCCAGTTGCGGTGAGTGGGGCTTACTCTCTGTTGTAGTGCACAGGCTTCTTATTGCAGTGGTTTCTCTTGTTGCAGAGCATGGGCTCTAGGTGCGTGGGCTTCAATAGTTGTGGCACATGGGCTCAGTAGTTGTGGCTCACGAGCTTCATTACTCAGTGGCATGTCGGATCTTCCTGGACCAGGGCTCAAACCCGTGTCCCCTGCATTGGCAGGTGGATTCTTAACCACTGCGCCACCAGGGAAGCCCCTACATTCGTTACTGAAGGAAATGTTAACCTTTATTTAGGGGTTAGTGAAAACAAAAATTTAATTTTTTCATCTAAGATCACCCTGAATTCTATCAGTGGACCTCAGGCTAACAATCCCCAATAGTTTGAAAATGAACAAAAACCCAACTAAGAGAGTTAAAGACCCAGTCACTGCCTGATGAAAAAATTTCCAGGCTGGATATGTTCCTTCTCTTTACTTTTATTTTTATTTTTTATTTAAGTATAATTGACCTATAGTATTATATGTTTTAGGTGTACAAGATAGTGATTTGATTTTTTTTTTTTTTTTTTTGCGGTACGCGGGCCTCCCACTGTTGTGGCCTCTCCCGTTGCGGAGCACAGGCTCCAGACGCGCAGGCTCAGCCACTCCGCGGCATGTGGGATCTTCCCGGACCGGGGCACGAACCCGTGTCCCCTGCATCGGCAGGCGGACTCTCAACCACTGCGCCACCAGGGAAGCCCTGATTTGATATTTTTGTACTATAAAAATCACCACCATAAGTCTAGTTAACATTTGTCATCATATAAAGGTATTACAATTATTATTGACTATATTCCCAATGCTGTACATCACATCCCCATGACTTATTTTGTAACTAGAAGTTTGTACATCTTAAACCCCTTCACCTATTTCACTCATCCCCCTGACTCCCCTCCCCTCTGACAATCACCAATTTGTTTTGTTTTCTGTATCTGAGTCTGTTTCTGTTTTGTTACGTTTGCTTGTTTTGTTTTTCACATTCCACGTGTAAGTAAAATCATGTGGTATTTGTCTTTCTCTGTGTGACTTGTTGAAAATGGCAAGATTTCATTCTTTTGTTTAAGGCTGAGTAATATTCCATTGTGTATATATATATATATATATATATATACACACACCACATCTTCTTTA
>NC_041220.1:78518739-78528795 GCF_002837175.3 Physeter macrocephalus | reverse complement strand
ATATTCCATTGTGTATATATATATATATATATATATATATATATATACACACACACCACATCTTCTTTATCCATTCATCCAATGATGGACACTTAGGCTTCTTGGGGATACTCTTTCTTTTCCAACCATTTTATTTGCAAATCTCAGTCTTAGTTACCCAGTGAAAGATTATTCCTACTACCACTGTCTCCCAGTTATCTATTGCTGTGGGTTCCAAGTATATACTAGCGTTTCTAAGCATTAGAAAGCACCCTCAGAATATATCCCTTTCCAAAAGAGACATGCCACACAAAGATGATAATTCAGATAATTTACTGCAAAATATCCTTGAAAATTTAGGAAATATAGGACACTTATCTTACTGATTTAATACCATAGATATTTTGCTTTCAGCTCCTTTAATTCGGAAAAAAGCCCTTTGTACCGCAGCCAAATACTTTTTTGATGAACCCACATTTAGAGGTCAACAGATGATGTTCTAGAAAACCTAGCTTTGAGTGATTAAGATTGGGCCAAAGTAAAAATCCTGAGGATTACAATCTTGGAGTCATCTTTAATATTAGTTTTTAGAAATCTATCTTAATAGCAAAAATGAAACAGAGTGACAGCTGTTATTAAAGACAGTTATTATTGGTAACAGGTAACAGGTGAAAACAACTGTTATTATTGCCAGATATAATAGCAGCATTAACAACATTAATTAAGTCACTACCCTCAAACATTGAAAATATTAGCAAGAGGGGCTTTCAAGTCCTAAATGTAGGCAGTGATTATTTTGTCAAAATAAGTTCAAAACCCTCCTTTAATAAGTGAGGAAACAATTTCATTCATATTCCTCATTTTAAGAGACACTACAGGGCTTCCCTGGTGGCGCAGTGGTTGAGAATCCGCCTGCTGATGCAGGGTACACGGGTTCGTGCTCCGGACTGGGAAGATCCCACATGCCGCAGAGCGGCTGGTCCCGTGAGCCACGGCCACTGAGCCTGCGCATCCGGAGCCTGCGCTCCGCAACGGGAGAGGCCATAGCAGTGAGAGGCCCTTGTACCGCCAAAAAAAAAAAAAAAAAAAAGAGACACTACAATATGCCAGTCAAAAGAAATAGTAATATGAAACTATAATATATAACTATGTAACTACGATCAGTACAGTTAGTGCTGCTAGCAGAGTGACATTTATATATGAGTGTGTTGTAATGTTTCAAAGAATGTGTAAATGATGTTAATAGACTTCAAGAAAACAATTGCTGATGGAGACAAAGACTGTGCTTTATTCTAAAGCAAAGTGCAAATACAGAAAGTGTGCTCATATCAAAAAATGCTTTCACAATAATTATCTTCCATTGAAATAAATCTTTTTTTTTAAGGTACTGATGTAAACTGGGGCCTTGTTCTTTGAAAATAATATCTTGATTAATTTTAAAAGTTAAAGAAACTGTAAAAAGTTGTGCGTGGTATAAACCTTGACATTTAGACTGCGGCAATCTGAATTCTATCTATAGCTGTCCAGAATCATAAGCAAACGAGTTACCAGATATCTACAAGGTTCCTGACAAACCAAACCATTGAGAAACTGTTTGTTAGATAAGTAAATTTGTTAAGTGCAATACTGTTAATTTTATTTGAAATTGTGACAAAATAAATTTTATAAATTGCATTTTGCTTTTTAGTATTATCTCTATATTCTCTTGCTTTCAACTAATTAATTGAAAAAACAATAAATTTCCCTGAAAAAAGTAGCAGAAATAAAATTTGGTGTGAACGCCACACTCATAAATAAAATGTTGTATTAATTGGAAATTGATTCCTCTATGCCCTCTACTTCAATAATTCTAAATGGTAACATTTGGCAACAATTATAAACTCTTTTGGCTTATAATTTTCTGGTTCAAATGTAAGTAAACAAAACATAATGTGATAAGTACAGCAAGTTTGCAGGGTTCAAGCTCAATATATGAAAATCAATCGTATTTTTATATACTTGCAATATACAATCTACAATGAAATAGAGAAATTATTCCATTTATAACAACATCAAAAAGAATAAAACACCTAGGAACTTAACAAAAGAGGTACAAAACTTACACTCATAAAATTACAAAACATTGCTGAAAGAAATTAAATAATATTAAAGAATCTTATTCTTTAATACGAATAAGAAAAAATCCTATGTTCATAATTTGAAGCCTTAATATTGTTAAATGGCAATGTTCTCCAAACTGATTTACAGATTCAACACAATCCTTATAAAAATCCTATGTTGCCTCTTTGTGGAAATTGGTAAGATTTTCCTAAAATTCATATGTAAACTCAGGAGACCTAGGATAGCTAAAATAATCTTGAAAAAAGATGAACATAATTGGAGGACTCACCTTTCTTGATTTCAAAACTTATTACAAAGCAACAGTGTTTAAGATAATGTGGTACTGGGATAAGATATATATGTAGATCAATTGAATAGGATTCAGAGTCCAGAAATAAACTCATATATCTATGGTCAGTTGGTTTTTGACAAAGGTATCAAGACCATTCAACAGGGGGCTTCCCTGGTGGTGCAGTGGTTAAGAATCCGCCTGCCAATGCAGGGGATACGGGTTCAAGCCCTGGTCCGGGAAGATCCCACATGCCATGGAGCAACTAAGCCTGTGCGCCACAACTACTGAGGCTGCGCCCCAGAGCTCGCGAGTCACAACTACTGAGCCCAAGTGCTGCAACTACTGAAGCCCGCACGCCTAGAGCCCGTGCTCCGCAACAGGAGAAGCCATTACAATGAGCCCGCGCACCGCAACGAAGAGTAGCCCCCGCTCACTGCAACTAGAGAAAGTCCTGCGCGCAGCAACGAAGATCCAACACAGCCAAAAAAAAAAAAGTTAAACACATAGTTACCATTTGACCCATTAATTCGCTTACTTTTAGATATATGCCCCAAAGAAATGAAAACATATGTTCACACAAAAACTTAGACATGAATGTTCATAGCAGCATTATTCATAACAGCCAAGGTAGAAACAACCCAAATGTTCATTGACTAATGAATGGATAAACAAAATGTGATTTATCCTTACAATGCAATATTATTTGTCCATAAAAAGTAACGAAGTACTGATATATGCTACAGCATGGGTGAATCTTCAAAACATTATGCTCAGTGAAAGAAGACAGTTACAAAAGAACACCTATTATGTGATTCCACTTACTTAAAATGTCCAAAATAGGCAAATCTACAAAGACAGAAAGTAGATTAGTGGTTGCTTACAGCTGGAGGAGATGGGGAGACTGCGGGGTGATAGTTAAAAAGTGCAGGGATTTTTGGAGGGAGGTGATGAAAATATTGTAAAATTGATTATGGTTAACATTGCACAACTCTGTGACTATACTAAAAGCCATGAATTGTATACTTTAAATGGGCGAATTGTATGGTAGGTGAATTATATGTCAATAAAACCATTACAAAAAAAATATAACAGGACTCAAATCTCAAATGACCCATTATCTTTTTTTTTTTTTTTTTTTTCGGAACTTGGGCCTCTCACTGTTGTGGCCTCTCCCATTGCAGAGCACAGGCTCCGGACACACAGGCTCAGCGGTCATGGCTCACGGGCCAAGCTGCTCCGCGGCATGTGGGATCTTCCCGGACCGGGGCACGAGCCCGTGTCCCTTGCATCGGCAGGCGGACTCTCAACCACTGCACCACCAGGGAAGCCCCCATTATCTTGATCTTGATATCAGACAGATTATTAGGTTCCTATGAAAAAAATCCAAGGTGCATTCATTTGTTCATTCATTCATTCATGGGCATAGAATAGGAAATAGGAGGAGGACCAGGTTTGTGGGTAAAATAGTTTTGGACATGCTGAGTTTAAAAAGCCAGTGGAGGGCTTCCCTGGTGGCACAGTGGTTGAGAGTCCGCCTGCCGATGCAGGGGACACGGGTTCGTGCCCCGGTCTGGGAAGATCCCACATGCCGCGGAGCGGCTAGGCCCGTGAGCCATGGCTTTGGAGCCTGCGCGTCCGGAGCCTGTGCTCCGCAACGGGAGAGGCCACAGCAGTGAGAGGCCCGCGTACCGAAAAAAAAAAAAAAAGCCAGTGGAATATAACCAAGTAAGAGAAGCCCAGTATGCAATCAGAGATATAAATCATCACATCAGGGGAGAACTTTGTACTAGAGTTACAAATCTGAGGTCAATGGTATTTGCTTATAGCAGTTAAAATTATGTATGTAGAAAATGTGTAAGGCAGGGATTTTTGCGGTAGTTGTGGTAAAATACACATAATGTAAAATTTACCATCTTAACCATTAAAAAATATATAGGTTAGTAATGTCCAGTATATTCACATTGTTGTGTAGCCAATCTCAAGAACTTTTTCATATTGCGACATTGCATCTTTATTCTCATTAAACAAATACTCCCCATTTCCACTTCTCCCCAGTTCCTGGAAACCACCGTTCTACTTTCTGTTTCTATGAATTTGACTACTGTAGCTACCTCATATAAATATTTGTCTTTTTGTGACTGGCTTATTTAACTTAGCATAATGTCTTCAAGGCTTATCCATGGTGTAGTATGTGCCAGAATTTTCTACCTTTTTAAGACTAATATTCTATTTTACATATACACATTTTGTTTAGCCATTCATTTGTTGAGGGATTCTTGCATTGCTGAATCCCTAACTTCCTGGCTACTTCAATGACCCTGCTATGAAAAGGAATGTACTAATATCTCTTTGAGATCCTACTTTCAATTCTTTTGGTATATACCCAGAAATGGAATTGCTGGGTCATATGATAATGTTATTTTTAAATTTTTGAGAAAACGGCATACTGCTTTCCACAGCAGCTATACCATTTCAGATTCCTACCAACAGCGCACAAGAGTTCCAGATTTTCCACATCTTTACCAAAACGTGTTATTTTCTGTTTTTGTTTTTATGTAAACATACTAATGGGTGTGAGGTGATATTTCATGCAGTTTTAATTTGCATTTCCCTGATAATTAGTGATGCTGATTATTTTTTTTCACATGCTGTTGGCCATTTTCATATCTCCTTTCGAGAAATATCTATTCAAGTTTTTAGCCCATTTTTAATGCAGTTATTTGCTTTTGTTGTTATTATTGAGGAATTCTTAATTTAGGATACATGGACCACACCTAGTGTGAATGAGTGGGGTTTAAGCAGACCCTGATACTGTATGTGTTTGTGCTTTCTCTTTCTTCAGAGACTCTCTAGCTCTTATCAGATTTGTTTTCCACAGAGAAAATAGCGTTTTCTTTATTTTCTGAATGTGTGAATAGTGTATCTAGGAAAAAAATGCAAAGGATAAAGTATGTTTCCAAGCCCCCTGTTTGTTTATTGCTTTGTTTATGTCTTCTGTCATACGAAGACAGCCATTTTTATATAGTCAAGTATATCTATCTTTTCTTTTAGAGCTTCGGAATTTTTCAGCCATGGTCAGAAAGAAATGTTCCCTCACCCTTAAGGTTGAACATATATAATAACCTACATTTCTTTGTGTGATATCGTTATTGAGTTATATTTTTACATTTAAGTTTTTAAACTTCTAAGAATGTGTTTTATAATAGTGTATAGTGGAGGTCCTTTTTCATTTTCTCCTAGATAGATGGCAATTATTTTAATTTCTTTGCTTGTCAAAACCTATAAGGCAATGTAAATAATATTGGGGTTGGTAGCTATCCTATTTTTCTTTTTTTAAAAGGTCTTTTATTTATTTATTTTTGGCTGTGTTGGGTCTTCGTTGCTGCGCGCGGGCTTTCTCTAGTTGCGGCGAGCTGGGGCTACCCATCACTGCGGTGCACGGGCTTCAGTAGTTGTGGCACTCGGGCTCAGTAGTTGTGGCTCGCGGGCTCTAGAGCGCAGGCTCAGTAGTTGTGGCACACGGGCTTTGTTGCTCCGTGGCATGTGGGATCTTCCTGGACCAGGGCTCGAACCCATGTTCCCTGCACTGGCAGGCAGATTCTTAACCACCGCGCCACCAGGGAAGACCCAGCTATCATATTTTTGATTGAAATGGGTTTTGTGGTTTGCCACTGCATATTTGCTCGCTGAGTTTTGTTAATCTTAAACATATTTAAGCGGTTTCCTTCTACTGTTATTTTTCTAAGAGATTTTATCAGGAATGGCTGCTGAATTCTATTGAATATGTTTTTAGCATTTATTGACATGCTTACTTTTTCTCCTTTACTTTATTGATGTAATAGATTATTTGGTAATGAACCACTTTTATATTCTGGAATAAATCCTATTTGGTCATAGTATATTATTCTTTTGCTACACAATTAGATTTGTTTGCTAATATTTTATTTTGAATTTTTGCATCTACATTCATAAGTGAGATTGGTTTGTACTTTATGTTATTATACTATATTTTTTAGGTTTGGGTATTAAAGTTTGCCGTTTTATGCAGTGAATTAGAAGAGTTTCATCTGGAATGATAAATAACTTGGTAATTATATCTTCTTTTAAAGTCAAATAAACTTGGCAGGGAAGCCATATTGTTTTGGTGGCCTTTTTTGACAGAAGACTTTAAACCATCTTTTCAATCTCTTCTATAATAATTTGTCTGTTCATATTTTCTACTTCTTTTGGGGTTAATTTTACTCACTTGTTTTTCACCAGGAAATCATTAATTTTCTCTAAAATTTCAAACTGCTGCCATGGAATTTCATGAAGTAATCTCTGTAACTATTCCTTTAATCTCTCCTGTATCTGGGGATAGGACTTCTTTCTCATTCCTCATTTTGCCTCTTTCTGCTCCTTGCAGTGTGTGAGGAGGGAAAACGGGAGGAGAAAGTGTCTATTTCATTAATCTTTTCAAAGCACCAGATTTTAGATTTATTTGCCCTCTCTATCATTTTTGTTTTTTATTTCATTGGTTTTGGCTTTTAGCCTTAATAACTCTCCCTTATTTCTCTGGTTATTTTTCCTTTTTCTCATTGCTAATTTCTTAAAATAGATTCTTAGTTCCTTCAATGTTTATTTTTGTTTTCTAATGATGATTAAATCCATGATAAACTTTTTTTTTAAAGATAATTTTCCAGGACTTCCTTGGTGGTCCAGTGTACAGCTCCATGCTCCCAATGCAGGGGGCCTGGGTTCGATCCCTGGTCAGGGAACTAGATCCCACATGCCACAACTAAGGGTTCTCATGCTGCAACTAAAAGCTCCCTTGTGCTGCAACTAAGACCTGCCACAGTCAAATGAATAAATAAACATTTAAAAAAATAAAGATATTTTCCCAAAGATTTCTATTTTCTACTTTTTTTTTCATTTTTCTTTATTTTTTTCCAGACAGAATTTTTTTTATTTTTATTTTTTTAAATTTTTGGCTGCATTGGGTCTTCGTTGCTGCGCGCAGGCCTTCTCTAGTTGTGGCAAGCGGGGCTACTCTTCGTTGTGGCGTGCAGGCTTCTCACTGTGGTGGCTTCTGTTGTTGCGGAGCACCGGCTCCAGGCACGCGGGCTTCAGTAGTTGTGGCACGTGGGCTCAGTAGTTGCTCTGTGGCATGTGGGATCTTCCCGGACCAGGGCTCAAACCCGTGTCCCCTGCATTGGCAGGCGGATTCTCAACCACTGCGCCACCAGGGAAGTCCCTACTTTTTTTTTTTTTGGCTGTGCTGCATGGCACATGGCATCTTAGTTCCCCAACCAGGAATTGAACCCGCGACCCCTACAGTGGAAGTGCGGAGTCTTAACTACTGGACCACCAGGGAAGTCCCCGTGATAAACTTTTGTTATCTTTTTTTTAATAAATAAATTTTAAAGCTTGTAAAAATTTTTTTAAATTTATTTTCAGCTGCATTGGGTCTTTTTTTTTTTTTTTTTTTGCGGTACGTGGGCCTCTCACTGTTGTGGCCTCTCCCGTTGCGGAGCACAGGCTCCGGACGCACAGGCCCAGCGGCCATGGCTCACGGGCCCAGCCGCTCTGCAGCATGTGGGATCTTCCCGGACCAGGGCTCGAACCCACGTCCCCTGCATTGGCAGGCGGACTCCCAACCACTGCGCCACCAGGGAAGCCCCATGTATCTTTTTGAATTATAGTTTTGTCTGCATGCATATGTTTTTTTGATACCTTGTTAAGCATGTTCCTTATAGCTACCACATGGCTGAATTTTGCTTTTTCACCAAATCTGGCAGTTTCTGCTTTTTAATGGCTACATTGAGCTTATCACATCTAATGTTCTTATCTTACATGATATTGATCAATTTAATTTAGATTTTTCTTTGCTCTTTTCTTTTTCTCTATATTTTCTCATTTCAACAAATTAATATACTTTCCATTATCCAATTTGGCGTATCTCCTGTATTTTTTCCCATTCTATCCCTTTCCCTGCCCTCTATATCAGAATATATGTCTCTAGTATTATTTGAAAATAAGTTAACCCTGAGTTGCAGTATAACTCCCACTATAATGTTCTAATCCAGCCCTGCTAACCACCACCCTATCCCCAATTCCCCTCCCTCCCACAGCTAAGACCTTTAGGACAGTTCTACTCACTTTCCTTTTCCACTATTCTCCACATCCCCATGGATCATCTCGGACTCCTCCTCCACCCCTCCTCCACAGACCCCGATAGCCAGAAGACCTATTGCTTCCTGGCCTCATTTTAAAAAATCTTCTATTTAAATCAATTAATAAGTCCATCCTTACCTATTTCATGGAGTGGTTGGAAGCTACAATGAGAAACCTTCTGTGAAAGCACTTTGTGAACTGTGAAATAATGTCCAAATACTAGGGAGGGAGGATGTGTAGGGAAGACCTGGCTGGTCTTGATCACAGTGGACAGTTGTGGACAAGGTGAGATTATAGTCTCTGTGCTTCTGTGCCAGGAAGAAAAAGTGCTCCAGCTCTATTACTCAGTACAAAATCACCACTACTTGAGATTTCCTCTCAGCCAAGGTATTTTATTACAGGGTACATGCATTTAATGGACACATTTTAAGAGATTATAACGTCAGAATCTATTAACAACGTAGAAAGCTAAATATCTTACAGAAATGGGACTCTGAACAGTAAAGTTCTGATAGGATAGGACACTTTTGAAGTATGGAAAACTGCCTGGAAATAGCTCCCTGAAATGTGTCTGAGTCCTCTCAGAGTTCCAAGCAGAAGACTGAGGGATCAGGCAGTACCTAAAAGAAGAGAAAGTTAAAAAAGAAGCCAGCACATTTTCACTTTTTCATAGTGTTGCCTCCTGCCTGTGCTGGTTTAGAAGTTTGAGGTGTTACATGGACTCAAGCCAGGACATAACACTGTACCAGCGCTGTCATGCAGAGATATAATGAGAGCCACATGTATAATATTAAAATGTTCTAGTAGCCACATTTTTTTAAAGTAAAAATATGAAATTAATCTTAATATATTTTATTTAACCTAATATATCTACAATATTGTTATTTCAATATGCCATTAACATGAAATTATTAATGAGATATTTTCCTTTCTTGTTTTCTTACTAGGTCTTTGAAATCTAGTGTGTATTTTATACTTACAGTATATCTTAATTTGGACTAGCCACAGTTCAAGAGCTCAATAGCCACATGTGGCACGTGGCTGCCTGATTGGACAGCACTGCTCTGCCGTGAGGATGGTAAATACAGCACAGTCCTGGACTCTCCCACACCTCACCCCAGGTGGAAGTCACCCATCAGCCACAGCATCCTTCCTTAATGAGCCCTGGTGTGGTTTCCTGATTCTTGTCACTAGAGAGAGCCTGACAGTCAGGCCCTCTATTAGAGTTGGCACCTCAACAGAAGGCAAACTTCAGCAGAAGGTCAGTTTCATGAGGGTGGGACTTTGGTCTGTTTTATTCACTGCTGTATCCTAACACCTAGAGCAGTGCCTGGAACGTAATGGGCATTCAATAGATACTTATTCAATAAGTTATATCTACTTGCCATCCTCGTTGTAGAGCTGGTGAACACAGCTCATTTCCAGTAATTATTACTATCTGAGAATAATTTTAGGTTTTTTTTTTTTTTTTTTTTTTTTTTTTTGCGGTATGCGGGCCTCTCACTGTTGTGGCCTCTCCCGTTATGGAGCAC
>NC_041220.1:78504051-78518723 GCF_002837175.3 Physeter macrocephalus | reverse complement strand
GACGAGCAGGCCCAGCGGCCATGGCTCACGGGCCCAGCCGCTCCGCGGCATATGGGATCCTCTCGGACCGGGGCCCGAACCCGCGTCCCCTGCATCGGCAGGCGGACTCTCAACCACTGCGCCACCAGGGAAGCCCTCTGAGAAAAATTTAAAATTAAGCCTAAACTTTATAGAGAGAACATTTTCAAAACTTGTAAATTAAAAGAAAATTCTAAGTCAGTTTTAAAACTGAAACGAGCCAATCCCTCTCTTGCTTCACTCACTGCTCTACTACTGAAAACAAATTTTAACCTTTACAGATTTTCTAGTAGGAGTTACACTATGACATTAAAAAAAAAAGGAAATCAGCCCATGGCTATATTTATCACAATGCCTATAATCACATTGTTTGCTGAATATGTGACTGTAGTACTATACAACACAATCTAACACTTTGCAAAGTTTTCTAAACTTTCAGTCTATTTCTTAACAAATTCTTTGAAGAAGCACAGGATCAAATGAACAGGTGCATTCAGAGCAATTGGTCACAACACTTGAGTCAAGTCACTGCCTTTTAGAGTTTTAGAAAACATCCTAATAGAACCTTAATTTTATGATCATTATCATGGTTATTATCATAACTATTCTTTGTTGAGTGCTTATTACATTCTAAGAATGATGCTCAGGGTTTCATGCACATTATCTCATTAAAGCCTTAAAATAATGCACATAGTCACTTACTTAAAGTCATCTAGCTAATACATGAAATAGCCAGGATGAAAATCCTGCTCTGCCTGACTCTCAAGTCCAGAATCTTGTCCACTCAGTTTGTCCACCCTCCTCATTTTTGTAGTGAGAATACGTAAGTCCCCCCAAATCATGTGATTTATCCAAGATTATACAGCTATTAAGTGGCAGAGTCAGAACTAAAATCTACATCTCCTACTCTCAGGACCAGATTCTTTTCTCCATACAACACAGTTTGTTCATAAGCAAAGCATGGGATAATAAGTTATTCAAAACATATATTTAAAATAATTGAACTTAGAATTTGACCTTCACATAGAGAAAACTAGTGATTCCTGATTTTTAGTCTATTTTGCCACTAACAGCAAAGTACTGTTTTGGGCAGCCAGGATGGGGATTTGGGGAAGCAGAATCAAGGCAGTCGGTAGGGTACATAATCATTGATCCTGGTCCCAAACTAAGTGAATGAAGTGAACCGTTATCTGTGACAGTGGTCAGAGATTAAATGTTACTAGTAGAGAGACTCCACAGAAGACCACAGAAAGCCTTGGTTGGAGCTAAGAAGCATGAAATGTGATTTAAAGGGGAGAGAGCTGTCCTGGGTTGCTCACAGAGTGGAAACTGTCTCTCCAGATCCCTCCTGGGGGCTCTTCCCACACCTCTGCCCACGTCTTTCAATCTCCAGCATGGCCTGGGTGATTCCTGGATGGCTGTGGGCCAGAGGCCGGGGGAGTGTCCCAGCCCTGGGTGTTTTCAGGGCTGCCCTGAATGTTCAGCTCTGGAAAGCAGCAGGTGCCTTGTCAATCTCCATAAGCCCCAGGAGAACTTAGAACAATGGGCTTCTCAGTCCTGGCAGTCCTGCTGCTCTCCTCAAGGCCACCTCCTTTCCATTTAAGTCCCTTTTTATTGAAGCCAGTTGAATGCTGTCTTATCCTCATTAAGGGGGCTTGGGCTTCTCCCGGCTACAATTAGATTTTTATGCCACCTGGGCACAGAAGCTCACTTTATTTCCAGTGTCCCACCATTCTGGTAAATTTTTCACTTTGAAGCTCACAATGAATTTTTGTTCAGCAAACTATTCGATGAAAGGAAAACTACACTGGCACACAGCAGTAAAAATACTAGCTGAGGTATGCAGAAAGTCCAGTGCAAGAGACATGGTGACTAATAATCAACTGTGGGAAGTAACTGTCTCAGCTCAAACACCTGAAATTGTTCCTATAACTCCCCTTGCTGGGCAATGTGAAGAGTGACACAGAAAAAAAATTGTACACTTCCTGTCCTCCCAGATATTTCTTCCTCTTACCATGTATCCAAATACCTCAAGGTTAGAAAAGACAAAATGGTTAGAAAAAAAAAAAAAAGGTAAGTAAAAAATCTAGTATGAGAGGACTAAAATCAACAGCTTTGTTTGCGATGTTTTTGAGGGGTCAGCTATTCAAGTGGGAAATGCAATGATGTAATAATCACTTTGATGGAGAAGAAAGTGTCTTCCTCGGTATGAAAACTACATGCCATTCACCCTCACTTACCTCATAAGAAAGAACGTAAGTTACATGGGCAAGATTTATATCCATAGCACCAGGGATTCTAGCTATTTCAAAGCCATGATATCCAGCTAATCTCAGGGTAGTGGGTGAAAATGAATTATATTTATTGAATCTGGCACTAATCATGAGGAACTGCAAACACAAAAGTACCATCAATTCAGTTATCTCAGTGAAATGACATTTTTAATTCAGAAAGAAAATTCCTGTAACATATACATATTGAGAAATTAAATACTGGCACTACACTCAGTTTATTTAATCTTAGCGAAAGGCGAAATGGGGAATGTAGTCCACCAAGTACACAGATTTCTGACAGTTATACTCTTTAGAATGTTCTGGAAGATATAAGCAGGTATCAGCTACAAAAACTCATTGTCACTTAAAATTAAAGTACTAGTTCCTATGCCCCTGAGTCTTGTCTTATAATAGCAGATTTGTTCTTTCTTGAGGTTCTGCCAGCTAACAGTCTCATCTCTAAGGCAGCTTCTGGTCTTACCCCATAAACAAATTCTGTATAATCCAGAAAGAGTTTTCCTCCTGGCGGTTAAATAACTCTAAGAAAATAAGCTTATTTGAAGGCCATTTAGAGATTTTACATTAACTTTCTGAAGTTCTCCCATGTTACTTAATACTTTTATGTTCTTCTAATAATTTGCAAAATGATATCCTCATGGCAATTATATTCACTATTGTTGATCTGGAGTGATTGTATATACTACAGGATATCAATGATTATTTATTGGTGATATGGGTCAAAATGATCAAATATCAGATCATTCCCCCTAAAATGTTAAAAATCTGCCTATCCCTGCTTCAACTCATTTATCCTGTGTGGTTAATAATGCTGTTAAGCTCTTCCAATGACACTGGGCATTGCAATCTTTAAGATATGATGTCTAAAACAAGGACAACAATATAGTATTTAATGGTCAGATGAAGCTGGAGTACCATATAAGATTGAGGGACCTGGATCTGTCACATTCTAAAAGTGGCACTGTCAAATGGGAGGACCAAATTGCAAAGGTGAGACCAGGATACAGCAAGAGGACTCAAAGCATGTGATACCAGGAAAACATGACTCCTCCACCTTCTCCTTACTTATTACCTTCTGTTTCCACCTCTCTCCCTTTACAGTTTGGGTTCCATGGCCCATTACTGCAGCTACTTTCTTATAAATAGCTTTGTCATCCTATCTCCATTTAGTTCTTCCATCGCAACTGCCAGGCAAAAGACTGACTCTGGATCAAATCACCTCTTCCCTTCTCTGCTGAGCTCCCCAGGCTGCTCAGCTTGCAGGAGAAATCATACAACTGCATGGATTGATTCCACCAGAGACTAATGGTCTTCAACCTCAGTTGGTCCCTCAATTCAGCCTGGTAGTCATTTTGTATTTTCCTAGGTGGCTCTTTCTGTCTGCCATGCTTCACAGGATTTAGCTTCTCTTCACTTTCCTCAAACCTCTGACATCAGCATGAAATCTGCCTTCTTACCCAACAGAGAAAATGGTGCTATTCAGATAGGAGCTCTTTCAGTTTCCTACCTCGAGGGGTGTGGTGGTAAATTACTGATAACTGACAGTCTTCAGGGTGTGATGTGGGGGAGTTCTGATCTGCTGTGTCTGCCAATTTCCGTGGTGTAAATATTCCCATTATGGCTGAATTCAAGCTATTAACATAAGTTAACCAGATCTCAAAATTCCTGAAAGTTTAACAATTGGCTCCGGTGAGCTAGTAGGAGCTGGCACCAGCACACACTGCGTGAAACCCAGAAACAAATGCATCCAAAACATCCTCTCCTTCCCTCTCAGTTACAATGAAAGAGACATCTCTCCTCTTTTCCTCATCTATCCAAAGTGAATGCCTCCTGCCTTCTGCAATATTTTGTTCTATCAGTTAAAACCCTTCTCTTGCATCTTGAAATTCTTTTTTTTTTTTTTTTTTTTTTTTTTGGCTGAGCCACAAGGCATGCGAGATTTTAGTTCCCTGACAAGGGATTGAACCACCGGACCTCCAGGGAAGTCCCTCTTGCATCCTCAACTTTCCCCTCTTTATTGGCTAATTCCTTTTACCTTTTAAATTTAGCTAAAGTTTGTTTGTTTGAAGAAAACTTCATTTGATCTCACATTTCTCTTCATCTATGTCACAGACCCATTTCTTCAAAGGATTGTTTCCACTGCCTTATCTTCAGATCACTCATTTATCTCCTAAAATCTGGTTTTCCACTGAAATCCCAAAATTACCAACAACTTCCTTGTTACTAAATTCGATAGAGAATTCTTGGTCCTTCTCTTACTGACTTCTTTTTAGCATTTGACACATTTGACCACTTCTTTTCTTTGGCTTCTGTGACACAATGAGCCTCTGATTCTCCTCCTTCCTCTTGGCTTCTGGCTCCTTAGTAGGCTCCTCCCTTTGG
This sequence comes from Physeter macrocephalus, assembly GCF_002837175.3. NCBI lineage: Eukaryota > Metazoa > Chordata > Mammalia > Artiodactyla > Physeteridae > Physeter > Physeter macrocephalus. The sequence goes on along the minus strand of NC_041220.1, from coordinate 78,514,032 downwards.
TTCGTTTCTTACTTGTTGGTGTTCCTCATTCTATCCTGAGATCCCTTCTCTTCTTATTATACTTTCCCTGGAACTCATCTCTTTCCATGGCTTCAATTACCATCTCTAGACTCACTGGTCCATGGCTCCAGGCCAGTCTTCTGAGCTTTAGACACGTACCACCCACTGCCCACTATGCATATTCATGTGGATATCTTTAGAGGCACGTCAAGCCTAATATTTCTAAAATTGAAATCTCCCCAAATCTCCTCCCCTTCTGTGCGCTCAGCTCAGTGAATGGCCCTGAGTTGCCTATGCCAGAAACAGAATAATCCTTGCCTCCTTCTCTCTAATATCGCATTCCAATGAATCACAAAGTCCTGCTGATTCAAGTTCCAAAATCTCTCTTCCTTCTACTTCTCATCATCCTCCCTGCCACCACCCTGGTTCAGTCACACTACCTCTCACCAAGATTATCCTTCCTAACTAGTCTCCCTGCTTCCAGGCTTACTCACCCTAGTCCATTCTCCATTCTGCAGTAATCTCTCAAAAACTCAAATCAGGTCATGTCACTTGCCTCCTTAACACCTTTTGATGGTTCTCCCTTGTTTGGGCGATAGAGTTCAAACTCCCTGATGTGACCTATGAGCCCCTGTGTGGTCTGACCCCCATCTGGGGTCTCTGTCTGCTTCCCACCCTGTTCACATTGATCTCATTTTTTTTTTCCAGATTCCTAACTATGCCATGTGCTGTTTCATCTCTGATCCTTTGAATATACTGCTTATTTTGCCAGGAACACCATAATTTACTTCTTGCTGCCTCCCATCTCTCTTTCTCTAACTAACTCTTACTCATTCTTAGAACTTACTTCCTGCATAAATGCCACTAACCTGGCTTCCCTCACTTTTCCCACTATTGCATTTAACAAAATGTACTACAATGATTGTTTTACTTGTCTATCTCCCTCATAGATACAAATCTCCATGAGGGCAGGAACCGTGTCTCTTCTCTTCACCACCCCATTGATTTTAATTATGAAACCCCATATCCAGTAGCAGTCAGTCCCCATCCACTCCCCAAGCCCAGCCCCTGGAAAACACTAATCTACTTTCTGTCTGTATGAAATTCATCTCCCTCAGCAAGTTCACAGAAATATTGAGAAATATTGAGCCTGGACCTAACTACAAACTTTTAGAATAAGAATATTGTTAGTGACTTACGGCAAATGATTAAACCCTCCTGTGTCTTATCTTCCTTAACTTTGAAAGGATGTCTACTCATTCAAGGATGCAGGCCATAAAAGGACCTGTAGTTTTTGATAAGGCATTCATCGCTCAGTTTCTCATCTATTTTCTTGGTCAGTTTATAGCATTTCCAATTTCATGAGTGTTGATTTCACAAGTGTTGCCCAAAGCAAAACCTCTCATTACGTTTCAAAAACCTCCTGTTTTGCTATGGCTGGCTCCTCAGGTCCCTGCCTTCTGCCTAGGATCCTCTCTGTTCTCTAGACATGAATTTCTTCCACTCTGATCTCAAGGAACTTAGATCCCTGCAAGTTTACCATGTAAAAACTTGTCTTACATAAAATGTCTTATCGTTCCCATCCAAAACCTATTTATTTATTTATTTATTTATTTTGCGGTATGCAGGCCTCTCACTGTTGTGGCCTCTCCCATTGCGGAGCACAGGCTCCAGACACGCTGGCTCAGCGGCCATGGCTCACGGGCCCAGCCGCTCCACGGTATGTGGGATCTTCCCGGACCGGGGCATGAACCCATGTCCCCTGCATCGGCAGGCGGACTCTCAACCACTGCGCCACCAGGGAAGCCCCAAAACCTATTTATGATTAAGACTTTTTTTAGACTTTCAGTTTTTGTTTTCAGAAATATGTAATGAAAAAAGCAGTGAAAATACAATAGACATTATTTTAAGGGCCAAATACATCCACCATTTCCAAGAACTCCATGGCTGCTTTGTGAATTGTAATTGGAGAAACAGGCGGATTAATTAACCTTTTCCTCCAATATCATAGGTAATGTTAATTGAAGACTATGAAGTACCAGGTACAATGCTAAAACCGTAATTTACATTAGTCTTGAACTCAGGGCAACCTTGAACTTGCTGCAACTCAGGGTAGCAAGGTAGGCAATATTGCTACCTACCTTTTACAGATGAGGAAACTGAAGCTGAGAGATTAAATGACTTGCCCAAGTTTACACAGCTAGTAACTAAAGGTGGAACCTGGGTCAATTTCTGACTACAGAATCCAGAATCCATTATGTTCTTTCTGGAGAAAAAAAAATTAATGGTAAAGTTAAATGGTAGCTTAATCTCAAGCTGTCTACCCTGAAAAATAGAATTAAGTTCTGATTTAAATATTTATGGCATCTAATTTGAATATGTATTTGATAATAGAAAGATATAAATATTTACATGTGTGAATACATAGGCACCTTGAGAAACACTTGTGTTTCCTAATCACAAATTTCATTGCTTCTTCACTCTGATTGTTAATATGCTATCACAGGATAGGACTGAACTGGGGAAGTTCAACAGTGAAAAATGTCTGCTATTAAGATGATTGAATCCCTCTCATTTCCTTCCCATAATGCTAGATGCACATAGCTAAACTGAGTCATTTTCATTTTTGTAATAATTTCAATTAGTGGCATTTAGATCTCTGGCACATAGCAGGCTCACTAAATATCTATTGAATAGATTAATGGGTTTGCCCCTTTTCAGAACTCTATCACACTTAATTCCTAAAGTCAGGACCTGCAAAAAGAGAAGTTTGAGATAAAAGAGTACTAAGGATTGCAATTCTAGGAGTCTGTACATACCATTCAGTCCTAAAATATATACCACACTTGCTCCCTAAGTGCTTCATTTACTTTAGTCTTGTTTCCTGAACCAGATTCCAAACAAGGACTGTCATTTATATAAACCCCATGGAACCTAGTACACTGCTGGTCTTATAGTAGATAATCTATCAAAATGCTCACCATATTCTCTTAATGGTATACGTTTAATAAATATTTGTTAATATGGTTAGGAAAATTATTATCAAGTTGATAAATTTCATTGGAACCACCAACAGCCTCTTTACTTCTAATTTTCATAAATTGAACTTTAATTTTCCCCCAGGTTAACACTAGTGTAGTAAATAAATTATAATTTACAACTTAAAATTTTAAGCCAGGTAAATATATACAATGTAATAGCATTATAAAGAATTACTCTGATGTCACCTTTATGTTTATGAGTCAGATAAAATTAATTTGTTTGCATGGTCTATGTGGGTTTGATCTCAGCCATACACTAGCATTTTTTTTCTCATACAACTTTTTGATTAAGATATAATTCAAATGCTTAAAATTCAACCTTTCAAAGTATACCTCTGTGCAACCATCACCACTAATTCCAGAACATTTTGATCACCCCAAAAAGAAACCCCATATCCAGTAGCAGTCACTCTTCATTCTTCCTTCCTCCCCAACTCCTGGCAACCAGCAATCTATTTTTTGTTTCTATGGATTTTCCCATTCTGGACATTTCATATAAATGGAATCATACAATTGGTGGCCTTTTCTATCTGATTTGTCTCCCTTAGCATGATGTTTTCAAAGCTCAAACCATGTTGCATTATGTATAGGTCCTTGATTCTTCTCTATGGGTTGAATAATATTCCATTATCTAGATAAAGACATTTTGTTTACTTGTTCATCTGTTCGGATTGTTTCCACCTTTTGGCTATTGTGAATAGTGCTGCTATGAACATTCCTATACAAGTTTTTGTTTGGACACCTTTTTCTCATTTCTCTTGCATATATACATGAGAATGGCATTGCTGAGTAAAATAATGATTTTACGTTTTCGTTCTTGAGAGAACTACCAATCTGTATTCCAAAGTAATTGCACCATTTTCTTTCCCACCAGTAATGTATAAAAAGTGTTCCAATTTCTCTGTCCTCACCTTGTTATTTTCCTTTATTATTATTTTTATAATCATCCTAGTGGGTGTGACGTGGTATCGATTTGCATTTCCCTAATGACTAATGATGTTGAGTATCTTTTCATGTGCTTATTGGCTATTTGTGTATTTTCTTTGGAAACATGGCTATTCAGATCCTTTGCCTGTTTTTTGATAGGGATATTTGTCTTTTTTATTGTCAGTTGCAAGAGTTCTTTATAATTTCTGGATACAGGTCTCTTATCAAATATATTTGAAAATATTTTCTCCCATTCTGTGGGTTTTTTCATTTTCTTGATAGTGTCCTTTACATTGTTTTTACTCTTGATAATATATATTTAAACATTTGATGAAGTCCAATTTATCCATTTTTTGGTATATGGTACATATACTAAATTAAAACTTTTTCATGTGTAATCATATACATTATCCACCATCATTTATACAGAAGCAATACAAAAGATTATAGATTTAAGTAGTGGAAAATGACAATTTCCAAGTAATCAAGCATATTAAATAAGAACTCACAGTAAATATAGTTAATCTTTTTATTTATTTATTTTTTTGCGTTACGCAGGCCTCTCACTGTTGTGGCCTTTCCCGTTGCGGAGCACAGGCTCCGGATGCGCAGGCTCAGCGGCCATGGCTCACGGGCCCAGCCGCTCCACGGCATGTGGGATCTTCCCGGACCGGGGCACGAACCCGTGTCCCCTGCATCGGCAGAAGACTCAACCACTGAGCCACCAGGGAAGCCCAATACAGTTAATCTTAACAAAAATTAATCAGAAATTTTCCTGTCTTGAGGATAGTAAGTAAAAATATAATAACATACATTTCCTTTGTATGTTGCATTAAACTCAGTGACTTTCATAGCATTTGCTTAATCTTTATCTGTAGATAGTCCTTCTGTAATAATTTTAGCAGGTAAGAGGAATTTTGATAAACCCATTATATATCTCTTTTATTTTCAGAAACATAGTCAATTTTAAGTTGTCCTGTTCAAATAAAGTAGAAAGAAGTAATAGGCAAGATTAGAGCTATTTCCTTATTCAGTAGTTGATGTTGGAAATTTTATTCGAGGCAACATAATGTCAAGGTAGTTACTTATCAGACCGACTTAGTACCTTTCTTGAGCAGATATTTCAATTTGAAAGCATTTTAACAACTATATAAACTTCGTACCCAGAGAAATATCACAGACAGCAGCAGAATTCCAGAAGAGAACAAAGAAACAAAGATCAAGCAGGTTTGCCAAATAGTAGGTCCCTGTGTTTGAAACAACTGGAGAACTTTGTAGCAATTCCATTTTAGAAGTTTTCTGTAAACTAGAGTTTAACATCCAAAGCACAAAGCTCAATTTGGAGATGAAGACACTGTTAAATTATTGGGTTAAACAGATCGCAGTTACAGAATCCTCCATAACTAGCATTGCTTACTTTCCAGTATCATAATTTATTCTAATCCTCTATTAAATTCAAGTTTCTGAGAAAAAAATGTAAAGTGATAATAAAAAAGTATCCTCCTAAAGAAGACTTTGCTTTAAAAAATCAACTAACAGAAATTAGAATGAAGAGGTTTTGCATGGATATTGAAGCAGAAGCTATTTTTAGTTTTCAATAAAATTAGGAAGATTGGCTGTGGGGCATTGGTGGTTTCTGAAATATAATTTACTTCATATTGTCAAATGCCCTTTCAGATTGTACCTTTCATCCACAAAAGAAAATCTCTTTCAGCAACTAGAGGTGAGAGCATTTTGACATGGCACATATACAAAATCACGTGGCATCGCGGTTGTTCTTTGGGGACAGTGGTGCCCAGTCCTTTCTCACTCTCATTTTAGTTGAATATTAAAAAAAAGTTTTGTCATCAGGAGGTTTGTCCACTTAAGATTAACAGCCAGTTGACATGGCTATGAAAGCAAGCCTGCCTTGCCAGGGAATGATCACTCTGGGTTTTCTTACATTGTGAAAGTTGGTGAGTGTGTCTTTCCTTGGATTCTCTGAAATCCTTTTTGGTGACACTCGCTTGTTTGTGACCTGGGAACATACAATGGCTGCTTTTCAAATTGGGGTATCAGTGTAAGCTTTGTGATGGCAGAGACTGTCATAACTTCTATAGCCCCAATGTCTAAAATAGTCTGGTGAGGTGTTTATAAATAATTATTGAATAAAAGAGAAGAGGAAGAAGGAAGAGAGGAAGAGAAAGAGAAAGGGGGAGGGAGAAGGGGGGAAGAAAGAGAAAGGGAGAAGAGAAAGCGGGAAGGTAAAAGGGAAAGAAAAAAAAGGAGCAGAGGGGCTTCCCTGGCGGCGCAGTGGTTGAGAATCCACCTGCCAATGCAGGGGACACGGGTTCGAGCCCTGGTCTGGGAGGATCCTACATGCCACGGAGCAACTAGGCCCGTGAGCCACAACTACTGAGCCTGCGCGTCTGGAGCCTGTGCTCCGCAACAGGAGAGGCCGCGATAGTGAGAGGCCCATGCACCGCGATGAAGAGTGGCCCCCGCTTGCCACAACTAGAGAGAGCCCTCGCACAGAAACGAAGACACAACACAGCAAAAATAAATAAATTAATTAATAAACTCCTACCCCCAACATCTTCTTTAAAAAAAAAAAAAAAGGAGCAGAGTAGAAGAAGTAGTAAGGGGAAAGGGTATACATTGATACTGCATCACTAGGATTATATGGTGGTGGGGAGGAGATATGCAAAATTAAAGGACAAGTATAGGACTATTTGGGGAGGATCAACTTTACCCAGAAAACTGAAGTGGGGAGCAGAATATTATATTAAAATAAACATAAATATGTGATAGAGGAAGATGCAAAACTTGTATTAGATAAGAAACTTATTCCCTGCCTCCACAGACTCATAGAATCTCAAATTGGGAAGAAATCAGAAGAAATCACATCAGCCATATCAGAAGCTTTAAAACAGGGGTTGGCAAACTTTTTCTGCAAAGGGCCAGATAGTAAATATTTTAGGCTGTGAAGGGCAGAGTCTCTAGCACACCTGCTCCATTATGCCACTGTAGCATAAAAGCACCACACACAATATGTAAAAAAATGTGTATGGCTGTGTGTCAATAAACCTTTACTGACAGAAACAGGTGGTGGGACATCTTTGGCCTGCGGGCTGTGGTTTGCGGACCCTACTTGCATATTTCCCACAATATCCAGACAATGCTTATAACCACTGTTAATATCTGCAGTAACAGGGAACACACTACTTTTCAAGGAAAACTATTCCATTTTTGTATAACTGTCATTATAGAAAGGCATTTTTATATTGAGTCAAAATACACTTTGGTGTTGTTATGGACTGAAAGTTTGTGTCCTCCCAAAATTTGTATGTTGAAATCTAATCCCCAAAGTAATAGTATTTGTAGAAGGGACCTTTAAGGAGATACCTAGGTCATCAGAGTGGAGCCCTCATGAATGTAATTAAGTGCCTGTATAAGAAGAGGCCAAAGAACTAGGTCACTTGGGTGTTTTCCTCTACCATGTGAGGGTATAACAAGAAGTCAGCAGTCTGCAACCCAGATGAGGGCTGTCACTAGAACCTGACCATGCTGGAACCCTGATCTCAGACTTGCAGCCTCCAGACTGTGAGAAAGAAATTTCTGTTTATAAGCCACCCAGGATATGGTACTTTGTTATAGCACCTGAACTAAGACAGGTACTATCTTAATGTTTGTTTATTTTTGTTGTTGTTGTTTAAGGTGCTATAATTCAATGATTTAGAACAGGATGCTTTGTTTTTTTAGACAGCTTTTGCTTCTACTCAAGATGGAGTAACAATGACTTGATTTACTCTCCCACCTGAAGCAATCAAAACTGAACAAAATATAGGAAATGACAGAATTCTAGATATTGACACTAGGCAACCAAGGACAGTGATCCCTGAGAGATGGGAAACAAATGAGGTAAGGCCACAATTGCCTGCAGCTTACTGTCTAGAGAAAATTTCCAGGCCTCAGAGAGTTGGGAACCCACGTGGAACCCAGCAGTATTTCCCCAACTCTCCCTTGGAGTTGCTGGTCCAAGGGAGCCAAGGTCAACAGAATTCACAGAGCAGATTCCAGGATCAGAGAGAGCAGCACAGAGAGACACCTCTGGAGATGTGCAGAGGGTCCCCTTTAGTTTTTGGTTGAGTGCCGATCTGTGAATGTGTGTGAGGAAATTACCCAGGGTCAGGAAAAGAACCACCTGAAAGGATTAGAGGGAAGAGTGACTAGTTCTTGGAGCTCACGAAAGGCCAGAAATAGTCCCTGTTCCTAAAAGACAGAATGGAAAATCTCATAATTTGCAGATACTGGTTATAATTCTAAGAAGAGTCTTGTCTCAGGGGTGGGGGAAAATTATTCCTAGACTAAATGCTGCTCTGGTCCTGGATAAATAAACTTAAGAGTTAGATCTGAAAGGATCCGTTTCCAAAAAGCTTAACTGAGTTCTAGAACAAAGCTCTGGAACTCAGTTAAGATCTTTATACTACTTATAAAATTATGAAAATATTCAGCTCTTCACAAGGTAAATTTTACAATGTCTTGTATCCAATCAAAAATTGCTGAGCACGCAAAGAAGCAGAAAAATACAATCCATAATGAGGAGAAAAATCAATTAAAACTAACCTAGGGATGACACAGGTGATAGAATTAGTAGACAAGGATATTAGAACATATGTTCAAGAAACTAGAGAAAAGACTGAACATTTAAGTAGGGAATGGAAGGTATATATATATTTATTTTATTTTATTTTATTTTTTTAATACAGCAGGTTCTTTTCTTTTACTATTTTATTTTGAAATAATTTTTTTATACAGCAGGTTCTTATTAGTTATCCATTTTATACATATTAGTATACATATGTCAATCCCAATCTCCCAATTCATCACAAACACACCCCCCCGCCTCCGCTGCTTTCCCCCTTTGGTGTCCATACGTTTGTTCTCTACATCTGTGTCTCTATTTCTGCCCTGCAAACTGGTTCATCTGTACCATTTTTCTAGGTTCCACATATATGAGTTAATATACTATATTTGTTTTTCTCTTTCTGAAGTACTTCACTCTGCATGACAGTCTCTAGATGCATCCACATCTCTACAAATGACCCAATTTCGTTCCTTTTTATGGCTGAGTAATATTCCATTGTATATATGTACCACATCTTCTTTATCCATTCATCTGTCGATGGGCATTTAGGTTGCTTCCATGACCTGGCTATTGTAAACAGTGCTGCAATGAACATTGCGGTGCAAATGTCTTTTTGAATTATGGTTTTCTCTGGGTATATGCCCAGTAGTGGGATTGCTGGGTCATATGGTGGTTCTATTTTTAGTTTTTTAAGGAACCTCCATACCGTTCTCCATAGTGGCTGTATCACTTTACATTCCCACCAAGAGTGCAAGAGGGTTGCCTTTTCTCCACACCCTCTCCAGTGTTTGCTGTGTGTAGATTTTCTGATAATGGTCATTCTGACCGGTGTGAGGTGATACCTCATTGTAGTTTTGATTTGCATTTCTCTAATAATTAGTGATGCTGAGCAGCTTTTCATGTGTCTCTTGGCCATCCGTATGTCTTCTTTAGAGAAATGTCTATTTAGGTCTTCTGCCGATTTTTTGAATGGGTTTTTTGTTTTTTTAATATTGAGCTGCATGAGCTGTTTATATATTTTGGAGATTAATCCTTTGTCCATTGATTTATTTGCAAATATTTTCTCCCATTCTGAGGGTTGTCTTTTCATCTTGTTTATAGTTTCCTTTGCTGTGCAAAAACTTTTAAGTTTCATTAGGTTTCATTTGTTTATTTTTGTTTTTATTTCCATTACTCTAGGAGGAGGGTCAAAAAAGATCTTGCTGGGATTATGTCAAAGAGTGTTCTTCCTTTGTTTTCTTCTAAGAGTTTTATAGTGTCCGGTCTTACATTTAGGTCTTTAATCCATTTTGAGTTTATTTTTGTGTATGGTGTTAGGGAGTGTTCTAATTTCATTCTTTTACATGTAGCTGTCCAGTTTTCCAAGCACCACTTATTGAAGAGACT
>NC_041220.1:78503117-78503756 GCF_002837175.3 Physeter macrocephalus | reverse complement strand
CTAGGACTTCCCTGGTGGCGCAGTGGTTAAGAATCCGCCTGCCAATGCAGGGGACACCGGTTCGAGCCCTGGTCCGGGAAGATCCCACATGCTGTGGAGCAACTAAGCCCATGTGCCACAACTACTGAGCCTGGGCTCTAGAGGCCGTGAGCCACAACTACTGAGCCTGCATGCCACAACTACTGAAGCCCGTGGGCCTAGAGCCCGTGCACCGCAACGAAGAGTAGCCCCCGCTCGCCACAACTAGAGAAAGCCTGTGCACAGCAACGAAGACCCAACGCAGCCAATAAATAAATTAATTAATTTAAAAAAATAGATTGCTTTGGCTATTCGGGGTCTTCTGTGTTGCCATACAGTTTTTAAGGTTTTTTGTTCTGGTTCTGTAAAAAATGCCATTGGTAATTTGATAGCAACTGCATTGAATCTGTAGATTGCTTTGGGTAGTATAGTCATTTTCACAATGTTGATTCTTCCAAACTATGAACATGGCATATCTCTCCATCTGTTTGTGTCATCTTTGATTTCTTTCATCAGTGTCTTATAGTTTTCTGAGTACAGGTCTTTTACCTCCTTAGGTAGGTTTATTCCTAGGTATTTTATTCTTTCTGTTGCAATGGTGAATGGGATTGTTTCCTTAAT
>NC_041220.1:78493265-78502215 GCF_002837175.3 Physeter macrocephalus | reverse complement strand
AGGTTGTCCATTTTATTGTCATAGAGTTGCTTGTAGTAGTCTCTTAGGATGCTTTGTATTTCTGTGGTGTCCATTGTAACTTCTCCTTTTTCATTTTGAGTTTTATTGATTTGAGTTCTCTCCCTCTTTTTCTTGATGAATCTGGCTAAAGTTTAAACTTCCCTTTTAGAGCTGCTTTTGCTGCATCCCATAGGTTTCAGATCATCGTGCTTTCATTGTCATTTGTCATTTTGATTTCCTCTTTGATTTCTTCAGTAATCTCTTGGTTAGTTAGTAACGTATTGTTTAGTCTCCATGTGTTTGTGTTTTTTACGTTTTTTTTCCCTGATATTTATTTCTCATCTCATACTGTTGTGGTCAGAAAAGATGTTTGATATGATTTCAATTTTCTTAAATTTACTGAGGCTTGATTTGTGACCCAAAATGTGATCAATCCTGGAGAATGTTCCGTGTGCACTTGAGAAGAAAGGGTAATCTGTTGTTTTTGGATGGAATGTCCTATAAATATCAATTAAATCTATCTGGTCTATTGTGTCATTTAAAGCTTGTGTTTCCTTATTAATTTTCTGTCTGGATGATCTGTCCATTGGTGTAAGTGAGGTTTTAAAGTCCCCCACTATTCTTGTGTTACTGCTGATTTCCTCTTTTATAGATTTTAGTATTTGCCTAATGTATTGAGGTGCTCCTATGTTGGGTGCATATATATTTATAATTGTTATATCTTCTTCTTGGATTGATCCCTTGATCATGATGTAGTGTCCTTCCTTGTCTCTTGTAACATTCTTTATTTTAAAGTCTATTTTAACTGATATAAGTATTGCTACTCCAGCTTTCTTTTGATGTCCATTTGCATGGAATATCTTTTGCCATCCCCTCACTTTCAGTCTGTATGTGTCCCTAGATCTGAAATGGGTCTCTTGTAGACAGAATATATATGGGTCTTGTTTTTGTATCCATTCAGCGAGCCTGCGTCTTTTGGTTGGAGCGTTTAATCCATTCGCATTTAAGGTAATTATCAATATGTATGTTCCTATTACCATTTTCTTAATCGTTTTGCATTTGTTTTTGTAGGTCCTTTTCTTCTCTTGTGTTTCCTACTTAGAGAAGTTCCTTTAACATTTGTTGTAGAGCTGGTTTGGTGGTACTGAATCCCCTTAGCTTTTGCTTGTCTATAAAGCTTTTGATTTCTCTATTGAATATGAATGAGATCCTTGCCAGGTACAGTCATCTTGGGTGTAGGTTCTTCCCTTTCATCACTTTAAATATATTGTGCCACTCCCTTCTGGCTTGTAGAGTTTCTGCTGAGAAATCTGCTGTTAATTTTATGGGAGTTCCCTGGTATGTTATTTGTCATTTTTCCCTTGTTTTAATCATTTTTCTTTGCCTTTAATTTTTGTCAGTTTGATTACTATGTGTCTTGGCGTGTATCTCCTTGGATTTATCCTGCCTGGGACTCTCTGTGCTTCCTGGACTTAGGTGGCTACTTCCTTTCCATATTAGGGAAATTTTCGACTATAATCTCTTCAAATATTTTCTCAGGTCCTTTCTCTCTCTCTTCTCCTTCTGGGACCCCTATAATGAGAATGTTGGTGTGTTTAATGCTGTCCCAGAGGTCTCTTAGGCTGTCTTCATTGCTTTTCATTCTTTTATCTTTATTCTGTTCCATGGCAGTGAATTCTACCATTCCGTCTTCCAGGTCACTTATCGGTTCTTCTGCTTCAGTTATTCTGCTATTGATTCCTTCTAGTGTATTTTTCATTTCAGTTATTGTATTTTTCATCTCTGTTTGTTTGTTCTTTAATTCTTCTGGGTGTTTGTTATCTAATTCTTCTAGGTCTTTGTTAAATATTTCTTGCATCTTCTCAATCTTTGTCTCCATTCTTTTTCCAAGGTCCTGGATCATCTTCACTATCATTATTCTGAATTCTTTTTCTGGAAGTTTGCCTATCTCCACTTCATTTAGTTGTTTTTCTGGGGTTTTATCTTGTTCCTTCATCTGGTACAAAGTCCTCTGCCTTTTCGTTTTGTCTGTCTTTCTGTGAATGTGGTTTTCCTTCCACAGGCTGCAGGTTCCTCTTGCTTCTTCTGTCTGCCCTCTGGTGGATGAAGCTGTCTAAGAGGCTTGCGCAAGCTTCCTGATGGGAGGGACTGGTGGTGGGTAGAGCTGGGTGTTGCTCTGGTGGGCAGAGCTCAGTAAAACTTTAATCACTTGTCTGCTGATGGGTGGGGCTGGGTTTCCTCCCTGTTGGTTGTTTGGCCTGAGGTGACCCAGCACTGGAGGCTACAGGTTCTTTGGTGGGGCTAATGGCAGACTCCCAGAGGGCTCATGCCAAGGAGTACTTCCTAGAACTTCTTCTGTCAGTGTCCTTGTTCCCATGGTGAGCCACAACTACCCCCTGCCTCCGCAGGAGACCCTCCAACACTAGCAGGTAGGTCTGGTTCAGTCTCCTATGGGGTCACTACTCCTTTCCCCTGGGTCCTGATGCACACACTACTTTGTGTGTGCCCTCCAAGAGTGGAGTCTCTGTTTCCCCCAGTCCTGTCGAAGTCCTACAATCCAATCCTGCTAGCCTTCAAAGTCTGATTCTCTGGGAATTCCCCCTCGCCAGACCCCCAGCTTGGGAAGTCTGATGTGGGGCTCAGAACCTTCACTCCAGTGGGTGGACTTCTGTGGTGTAATTGTTCTCCAGTTTGTGAGTCACTTACCCAGTGGTTATGGGATTTGATTTTATTGTGATTGCACCCCACCTACCATCTCATTGTGGCTTCTCCTTTGTCTTTGGATGTGGGGTATCTTTTTTGTTGAGTTCTAGTGTCTTCCTGTTGATGATTGTTCAGCAGTTAGTTGTGATTCCAGTGCTCTCACAAGATGGAAGGTATATTTTTACACCTACGTTGAACTTCTAGAGATGAAATTAAAATGCCTGACATTTAAAAAAATTACACTTGGAATTAATGGCAAAGTAGACATTATGAGGAAATGTAAAATCATAGTAATAGAAAAAAATTTAAAGTTAAACAGAGAGAGAAAAAGACTGGGGGAAAAAAGAGCATCAGTGAATTGTGGAACAACTTCAAGTGGCTAAAAATATGTATAATTGGAGTCACTGAAAAAGAGGAGAGATCAGAGAGTGGAAAAAATACTGAAGAAATAATGGCTGAAATTTTTCCAAATTTCCCAAACTTGATGAAAACTATAAACCCACAGATATAAGAGGTTCAATGAACCTAAGCAGAAGAAACATGAAGAAAACTACACCAGGGATAAATAACCAAGTATAAAGAGAAAATGTTGAAAGCTATCAGAGAAAAAATAATTATGTACAGAGGAACAAAGATAAGTTTATTAGTAATTTATTGCTCCACAATAATTACCCCTAAGCCTAATGGTTTAAAGTAACAAGCATTTATTATCTCACCGTTTCTTTGGAGCAGGAATGCCAGAGCAGCTTAGTTCAGTGGTTTTGACTCAGGTTCTCTCTTGAGGTCATAAGCTATCACAAAGTGATACAATCACTGAAACCTTCTCTGGGGTTGAAGGGTCCCTTTCAAACATCATTCAAGTTCTATTGGTAAGAGGCTTCAGTTTTTTCCTGGCTATTGGTCAGAGGCCTCAGTTCCTCACCACATGGGCTTCTGCACTGGTAAGTGCCCTTACAACATGGCAGCTGGTTTTCCCCAAAGAGAGTGAAAAAGGGAAAAGAGTGAGGCAGAAGCCACAATGTCTTTCATAACCTAGCTTTAAAATAAAATACCATCACTTCTGCTATATTCTATGGTTCACACAAAACAATCTTGATATAGTGTGAGAGAGAACTATACAGGGACATAAAAACCAAGAGGCAAGGATCTCTAGAGGCCATCTTGAAGATTGGGTACCACAGTCTGCCTTCTGGGCCCAAATGAATCACCTCCTTCCCAAAGGCAAAATATATTTACTTTCTTTCAAGGCTTCCAAAAGTCTCATTCCAAAGTAAGCAGAAGAAAGAAAATAATTAAGATCAGAGTGGAAATCAATGAAATAGAAAATAGAAGAAAATAAACAATAGAAATAAATCCATGAAACCAGAAGATAGTTCTTTAAGAAGATAAATAAAATTGATAAACATCTAGCCAGACTAAACAGGGAAAAAAGCGAGGATACAAATTACCAGCATTGGAAATGAGAAAGGTGACATCACTACAAGTATTATAGCCGTTAAAGAATAATAATATTATTAATAACTTTGTTCCAATGAATTTAATAATGTAGATGAAATGGATAACATTCTTGAAAGACACAAACCAACAAAGTTCACTCAGGAAGATGCTGATAACCTGAGTAGCCCTATATCTATTATTTGCTATGAAAAAACTTTTTCACAAAGAGCTCCATGTCCAGATGTTTTCACTGTTGAATACCGTTAAACATTTAAATAAGAAATTATACCAATACTACACAAACTCTTCTAGAAAACTGAAGAGGATTGAACACTTCTTAACCAATTCTATAAGAACAGCATTACTATGATACCAAAAGCCAGAGAAAAACATTGTGAAAAAGAAAATTACAAACCAATATCCCTCATGAACATAGACACAAAAATTGTCAACAAGATTTTGGCACATTGAATCCAAAAAAAAAAGCATTTATTTGAGGAATATAAGATTGATCTAAAATCTGAATATCAGTCAATGTAATTTACCATATTAACAGTCTAAAAGAAAGCAAAAAAAAAAAAAAAAAAAAAAGATATAAATCCAGGGCCAGGACTAAGGTGAATTAAGTGATGCAAGTGAGGCACTTACCTCAGGCACAAAATTTAAGGGGGCACCAAAAAACTCAGTAATCAAGATAAATGACATTTTAGTGTAATATTTAAAAAAATTAAAATTAAAATTAATGCAAAAAATTCTTGAACAAAATATCAAAATTTTAACTAAAGGAAGGGTTGGCATGACTGATTTTTCCTTTTGCCTCAGCTCTAATATAGCTCAGTCATTGTTAGATTTCATTTATACAAAATTCTAGAAAATGCAAACTAATCTATAAGGACAGAAAGCAGATCAGTAGTTGCCTGGGGCTCGGAGAGGTAAGGAGAGGGAAAAGGGAGGGATTACGAAGGGTCACAAGGAAACTTCTGGGGGTATGTTTATTATACTGATTATGCTACATGATTTCTCAGAGATATACATATGTCAAAACTTATCAAATGATACTTTAAATATGTGTGGTTTATTTGATATCAGGTCTATGTCTACAAAGCTGTTTAAAAAAATAAAAATAATGGCTTTGTGACCCTGGGAAAGTACTTTTCTAAACATCATTTTCTTTATGTCTAAAATAGGAGTAATTGGGGTACCTATCTCATAAGGTTGGTGTGGGGATTAAAAGGGTACAGTGAACAGTCAGTGTAACAACACAGCCCAGTGTGAACTCCAGAAGTAGATTCCTTGGGCTTGAATTCCCACTCTACAACTTACTATCAATATGACCTCAGACTAGTTACCAAACTTTATGTCTAGGAATAACAGTATCTAACTCATAGGTTTATTATCAGGATTGATGACAAATATTTCTGTAAAGCTGTCTTGTACATAGTAAGTGGTCAATAAATCCTAGTTGTCATCATTATTTATTTTTATTTGCCAAACGGAATGGTCCAGAACAAGTCAGATGCTTCTTTTCTTGAAGAATTTGAAAATGACTGCTCTAGGAGATTAATAATACTCAGATCTTTTAGCCATTTCTCAGCTGTCAGTTTTCAGACTTCTCACCCTTGTTGGCAATTACCCTTTGGAAGTGTTCCAGTTTATTGATATTATTATCCTTTTAACTGTGATGTCTGTGTCTGACTGGCTGCTAATGGAGGGGAGATTTTACCAGCTCTGTCTATAGTTACTTTGCTCTGAACACTACTTCCATTAAAGCACCTTTTTCATAGCTACACTTCACTGTTAATAACATTGCAGACAAGGTTTAGCCCTAAAGCTTTTTCATATGTGCTGCCATTCAACTCTGCTTACTTTATTTTTTGATGTCAAAAGAACAAGGTCTTACTTTTTTATTTTTTATATTTATTTCTTTACAACTTTAATGGTTAAGGTTTTTCATTGTTGTTATAGTACATTGTTTCTTTGTGTCTTTCACTTCTTTGGTGTGCTGCCCACTGTACTTGAAATATTATTTGTAGGAATAATTTGAGGTCTAGATGAAGGGTTCCTTCCTCAAAAGAAGATTTGCATTTATTTTTGCCAGGTCCCTGGGGGGCACGACCAACATGAGACCAATAGGTCCAAGTCGTGAGATTCCCAACTCATACAGAAAGTCTATCTGAAGTCTCATTTACTTCTGGTTCAGCCTGACCCTAAGGGTGTATCCCTTTGGGCTTCCAGCATACTGTGGGGAAGGCCTCTTATTAGACTTTGCATCTTCTGCAGACCTGTGCTTTCATTTCTGACCTCCTCACCAGTCAAGGCCACCTCAACGAAGGTTCAGATTTACTGGGATCAACAAATACCCTCAGAGCAAAAGCAGATTCTGTATCCTGAGCACCTTTCTGGGTTCCTGGGTTAGCTTTAGTTTTAGCCTTTTAATTCCTTACTATTTTGAAGCATCCAGTTATTGTTTTCATATTTTTCCAGAATTAATTTTTCTATGGGAACACTGACCTGAAAAGCCTTGCCCACCATTACAGGAAATGAAAATTCACCCATACCCACCCCAACTCTTTGAGAAGAAAACAGAACCAGAGAAAACCAACCAGAGCCTATGAAAAGCAGCAGGTCCTTCAGAGTATGTTGTGTGGCACTGTGCAGAGCAGAGAGGAGGAAAGTGAGGGGACCACAAAGGGTGTATATGAAGTTGTGGTGAAGGAAGATGAGAGGCTCCTAGAAGCCTCTGGGTGCAAGAGAATTTTAAATAGTGAAGATTATTTATTTATTTATCTATATTTAAAAAAAAAATAGTGACAATTTAAAATAAGAGTTATTATGTACTTGTACTTGGACCCCCTTAAATGTTTGGGAGAACAAAGAGAAAAGTTTCTATTTTGGCTAACTTCTTTAAAATGATATCATTCTATGGTTGTGCTATAGAAATCTCTGCTTTATCAACCTTATATGTACTTGTTTACTACAGCTGATTAAGAGAGTGAAAAGGGAGGGAGGACACAGAAAGGAGGGAGAGAGGAGCAGAGGCATCAAGAGCAAGGCTGCAAAGACATTTATTGTGTCAGTAGTGTTAGCACCTGTTTCATGTGAGAGACAGAAGAAGGTTGAATGAAACATGAACTCTGGCCTGTAGAAGCTCATTGTCCAGTGACAGGGGAGAATACTATATCATCAAATAATTCTAATACAATCCAGATCTAATGAAGTTTTATTA
Organism: Physeter macrocephalus; assembly: GCF_002837175.3. Taxonomy (NCBI): domain Eukaryota; kingdom Metazoa; phylum Chordata; class Mammalia; order Artiodactyla; family Physeteridae; genus Physeter; species Physeter macrocephalus. The sequence continues at coordinate 78,494,849 of NC_041220.1, read as the reverse complement.
AGCATCAGCTAAGTGCCACATGCTTTCTAAGAAAGAAAAAAGCAACCCTTGACATCTACTGATTGACCTTAAACTTATAGCTATGCTTGCATGTGCTCAGAAGAGCTCATTGCTAGGTCAAGTTATTCTCCTTTGGACATAAACAATCTCACAAAACACCAAAATCAGTCAAGGTCACTCTGGGACCACGAGAAAGTGAGATAAAACAAGACCACTTCATAATATTGTCCAAGCATGGACAAAGACAAAGTCACCGTACAACCCACAAAATACTAAATAGCTCCATTTCCCAGCTAATAGGACTCAGTACTGCTTCCTTACCTTTAGAATTTAACCTCACTCTACTCTTCCTATAAATAAATGTTGAGTTATCCCATCATTAACTGTCCCTGCATTCTGACAGCACTCAATCGGAGTGAACCTGCTTTTTTGACCCTCCCACAAACCACCCAATCACAGCCCAAATCCTGTAACAGGCCCTTTCTAACACCCTCCTACTGAGAGGCCTCCCTTTTCCCATGGTGTGCATTCTCCCTCACTGCAATGAGTGATAAACCCAACTTATTCAACTGCAGGTGTGTTCTTAGCTTTGGCTGGAGGGCATCACCGTTTCAAATATATTATTTAATGTAATCTTCATAACAAGAGCATAAGCCTGAATTTACAGATGATCTTAAGGCTGCTAGAGGTTAATTTAATTCAGAATTACAGGCAGAAAGAGACAAATCTGGGATTTGAATATAGGCCCTTAGAATGCTTCTCACTATCTCAAATGACGGAAGACAGGGAGCAAGATAGAAAAAAGAAAGTCCAAAAATAGAAAAAAGATTTTTTTTCCTCACTCTCTTTAACTGTCACTTTCATGGAACAATATCTCCATCTTGTGATATTTTATAACACAGGTTTTTAATAATTTGGATCTTGCAACTAGAGGCGATCATTCGTATGCCACCAAGATTTAAGAGAATATTTTCCTGTTATTTGCCCCATAGGCAAAATAAAATTGAGCCATTCAATTAAAGACTATAGTTTATGAGGAAAGAAATGTCTTTTATTGTCATCTACAGTACTTTTTTTCCGCTTGAAAGATAACCCTATTGCCTCCTTTCACTTTAAAATAATGTCCCTCCTTAAGATGACTAAAATCACATAAAGCATATTGGTTGTCTCTGTGTCAAAGATAGGAGTGAGACACTTTTCACTGAATACTCTCTTATATTAAAAAAAAATGTTAAACCATGTGAATAAATTACCAATTCAAAACACAAAGTAAAAATTTTTTAAGGTCAAAAATAAAATATACATCTATACCCCTTTTACTTTTTTAAAGATAAATGCTTGCACTGTTGGTGGGAATGTAAATTGATATAGCCACTATGGAGAACAGTATGGAGGTTCCTTAAAAAACTCCAAATAGAACTACCATATGACCCAGCAATCCCACTACTGGGCATATACCCTGAGAAAACCATAATTCAAAAAGAGTCATGTACCAAAATGTTCATTGCAGCTCTATTTACAATAGCCAGGACATGGAAGCAACCTAAGTGTCCATCAACAGATGAATGGATAAAGAAGATGTGG
>NC_041220.1:78464180-78493055 GCF_002837175.3 Physeter macrocephalus | reverse complement strand
CCTTCAAAAACTAAAAACAGAATTATCATATGACCCAGCAATCCCACTACTGGGCATATACTCTGAGAAAACCATAATTCAAAAATAGTCATGTAGGCAAAATAGCCAGGACATGGAAGCAACCTAAGTGTCCATCATCGGATGAAAGGATAAAGATGTGGCACATATATACAATGGAATATTACTCAGCCATAAAAAGAAACGAAATTGAGATATCTGTAGTGAGGTGGATGGACCTAGAGTCTGTCATACAGAGTGAAGTAAGTCAGAAAGAGAAAAACAAATACCATATGCTAACACATATATATGGAATCTAAGAAAACAAAAAGTTCATGAAGAACCTAGGCGTAAGACGGGAATAAAGACACAGACCTACTAGAGAATGGACTTGAGGATATGGGGAGTGGGAGGGGTAAGCTGTGACAAAGTGAGAGAGTGGCATGGACATAAATACACTAACAAACGTAAAATAGATAGCTAGTGGGAAGCAGCCGCATAGCACAGGGAGATCAGCTCGGTGGTTTGTGACCTCCTAAAGGGGTGGGAAGGAGGGAGACGCAAGAGGGAAGATATATGGGAACATATGTATATGTATAACTGATTCACTTTGTTATAAAGCAGAAACTAACACACCACTGTAAGGCAATTATACTCCAATAAAGATGTTAAAAAAAATGACAAGGAGCCAGATATAAATACAATAGAGGAAGACAAACACTTCATGCTGGAGCATGTGAGTATAGCAATGAATATATTCCTAAATAATCATACTATCTGGACTTCAAGAAAATCTTTTCTGAGTCACTTGAAAGAGTATAATTATAAATATAAAACAAAGTAGCACTGGCATATGGAGCAAGTACTGTACTGACATACTTATGATAAAAAAATTATTTGTTGTTTATCTGAAGTTCAAATTTAACTGAGCATTCTGTAAATTATCTGGCAACCCTAGCTAAACATCCATTTAAAAAAATCATAGACAACTCATCATTTTACCAGCAGATGGCTCCCCAAATCCAGTTTAGAATAAGATAGTACACAGACCTAGTGAGGAGTCATTATTGTTTCAGGGTTTTTGTTGTTTTTGATTGGTTTGTTGTGGGTGGGTTAGTTTTTGTGGGGGATGGAAATTTTAATTTAGTTATATGAAAACATAAAACATCCCTTCCAGCCATTTCATGATTCTTCATAATCCTTAACTTTAGAATTAAAATGAAAAAGAAATAAGTTAATTTTTAATTTTTTAAAATATTTGCTCAAGCATTTAAATGCTAAGGCAACATGTATAATTTCAGTGTAAAGTGGCTCTGACATTTCACAAAGGAATTTCATACCAATTAAATTATGCATCCTGAGCTTTAGGGCAAAGCTCTCCATAAAAACCATACGTTTACCTCTTTCATGCAGTCTGATTTGCTAGGATATTCTACCATTGAGGCATGAGCTCTGTTTTTATTTATTTATACCTTTTTTAAAAAATTGAAGTATAGTTGATGTATAATATTATATAAGCTACAGGTGTACAATATAGTGATTCATAATTTTGAAAGGTTATATTCTATTTATAATTATTATAAAATGTTGGCTATATTCCCCATGTTGTACAATATATTCTTGCAGCTTATTTTATACATAATAGTTTGTACCTCTTAAACGAGCTGTGTTTTGACCCAAAACACACGCCCAGTGCTCCCAATGAAATCAGTGATTCAACAGAATTTTTTTTTAAACTTTTTTTTTTTTTTTTTGTGGTACACGGGCTCCTCACTGCTGTGGCCCCTCCCGCCATGGAGCACAGGCTCCGGACGCGCAGGCCTAGCAGCCACGGCCCACAGGCCCAGCCGCTCCGCGTCACGCGGGATCCTCCCGGACCGGGGCACGAACCCATGTCCCCTGCATCGGCAGGTGGACTCCCAAACACTGCGACACCAGGGAAGCCCTAAACAGAATTTTTTGACATGCCACAACTTTACTTGTCTTGATATATTCAAGTGTATTTTCTAAGAAAAAAGTATTATAGAAACAACTGTTGTCTTAAAGTCTATTTTGTTTGATAATAGTATAGCCAGTCAAGCTCTCTTTTGGTTCTGTTTTGCAAGGCTATAGTTTTCCATACTTTCACTTTCAGTCCATATGTGTCTTTGAATCTAAACATGTCTCTTGCAGCCAACTTATAGCTGGATTTTTAAATCCATTGTACTAACCTCTGCTTTTTAATTGGCATATTCAACCCATTTACATTTAATGTAATTACAAATTAGGATTTATATCAACCATTTTTCTATTTGTTTTCTATATGTCATATGTCTGTTCTTTTAATCCTCCATTTCTGCCTTCTTTTGCTAAAGTAAACTTTTAAATGGATATTTTAAATAGATATTGTTAAGCAAATATTAAAATAGATATTTAAATATCTTTCTCTTATAAACTGCCAATTTTTCTCAGTCTCATCAAATCCTTCCCCACGTGCTTTTTTCTTAGTAAATAAAACACAGACTTGAACATATCAAGAAACAAATAGAAAGAGTGAAGAGAGTTGCCTAGGGTTATGCAACAAATTCATGGCAACATTAGGATTAAAAACCAGGTCTTCTGGACTTCCCTGGTGGTGCAGTGGTTAAGAATCTGCCTGCCAATGCAGGGTACACGGGTTCGAGCCCTGGTCCAGGAAGATCCCACATGCTGCGGAGCAACTAAGCCTGTGCGCCACAACTACTGAGCCTGCGCTCTAGAGCCCAAAAGCCACAACTACTGAGCCCACGTGCCACAACTACTGAAGCCCACGTGCCTAGAGCCTGTGCTCCACAACAAGAGAAGCCACCGCAATGAGAAGCCCATGCACCGCAATGAAGAGTAGCCTCCGCTCGCCGCAACTAGAGAAAGCCTGCGTGCAGTGATGAAGACCCAACGTAGCCAAAAATAAATAAAATAAATAAATTAAAAAAAAAACACAAAAATCTCCAGGTCTTCTGACTCTAGTTCCAAAGTTCCCACTACCACTGTGCCATATAAGTGGATGAAATTAAACTGTGACATGAGATCCTTCTAATTTTTTTTTTTTGTCAGTTCTGAATTTCTTATATTTTCTTCCTCTTGTTTCAGAGGGAAGCATTGTTTCTCTAACTAATTCTTGAACTCAGAACTCTTAAAACTGTGCTTCCCCAAGTGTGAGGCCAGCACCATTAAAGGTATGAGAAATGATTTGAAGTGGTTTGCCAAACCAGTGTTGAATAACAACACACAGTAAGAAAGCTGCTTTATCCAATCCTCTTTTATTCCCTGTTAAGGAGAAAAGTGTCATTTTTGTACTGGTGTTTAATGCCTTTCTAACATTGCCCATCTCCCTTTTTAAGCAAGAACAATCAACCTCAAGTCTGGATCATTGGTACAACCATTCTAGCTAGAATTCAATAGTGTTATTTTGCTTTTATTGTTGTTATTTCATTTAGGGCAAATGATAATGATTTTCCATTTACAAGTTTTCTATTTAAGTAAAACCATGATTCTGAGTTAAAATAAAATACTGAGTAAATAATATAAATGGCAGTATATGGATATGGAAAAATAACTCATGAATATGGTGTCTGAATGACCAACTCCGGGAAACTACTCTGTTGCTGCAATCTATTACAATGGTTGTCCGTTGTAACCCTTGTTTCTCTTGGGCCACAAAGAACAGTCAAGGGCTAGGATGATAAGTCTCCAGAATCCTCTTTTCCCCTTGCATTTAACTCAAACTCTTCCTTAGCTGCTTTGTCATTTTTGGCTTCTAAATCTCAGAATTATTCTTAATGGTGCTTTCTCTGAACTGCCATGCTCTGGACTTTTGTTCCTTTTCACTTGCCCACCCTTCAAGACTCTTTGCTCCATCCCAGTCTTCTGCTGCCTCCAAATTAAGGAAGATTTTTTTTACCCCTCTGCAAGTGGTTATGTCTCTTTTGGTTAACCTTTGATGGTCTTGTGTTAAAGAACCCACAATCATATTTTGATTTTCCTAAAGGGATCTTTGCATTTCTTTTTCAAGTTGCTTGGGATGAGTTTCCACAAGGACTAGGCAAGAAAACTCTTGAGTAACGCTACTCTCTGCGATATGCAAAGTATTCCTTCACACCAACTCTCACCCAGCATCAGAGGATGATGTTCCTTTACCTCAGGGTGAGTTTCCTCCCTTCTTGGGCATTCCCTCCCCCCTCCTCTGGAGTGGGCTATTTCAGTATCTGTCAGTCCCCAAATGTACCTTACCCAGGAGACCCTGAGGATCCTCAGACAAAAAGGGTCTCTGATGCCTGCCCAAGCTTAGGTCCACAGTGGAACACTAGATAGCTTTGCCAAATAAAAAAGAATAAGGAAAAGAATTGTAAAGAAAATCGATGGTACCATTTCTAAGGAACCATAATGATAAACTGTGTTATGATGTTTAAGAACACAAGTTAAAATTCTTTGTTTCACATGCTTTTTACATTTCTATAACAAGCTTCAGTGGAACTGAGCACAGTTTTTTATGCCCAGATCAAACTGAAGCAAGTGAGCAAATGTGTTTTGAATACCTACTTGGCTAACATACAGGAGCTACTCTGAGTCAAATGCAAGGAATGTTAATTTACAAATATTTCCAATACTCTACCCCCTGGGGAAAGAAAATCACTTCTTTAAGTTCCTTTTGCAGAAAACTCCAGGTAACTAACTTTTAATTTTCTACACCATCTCTGATTTAATGTTCCGATCACATTACAGAGTGCGACTTAAACAAAGACTATATTTTTTTCCTATTTGCTTTCACAACAGTTGAATCCATGTACCCATCTCTATGGTTACTTCTATATAGTGCTCACTGAGATCTGATATGCTTCCTTCTAGCCCTCCCCTACAATACCTTAAGTCCACAATGAGTCCATAAACCAGGTGTAAAAGGTAAGGAGGCAGGATTATACACATGCTTAGAGTAAATAGTAACCATGAATTCAACCACAACTGTTGGCCTAAGCTTTACTTTGGGGATAGAGACTCTCATTAAATCTTGTTTTCAATACAGTGAGCTGTCACTTACATTGATCTATCATTAAAAACAAAACAAAACGAAAAAAGCAAGAGCTCCTCAAATTATAGCTTGAAAGACAGTAGTATTTTAAAGTTTATAGTTAGCTTTTACCTCACATTTTCCACAGATTGTACTGTGTACTGAGTGGTGCATAATAAAATATATCATGACCCCTAAAACATCTTCATATTTATAACCTTCTGTGCAGGTATGTGTGTATGAAAGAGTGATATTTTGCTCTTTCTGAAAATAAAAAGCATCTGGGAATAAAAAGATATAATATATAATAAATTTTAAAAGATATGATAAAACTATTTTAGAGTGTGTGTATTGTTCAAGTTGTGAGAGTAGAAGGATGGCAGAAGAGGGGGTACAGAGCTGTACCTAAATATATATAATTAAAATTGAAGGGTGTCCAAATACAAGTATATCCATCAATTTCTTGAGGGTAAGGTCCCGGATCATTCTATACACTCATTTAGTTTACCTCCAGGGCTGAGCAAAGTGTGAGGTATATGGTAAGAATTTAATATATACCTGTTAAATGAATGAATGAATGTGCATATGCATGCACAAAATGTTATGGGAACATAGAGTAGGGAACACTTGACATTGAGAATAATGGAAATGAGTGAACTGGTGGGTGATGGGGTCAGGGGGTAGAGGTTTGTAGCAGATTGCTACTAATAGTTCCCCAATATCCATTCTCCCCTTCTTCTCTAGCAATAGTACCCTTCATTTCTAGCTGGACACATTTGCCAACCCTCTTTGCTGCTAGGGATGTCATGTGACTGGCCAACGGAAGGTAAGCAAAAGTTATGTGTGCGCCTTTCAGGTCATGTCTTTGAAATAGGCATGTCCTTCCTTTCCTCTTTATTCCTCTAACCACTGGCTGGAAATGGACATCGTGGTAAGCCATCTTGGGCTAAGCTGACAAGGGCAAACCCTTCAGATGAATTCTAAAATAGGAGTCTGGGCCCTGACAACTTTGTGGAGGAGAACCACTATGCCAACAAGACTTTATGTGAAAAATAAACTTCTATTTTACTGAAACCAGTGTTTATTTTGAGTCTCTGTTTCGGAGGCTAAATTTACATCCTAATACAAGTGTCAGGAAGGTTTTTACAAAAGGTGATGCTTAGGACTTCCCTGGTGGCACAGTGGTTAAGAATCCGCCTGCCAATGCAGGGGACACGGGTTTGAGCCCTGGCCCGGGAGCAACTAAGCCCGTGTGCCACAACTACTGAGCCTGTGTGCTGCAACTACTGAAGCCCACGCGCCTAGAGCCCCTGCTCCACAAGAGAAGCCACCACCGTGAGAAGCCCACGCACCGCAACGAAGGGTAGCCCCCACTCGCTGCAACTAGAGAAAGCCTGTGTGCAGCAACAAAGACCCAACCCAGCCATAAATAAATAAATAAAATATTTTTTAAAAAAAGGTGATGCTAGCACTGAGTTTCAAAGATTGAATACGAGTTCACCAGGTGGACAAAAAGGGAAGAGCATTCAAGACTGAAGGAACAGCATGTGTAAAGATATGGAAGTTTAAGGAGTGACTTTAGGACGCCAAGCAATGATGCTTTAAAGGCAGATTGGGACTTCCCTGGTGATCCAGTGGTTAAGACTCTGCCCTCCCAATGCAGGGGGCCCAGGTTCAATGCCTGGTCAGGAAACTAGATCCCACCTGCTGCAATGAAGATCCTGCACACGGCAACAAAGACCTCACGTGCCACTACTAAGACCCAGTGCAGCCAAATAAATAAATACATAAATATTAAAAAAAAAAAAAAGACAAACAAAGGCCAGATAACAGGAAGACCCTGTCTACCTTGCTGAAAAGTTGGGTTTTGTCCTGGTAGACAAGAAGATACTGTATGGGAGGTGTGCTGGAGAGTGAAAAGATTAAAGTCTCACAATTCACATGCAAAATAAGGTGGGATAATTAATGTTTTGTAGGACAGGGAACAAAATCTAAAGGATTTTTCCAAGTCAGGGACAGAGGTGGAATTAGAACCAGTGGTCTTTTAATTATACCAGAGTTTTTCCAACTGTGTGGTCTTTGAGCTGACTACATCAAAATCACCTGGGTTACCTGCTAAAATTGCTAACTCCTGGGTTCCACTCCAGATCTACTCAGAATCTCTGGGGATAATTCCAGGAATTTGCACTTTTAACAAGGGTTTTAGGTGCGTGAAAGTTGAAAACCAATGACTATACCAGTCTACCTCAAACATATCTCTATTTTACTATTCCAGTAAAAGTCTTTCAGATGCTAGTTCAGCAGACTAGCTTTCTCTGTAATCTCATACCTTCTAGGATCTAAAGATTTAAAAAGCTGCTTCATAAATAAAACTTATAGAGGGGGAAAGGAGGGACTAACTATTGAGCTACTCTTGATATTTTCCAGACAGTCTTCTCGACACACATCATTCCACTAAATCCTCACAAACATCCTCGAAGGTAGGCATTACTAACTCCACCCTACAGATGCAGAAACTGAGGCCAAGGGATGTTAAGGATTCGCCTAAGGTTACACAGATATCAGTTCATCAAATGCCAAAGTCTATCCCTTCTTGTTTAACCCACAGAGGAAGGACTAGTGAACACAACTTAAATTCCTGAGTGACCATAACTGATCTTAGTTATGTAAATTATGTTTCTTTTCCAGATTGGACCACTTTTACAAAGTAGATGAGCAAAATCTGAGATTCCTAACCAGTAGCCAATAGAGTTATTTAACTCAAGTATATTTAGCATGCTTTTTGCTGAGTTTGGGGCTTGGACTTGCAAGATTTTCATGGGACTTTGTTTGATCTCAGTACAAAATGAAGAACTTCACTCAACTTGCAGGCTTTGGTTTTTGCCTTCTGGAGAAAATGGAGACCAAGTATCTAGCAGGTTTCTTTTTTTCTTTTAAGTAGATATTAGCAACTCTTTTATTGATTTTTAAAATGATTTCGACTTTTTTCACTTAAAACATAATTTGTGAAGTTCCACAATCCAACGCCCATTTCTATTTTACTGAAGACTTTCCTAAACCAAGCAAGAAATGTGAAGTACATATATGTTACATTTCATTGCATGACCTTTATATATTAACATTTGCATTAGTTCATTGAATTTTACTGTAAGAAAAATTCGAGTGCATACAAAAAAGCTCTAGATATTCTGACTGGCAGTAAAATCAATAGACTACCAGACCTATTGAAATCTGCTGGAGAAGTTTCAAAGTAGCAATACAAATGGTGTACATTAGAGGAAACAAAGCCATCTTTTCCTTTCCAGTTTTAGAACATGCACTTTGGAGATAACAGGCTAAAAGGCTATCAATGAAGTGTTTAAAATGCACATAAACTCAATAGAAGATTTAAATCTCATTCGTTTTTATTCTAGAAATTAAGAGAGTATTTTTCCACTACCTTTAAAAATGAGCACAGTTCACTTTCTTTGATGCATTAGGATGCAGACTTCGCTCCAGGGCTCTTAAAAATTAAAGTAGCCATATTAAAACCCCTTGGGGTGGTTTATATATAATCCTAGTTACATTCTATAATTTGAAGGGTGGGGTGAATTTGATTTTTTGTAGGCCCATTTCAGCAGCATCTTTCTTTGCAGGCAACTCCTGGAAAGGAAGGATGCGGTCTTAAATTGGCAAAGGTCTTTACACAACTTGCTCTGGAAGGGTCCGTCTAATGTGATATCTATTGTTCTAAAAAGCGTGGAAATAAAGTCGACTAGTCCCTTTTTTTCCTTTTCTTCCGTAGTTCTACACTCATCTGTTTTAACATTTCCTGCGCCCCCGCTAAATCCGCTAAACTGGGTGTTGTCAGCGATACAAAATTCTCGCTTTCAAGGAGACCGCAGGGGGCGTGTTGGGGAAAAGGGGCCACCTGTGAATCTGGGGAAGTCGAGGACGCTCAGGATTGCGCGGTCCAACTGTGCAAGGGCCTTCAACTCCACGAAGGGCTGACAACAAGCGTCCCGGGACCAAGGAGGAAGAGCAGCTCGCTGAGAAAAAGTAGGCTCTGGCCAAATCCCGCGGGAACTGCCCTGCCCTCCGGCGGCGTTCCCTCCCCCACCTTGGTTGCCAAGGAGACCCGAGTCCTGGGCCGGCGGACTGCTATAGGCGGGGGAGGCCTACCTTTCCGCGGCCTGAGTCGACTGGTTCACCAGCCTCGCGCTTCACCGTGCTCCGCCGCCGCGTCCGTCAAGGGCGACAGCGTACGGGCGGGCGAAGCCCTGAGGCGCGTCCTCCCTCCGGGAACCGGAGCGAAGCGAGAGCCGGGGTCGCGACCCCCCTGCCCTGACCCTGACGGGTGGGAGAGGCTCATTTGAACCAAACTGCCGGCGCGGGTCGCCGCCGCAGCCCCGCAGTCCCGGGGCTCCCGAGGGCGCTGTTTCAGGCACCAGCCACAGGTGCCCGAAGTGCTGCAGCTGCGCCTGCGGCGTCTCTGTCCCCAAAGCCCCGGGGAACCTCCGCCCTCTGGGGTGAGGGAGGACTCGCGGGAGCCAGTGAAAGGAGCGCCCGAGGGGCCGCAGACGCTCCCAAACGGGCTTCGGTAAAAGTCTCGTCGCTTCGGAGGAGATTCGGAGCCGTCTCCACCCCTCTCCTTTTGTGAGTGTGTGGAGGTTTCGTTGGGACTTGCCCGACTCGAAGTATGGGATGCTCGAGTCGGCCAGTAAATGCCACTTCTTGGTCTTCAGGGCCACACGAGGTGGGCCCCCAAGTGTGGTCCTGCAGAAATAGTGATTTACTGAGATAATCTTTTCTTTTCAGAGACGATGCTTAAGGTACAAGGAAAACCATTTCCTGGGACATCTGAATTGTATTTCAAGCTTGAGTTACGACAGTGAAGGGGCAAACATGCTTAACTCCGCCAGTGAAGTGGAGTTTTCGGAAGAAAAAACTACCGAGGACATCTCCCAACTCTCTTCCCTGGCACTGTCAGGGGACACAGCATACAGCGAAAAAACGTCAGCTGGTTTGCCCGAAAAAACTGGCTATCCGGACTCCGTTTACATTATGGCAGCGAACATTTTTCAGGGCATTCGATTCGAAAAGTCACCAGAGAAAGTCTTAATAAAGTATGGGAATGAGCCTCTGCCGTCCTCCACCGAGTCTGAGGATGAATCCTTTCAGCGTTTGTCCTATGAGCTGGCTTTCAGTGCCCTGAAGTGTGAGTAGTACCCGTTTTGACAGCACTAACGGAAAATAATGAGAGAATTTGTGGAGTGCAGTCCCCCTTCCTGCCCCCTCATGCACACACCAGGTTTTGTTTTTAGGCTTATGAATATCTTTGGTCAGTTGCAAATGTCCAGGCATTAGGAGAGTTTCCCTGTACAACAAGCTCTTTCAGGCCAGAAACGTTTTTTCCTCTGCAGATTTCCCTGTGCCTAGAACCGTGCCTTGTCCTTAGATGGGTCAAAATTAAATCAAGTTAAGATGATCCGATTCACTGCCATTCGCTTTAATTTTGGAAGCTTGTAAATTTATTTTTTCAAATTTTTGTAAAAGTCCCCTTTCTCACTTGCCGCCAGGATTTGAGGTGTAATATTGCAGATTCCCTCAATGGTGGGTAATGATCAACTTCTGAGTATGGAGTTGACTCCAGTACAGAATCAAATATTTTTACTGTGAGAGCAGTCAAAGGGCCTGGAGATATGTTTCTGTACTAGCTATAAACTCTAATACAATATAAACTATAAGGTTTATATTGGTTTGTGTACTGAGTATTCCAAAAGAAGTTCCAGAAATGTTAGGAGTGTTAGCAGCCTGGCTGAAATGATGAGCTTCCTAAAGAGTCACCCAGAAAGGGCATCACTCATTTGCATGTGTTTCCTTAGTGTTAGTACTTACTGGGCCTTGTACATCCTTGCACAGAGGCAGTTAACAATTGTTCAGTGAATTAAAATGTTTCATTAATTACTCAGATACGAATGTATATTTTTGGTTGTCTGCAGACATGAGGTAGCTCAACTCTGAAGCCAGGAATTTGCCATCACAGAAAAATTTATATGATGTTAAGAGGCAACTACTCTTTGGCTTTCATTTCTTTATTTTCTGCTTGTGATCTTTTTTTTTCTTTTAAAATCTATCTTAGCCATTTTTCCCTCCTCCAGTTTAATCTTTCAGATTCTATTTCATCCCTTCCCTCCTCTTCCTTTTTAAAATGCAGATTTAAAGACCAACCAGAGTGTTGTACTTTAAATCATGAGTCAGGTGAACATTTGAACATTTTCTCCTTGCAACAATGAAATGCAGACTAGGCATTTATGTTGATTAGTTGATATTTAATGGTAATGCCAAAATTCTATTATAGACAATTTTTTCCCCGATAAGAATATTGAATCTTACCTTTAGAAATCAATTATAAAAGCCTGAAATTATTCTTTGTAAAATTAATGCATTGACTAGATGGTCATGCTATAGTGATGTGTATGGTAGATTATCTTTTTCTTTCTCTTGATCTATATTTATGTTTTATGAAAGGGTCTTGTGACTGACATTTTTTAATAACCCAGAAATTCCCATTTAGATAAATTATTGTCATAGACCTTTATAAACCTACTTTTCCTTGAAATGTTCATTTTTATAAGTTCAGATTCTAAGATGAGATGGCTTTGGTTTTTTACTTGGTACAACTATTATTTTCTTAATGATAATAATATCTTGCTTTAAATTATCATCTGAATAATTTCTAAATGTTCAAATGGAATAAAACTAGAATTCCTAAGTTCAGTGGGTTTCCAAGATAATTAAGAACCTGATATTTTGCTTTAAAATATTGGAGACTCTTATGCATTTCACTTTTGTCTTTTGTATTATCAGTGTTCTATCAATACTTTCACATGTAATTTGTAAACTCACATCTGGCTTATACAGTATAGGTTCAGGGAATCATGGTTCAGGAAAGAAAACTGAGGATTTCTTCTCTAAGGTTTTATAGGAGCAGTAAAGCTGAAAAGGTTAATGTACAAACTAAAGAGAGCTTGGGTAATGGTCTCTTTTGTTTGTGAATTTGTGAACAGATAATTGGATCATATTACCATATCTTTATAAGGAAGTATAAAGAAAAAAATCTAATTATACAAATGTTAAGTGCATTTTTTTGGTTGTGTTTTATGTTTTCCAGTTTTATTATTTGCCCTTTTGTTGATGTCCTTTGTGTATAAGGTCTTTCAAAGCAGAGAGTGTATTTTTCTGATTAATCTTTTAAAGGTTTAAAGGGCTCAGAATCATGTTTGTTGAAATGACCACCACTAGTCTCACTCTGCTAAATAACTGCAAGGTCAATTTTCTGCTAAAGAAGGTAATGAAGAGTAACCTATTCCTATTAACTTATTCCTTTGACTTACGTCAAAGAAGTAGAGTACTAGCAGCTAATTTATTCTTTAAAAGTATCTCTGGATGTTTCAAGGACTATTAAATATTAAAACAGAAGGAAAACTGGCAAAATGATTTCTTAAAAAATAAATTAATGAACAACCCATTAAGAAAAAAAATTGAGGAAAGAGATGTTCCTGAAATTGTCGATATTATTCCTGGCGTAATTCTTTCTCCAACCTCTCTAGTTGTAAATAGTATTTGATGACCTCTCAGTCCGAGGAACTGGCTGTGGCATTAACTTGGTCATTTCAAAATCATGTAACCTGTCAGTGAAAAACCTAGCAAATACTTAATATATGGTCTGGTTATGGCTTTGGGAATAAGTATGTGTAGTCAGGGATCCCCAAGACCACCCTCAAGTTCAATGTTTCACTAGAAGGACTCACAGAACTCAGTAAAGCTGTTATACTCATGGTTACAGTTTACTACAATGAAAGGAAAAAGATTAAGATCAGCACCAGAAAAATATACACAGGACAAAGTCCAGAAGAGACCAGGTACAGCTTTCTATTGTCCTTTCTCAAAGAAGTCTTACGGACAGTGCTTAATTCTCCCAGCAACAATGTATGACAACATCTATGAAGGTTGTCAAGTTTCCCTCCTTCCACAGATACAAAAACCCCATGTACCTATATTTATAATTATAAGAGGGCCTTGGTGTTCTTTTTTTTAAAACTGAAGTATAGTTGAATTACAATATTCTGTTAGTTTCAGTTTACAGCTAGTGATTCAGTTATTTTTTTTTTCAGATTATATGCCATTACAGCTTATTACAAGATATTGAATATAGCTTCCTGTGCTATACAGTAAATCTTTGTTGCTTATCTATTTTATGTATAGTAGTTTGTACCTGTTAATCCCATACTCCTAATTTGTCCCTCCTTTTCCCCCTTTTCCCTTTAGTAATCATAAGTTTGTTTTCTATGTCTGTGAGTCTGTTTTATATATAGATTCATTTGTATTGTTTTTAGATTCCATGTATAAGTGATATCAGATAGTATTTGTCTTTCTCTGTCTTACTTACTTCACTAAGTGTAATGTTCTATAGGTCCATCCATGTTGCTGCAAATGGCAATATTTCATTCTTTTTTTATGGCTGAGTAACATCCCATTGTGTATATATATACACACACACCGCATCTTAAGCCAATCATCTGTTGATGGGCACTTGGGTTGTTTCCATGTCTTGGCTATTATAAATAGTGCTGCTATGAACATTGGAGTGCGTGTATCTTTTTGATTTAGAGTTTTCATCTTTTCTGGATATATACCCAGGAGTGGGATTGATGGATGATATGGATCTATTTTTTGTTTTATTAAGGAACCTGCATATGGTTTTCCATAGTGGCTACAACAATATACATTCCCACCAATAGTGTACAAGGGTTCCCTTTTCTCCACACCCTCTCCAGCATTTATTATGTGTAGACTTTTTGATGATAGTCATTCTGACCAGTGTGAGGTGATACCTCGCCAGCTGCTCCGCGGCATGTGGGATCCTCCCAGACCGGGGCGCGAACCCGGTTCCCCTGCATCGGCAGGCGGACGCGCAACCACTGCGCCACCGGGGAAGCCCTCGTTGTGGTTTTGATTTGCATTTCTGTAATAATCAGTGATGTTGAGTGTCTTTTCATGTGCCTGTTGGCCATCTGTATGTCTTCTTTGGAGAAATGTCTATTTAGGTCTTCTGCCCACTTTGTGATTGGCTTGTTTGTTTTTTTGGTACTGAGTTGTATGAGCTGTTTGTATATTTTGACTATGAAGTCCTTGTTGGTAACATTGTTTACAGATAATTTTCTCCCATTCCGTAGGTTGTCTTTTTGTTTTGCAGATGGTTTCCTTTGCTGTCAAACCTTTTATGTTTGATTAGGTCCCTTTATTTATTTTTGCTTTTTTTTTTTTTCTATTGCCTTGAGAGAGTGACTTAAGAAAATATTGCTACGATTTATGTCCAAGAATGTTTTGCCTATGTTCTCTTCTAGGAGTTTTATGGTGTCATGTCTTATATTTAGTAATATAAGCCGTTTCAAACTTATTTTTATGTATGGTGTGAGGGAGTGTTGTAATTTCATTGATACAGGTGGCTGTCCAGTTTTCCCAACACCACTTGCTGAAGAGGCTGTCTTTTCTCCATTGTATATTCTTGTCTCCTTTGTTATAGATTAGTTGACCACAGGTATATTGATTTATTTCTGGGCTCTCTATACTGTTCAATTGATCTATATGTCTGTTTTTGTGCCAATACCACACTGTTTTGATTACTGTAGCTTTGTAGTATAGTCTAAAGTCTGGAAAGGTTATACCTCCAGCTTTGTTCTTTTGCCTTAGGATTGCTTTGGCAGTTCTGGGCCTTTTGTGGTTCCATATCCATTTTAGGGTTATTTGTTCTAGTTCTTGAAAAATGTCATGGGTATTTTGATAGTGATTGCATTAAATATGTAGAGTGCTTCACTTTAGCAATATTAATTCTTCCAATCCAAGAGCATGGACTACCTTTCCATTTTTTTGAACCATCTTCAGTTTCCTTTATCAGTGTTTTATAATTTTCAGTGTATAGGTCTTTCACCTCCTTGGTTAAGTTTATTCCTAGGGTTTTTTTTAATGCAATAAATGATATAACTTTTAAAATTTTCTCTTTCATTGTTAGTGTAAAGAAATGCAACAAATTTCTGTATATTAATCTTGTATCCTGCTACCTTGCTGAATTCATTTATTAGTTCTAATAGTTTTTGTGTGAAGACTTTAGGATTCTCTATATAGAGTATCATGTCATCTCCAAATAGTGTAAGTTTTACCTCTTCCCTTCCAATTTGGATACCTTTTATTTCTTTTTCTTATCTGATTGTTGGGGCTAGGACTTCCAGTACTATGTTGAGTAGAAGTGGTGAGGGTGGGCATCCTTGTCTTGTTCCAGAATTTAGTGGGAAGGCATTCAGCTTTTCACTGTTGAGTATTATGTTGGCTGTGGGTTTGTCATAAATGGCTATTATGTTGTGATATTTTCCCCCTATACCCACTTTGGTGAGAGTTTTTATTAGGAATAATCTCAAATTTTATGAGATGCTTTCCTGCGTCTTTTGAGATGATCTTGTGGTTTTGTCTTTCCTTTTGTTAATGTGGTGTATCACACTGATTGATTTGCATTTGTTGAACCATCCTTACGTCCCTGGAATGAATCCCACTTGGTCATGATGTATGATCCTTTTTATGTATTGTTGAATTCAGTTTGCTAATATTTTTTTGAAGATTTTTGCATCTATATTCCTAAAAGATATTGGTTTATAATTTCCTTTTTTTTGTAGTGTCTTTTTCTGGTTTTGGTATCAGAGTGATGGTGGCTTCATAGAATGAATTTCACAGTGTTCCCTTCTCTTCAATTTTTTCGAATATTTTGAGAAGGATCGGTATAATTGCTTCATTGTATGTTTGGTAGAATTCCCCAGTGAAGCTGTCTGCTCCTGGACTTCTGTTTGCAGGGAGTTTTTTTTTTTTAATTACAGACTCTATTTCACATCTGATGATTGTTCTGTTCAAATTATCTGTTTCTTCTGGACTCAGTTCTTGCAAGTCTTATGATTTTAGAAACTGTCCATTTCTTCTAGGTTGTCCAATTTGTTGGCATATAACTGTTCATAGTATTTTCTTATGATTTTTTTGTATTTCTGTATCAGCTGTTACTTCTCCTCTTTCATTTCTTATTTTGTTTTTTTGGGTTTTCTCTCTTTTCTTCATGTTGAACCTGGCTAGAGGTTTGTTGAATTTGTTTATCTTTCTCCAAAAAACAGCTCTTGGTTTTATTGATCTTTTCTGTTGTTTTCTATTTTACTTTATTTTATTTTTAAAAATTTATTTTTGGCTGCGTTGGGTCTTTGTTGTTGCACGTGGGCTTTCTCTAGTTGCAACGAGCAGGGGCTACTCTTTGTTGTGGTGCACAGGCTTCTCATTGTGGTGGTTTCTCTTGTTGCGGAGCAAGGGCTCTAGGAGCACGGGCTTCAGTAGTTGCACACGTGGGCTCAGTACTTGCGGCATGCGGGCCATAGAGCACATGGGTTTCAGTAGTTGCAGCGTGTGGGCTCAGTAGTTGTGGCATGCAGGCTCTGGGGCACGCAGGCTTCAGTAGTTGTGGTGCACGGGCTTAGTTGCTCTGTGGCATGTGGGATCTTCCTGGACCAGGGATCAAACCCATGTCCCCTGCACTGGCAGGCAGATTCTTAACCACTGTGCCACCAGGGAAGTCCCTCTGTTGTTTTCTTGATCTCTATTTATTTCTTTTCTGATTTTTATTATTTCCTTCCTTCTGATGACTTTAGGTTTTGTTTGTTCTTCTTTTTCTAATTCTTTTAGGTGGTTGGTTAGGTTGTTCATTTGAGATTTTTCTTGTATCTTGAGGAAGGCCTGATTCACTCTGAATGTCCCTCTTAGATCTGCTTTGGCAGCATCCCATAGATTTTGTAAGGTTGTGTTTTCATTTTCACTTGTCTTGAGGCATTTCCTGATTTCTTCTTTGATTTCATTGTTGAGCCATTAGTTTTGTAGTAGCATGTTGTTTAGTCTCCATGTGTTCATTCTTTTCCTGTTTTTCTTTCTGTGGTTGATTTCTGGTTTCATACTGTTGTAGTCAGATAAGATGTTTCAAATAATTTCTATTGTTTTAAATTTGTTGAGGCTTGTTTTATGACCTAGTATGTGGTCTGTCCTAGAGAACATTTCATGTGCCCTTGAAAAGAATCTGTATTCTGGTTTTTTTGGATGTAGTGTTCTGTAGATATCAATTAAGTTCAACTGATTGTGTCACCTAGAACCTCTGTTGCCTTACTTATTTTTTGTCTGGATAATCTGTCCATTGATGTCAAAAGGGGTGTTAAGGTTGGCTACTATTGTATTGTCAGTTTCTCCCTTTATGTCTGTTTGTGTTTCTTTTATATGTTTAGGTGCTGCTGTATTGGAGGATTATATGTTAACGAGCATATTATCTTCTTGTATTGATCTCGTTATCATTATATAATGCCCTTCTTTATGGACTTTGTTTTAAAGTCTACTTTGTCTGATGTGAATATTGCTACCCCCACTTTCTTTGTGTTTCCATTTGCATGAACTGTCTATTTTCATCCCCTCACTTTCAGTCTGTGTGTCTTTCACCCTGAAGGAAGTCTCTAGTAGGCAGCACACTACGGGTTCTTGTTTTTTGTTTTTGTTTCTTCATCCAATCTGCCACGCTATGTCTTTTGATTGGAGTATTTAGTCCATTGACATTTAAGGTAATTATTGATAGGTATGTACTTATTGCCATTTAATCCTTGTTTTTCAGTTGTTTTTATAGTTCTTTATTTCTTCTTTTTGTTTTTCCTTTTGTGGTTTGATAATTTTTTTTTGTAGTATGCTTGAGTTACTTTCTTTTTGGTTCTTGTGAAACTACTGTATATTTTAAATTTGTGGTTACCATGGAGTTCAAGTATGTTAACTCACAGCTGTGTTTACTGGCTTTAAACTGATAGTCATTCAACTTCAAACACATTCTAAACGATCTGTATTTTTATACTTCCCTCACCCACATTTTGTGATTTTGCTGTCCTATTTTACATGTTCATGCATATCTTTTTACTGTTAGTTGTAGTTATAATTGCTTTTACAATTTTTTGATTGTTTTTTAATCTGTGTACGGACTTAAGTGAACTTCAATCCTTTTATATATTTGCCTTTCCTATTGTGATTTTCCCTTTCCTATAGTTTCTTGCTTCTTTTCTATTTAGAGAGTATCCTTCAATATTTCTTTTAGGGTAGGTTTAATATTGCTGAGTTCTTTTAGTTTTTGCTTGTCTAAGAAATTTTTTCTCTTCTTCTGTTCTAAATGATAATCTTGCTGGGTAGAGTATCCTAGGTTGCAGGTTTTCCTTTTCAGGACTTTGAATATATAATGCCACTCCTTTCTGGACTGCGAAGTTTTCTGCAGAGAAATCTGCTGATAGCCATATGGGGGTTCCCTTGTAACTGACTCTTTGTTTTTCTCTTGCTGCCTTTAGAATCCTTTCTTTATTTTTAAATTTGTCATTTTAGGGAATTCCCTGGTGGTCCAGTGGTTAGGACTTGGCACTTTCATTGCTGTGGCCCGGGTTTGATGCCTGGTCAGGGAACTGAGATCCTGCAAGCTGTGTGGTGTGGCCAAATAAAATAAAATAAAATAAATTTGTCATTTTAATTATGATATGTCTTGGTGTGGGTCTCTTTGGGTTCATCTTGTTTGGGACCTTCTGTGTTTCCTGTACCTGATATCTGTTTCCTTGTTTAGATTTGGGAAGTTTTCAGCCATAGTTTCTTCAATTACACTTTCAATTCTCTTTCTCTTTCCCTTCTGGAACACCTATTATGCATCCATTGGCACGTTTTGTATTATCTCATAAATCTTTTATGTTGCTATCATTTTTTTTTTCATTGTCTTTCTGTCTGCTCTTCTGATTTAGTGATTTCCATTATGCTGTCTTCCAGGTCACTTATTCATTTTTCTGTGGCATTTAGTCTGCTCTTCATTGCTTCTAGATTGGTTTTTAATCTCAGCAATTGAATTGTCTATTTTTGATTGGTGCATCTTTATAGCTTCTAGTTCCTCATTACAGTGATGTGCATTTCTATTGATACTCTTTCTTAATTCAGTTAGAATTTTTATTATCTCCTTTTTGCACTCAGGGTCTGGTAGACTAGTGGGCTCTGTTCTATTATCTGTTCTTTCAGGGGATTTCTCTTGTTCTTTTAATTGGGAGTAGTTCCTCTGCCTTTTTGTTTTACTTAACTTTCTCTGTCTCTATGAATTTAGGAGGAACAGTTATCTACGGTGGTCTTGAAGGGTGTTTTTATGTGGGAGTGTCCCCGCGTAGATTGTGTGTGTCCAGTGTTTTTGGCGCAGTGGCTGGTTTTGGTATGGACTTCAGCCGCATCTTTCCTCAGGGTGTGCTGGCCATTATCCCCTTGATGGGAGTGTGGCTGGTATTCTGGTGTCCAGAGCCTGTACTGGATGTGAGGCAGGGCTTTCTCTCTGCTCTGTGGCTGTCACTGCCCTGTCAGGGGCAGGGTCTGCTCCCCAGTTGTTGGGGTAGAAGGCTTGAGGGTTGGGTTCAGTCAGACTCCATTGCCCTTGAGTATGTGCTGTGCCCCAAAGGAGGTGATTTCTGAAGCAAGTGACTCCCACGCGGTCGCAGAGCACCTATGTGCTGCCTGTGTAGGCATCCATAGTTCCACTCAGAAGCAGCCCAGGGTTGTGTCCCTTTCTCTGTTGTGTTTGTCTCAGATCTACTTAAAGGCTATGGTGTGGAGTAGGCTGGGGATGAGGGTCGGGGTGTTGTGGCTGCAGGAATTGAGGTCGCTGTGCTGCTGCCTGAGGTCTGGGCTGCCTCTGTGGCACACTCCCAGGACCTGTCTGCCCCATATCTAGTGCTACACTGCGGTGTGGTGTGGGCACACTGGGGTATTCTTGCTAGGAGACTAACCACTGCTACTCCTGAGCTTGCTGACAGTGGTTGTCACCATTCCACCCAGACCACGCCCCAGGACCTCTCAGCTACCTCTGCGGTAGCTAGATTGAGTTCTCTCCTAGGGCCTATATGCCCAAGATTCAGCACTTAGCCAGTGAAGGCTCCTGTGGCGCTGCCTCACATGCATGCTGACAGTGGCCTCTGCGGCTCCACCTGGATCACAACCCAGGTGCCCCGGTCTGTCTCTATGCAGCTACACTGAGTCTCTGCCCAGATTTCATGCCAGGCTGTGGTGTGGAGTGAATGGGGCCAGGATGTTCGCCCCTTTGGATTGGGAAGTGGGGCAAGGTGGCAGTTGCCA
This sequence comes from Physeter macrocephalus, assembly GCF_002837175.3. NCBI lineage: Eukaryota > Metazoa > Chordata > Mammalia > Artiodactyla > Physeteridae > Physeter > Physeter macrocephalus. The sequence goes on along the minus strand of NC_041220.1, from coordinate 78,472,804 downwards.
GTGCAAGGCTCTCTTTGCCCTGGTTCTCAGCAAGCCAGCATGTGGTCACTCCTCACGTGTAGAGCCTAGGCTTCTCCAGCCCTCTGTCTGTCCCAGTGGATTTCTCAGCAGACAAGGGGGCCTGTCTTCTCTGCGCAGGACCCCAGGACTGGGATGCCCAGATTGTGGTTAGACCTGCTTACTCCCCAGGGTGAGGGTCCACCTGTGTGGACCTTCTCTTCCTTACAGAGGTCGCTCCCGGGGGCTCAGTTCCCAACCTGATGCTTTTTTTTTTTTTTTTTTTTTTTTCTGTCCCTGCCTGGTTATGTGGAGCTGTTTCTTGCCGCCTTGGTTCTTCTGCCAGTTTCCAGTTAGTTTTCCTTGAAAATTGTTCCACATGTAGAAGTAATTTTGAACTGTTTATGGGGAGAGGTGAGCTCCACATCTTCCTACTCCACTTTCTTGATCCCCCTCAGCCTTGGCATCCTTGAAATGAAAGTTCTAGAAGTGAATTATATAAAGTGGATCATTTGAGGGAAACTCTATGAACACAATAAAAGTAGAGGAGAACCTAGGGGAGAGTCAAAAGAAGAAATATCTTCCATCTCTCTTCCAAAACGGGAGGGATGATCAGACAGACTGTGTGAGTTTTAGGGGTCCAATAAATAGCACTCCTCCTTCTACACTTGAGTTTGGAACCCATGGAGAGAAAAAAAAAAAAAAAAAAAAAGATGTCCGGGGACATGGCTTTAGATCTGCAGTCAAGCAGGCTTGCAAATACTTTATTCCTGAATTAGAACTTCCCATCTAATCCAGACACAGCTGAAGAATTGCAGATCCCTCCACCCAACTCATGTAAGGCACGTGGCAAAGAGCAGTCTGGAATGCATGCCCACCTCCTGCAGAAACACTGGCAGACAAAGACTGGAAGGGGGAGGGAGTGATATATGCCCCTGTTCATTCTTCCAGATTCACTAATTAAATAAGCTCAGTTTTCTTTTCACATGGAGTGATAAGTAAGGGGTAGGGAAAGAGTCCAAGGGTGTTTCTCTAGGGAAGGCCTTCTGCATTGGAAACATGAGGAATGAGGATTAAGAGTTCCCTTCAACAGGGCTTCCCTGGTGGTACAGTGGTTAAGAATCCGCCTGCCAATGCAGGGGACATGGGTTCGAGCCCTGGTCCGGGAAGATCCCACATGCCACGGAGCAAGTAAGACCGTGTGCCACAACTACTGAGCCTGTGCTCTAGAGCCCACGAGCCACAACTACTGAGCCCGTGTGCCACAACTACTGAAGCCCATGCGCCTAGAGCCCATGCTCTGCAACAAGAGAAGCCACCGCAGTGAGAAGCCCGTGCACCACAACGAAGAACTGCTCGCCACAACTGGAGAAAGCCCACGTGCAGCAACGAAGACCCAACGCAGCCAAAAAAAATAAATTAAATAAAATAAATTAAAAAAAAAAAAGAGTTCCCTTCAACAGACTAAAGAGAAGAGGCTTTAATTAGTCGGGCACTAGGGATAATTGGAGCTATTGTGCTGAACTAGGATAGGTAAGGTTTGCTATCTTCAAATAAGTCCTGATAACCCACGTCAGTCATTAGCAGTGTGTTTTATTTAGCCAGTATGGTTTGTTGTAAGAGTGAGTAGAGGATAGGCAGCATAATGTGGTGAGGAGCATGCACTTGGGTGCCAGACTGCCTGGGTTTGAGTCCCTGATCTGACTCTTGCTGTGTGACTATGAAAATATTACTTAACCAGTCAGTGCCTCATTTCCTACTCTATAAAATAGGATAATGATGGTACCTAATTCATAGGGTTGTTGTGAGGGTTAAATGAATTAATATATGGAAAGCATTTAGAACAGTGTCTAGCACATAGAAAGCACTATCTAGAGTATACATAATTAATGTTTATATTGCTATGTGAGAACGTTCTGTAAACTATAGATATATAAAGGCAATGCATTCTGCACAATATTAGAGACAGCCCAGAGATTGTCAGTTTTGACAAGAGCCCTAGGAAAAATTGCAGTGTTGGAAAAATCATGTTCTGTCTTCTTTGCCTTCATTCTACTGCTCCTATTTTTATTCTTTTTTTTTTGGCGGTACGTGAGCCTCTCACTGTTGTGGCCTCTCCCGCTACGGAGCACAGGCTCCGGGTGCGCAGGCTCAGCGGCCAGGCCTCTCACTGTTGTGGCCTCTCCCATTGCGGAGCACAGACTCTGGACGCACAGGCTCAGCGGCGATGGCTCACGGGCCCAGCTGCTCTGCGGCATGTGGGATCTTCCCGGATCGATTTCCTGTCAGGTCTCTACCAGGCTTTGTGAATATAAAGATTCTGTTCTGCCCTCAAGTCATTTGTTCTGTAAAATAGTTCGTGCATTGATTTCTTCATTCATAGGACAAGTCTTCATTAAGTACCTACCTACTCAGTATAAGGCACTATGCTCAGAGCCAAGGATGTATAATGAGTCAAATAGACCTCATTCTTGCCTTTGTGGAGTGTACAGTCCAGTGGAGAACACACACATTTGTCAGATTACCAGCCAGGTGCATGTAGACTCATCATATAGAATCTAAAAGTGCAGTGAAGAGAAGTACATGGTCCTATAAAAGTACAAAATTGGGGGATAAGATTTAGTCAGAAAAATCAGAATTGTTAATTGACATCTAAAGAGTGGGTAGAAGTGAGTAGGTGTGCCTAGGGAAATAGGAGGAAACAGAATATTCCTAACAGAAGGACTAGGGTAATGGGTTGACGTGTGTCCCCCTAGAATATATGTTGAAGTCAGAACCCCCAATATGTCAGAATGTGATTATACTTGGAAGTATAGTCATTGCCAATGGAATTAATCAAATTAAGATGAGGTCATACTGGGGAAGGGTGGGTTGTTAATTCAACATGACTGGTGTCCTTATAAGAAGAGCAGAAGACACAGAGAAGATGGCCATGTGAAGATTGAACCAGAAATTGAAGTTATGCTGCTACAAGCCAAGGGTTATCTGCAGCTACCAGAAGGAAGATGCAAAATAAAGGATGCTTCCTTAGAGGTTCCAGAGAGAGCATAACCCTGCCAATACCTTGACTTCAGACTTCTAACCTCCAGAATTGTGAGACAATAAATTTCTCTTGTTTTAAGCCACCTAGTTTGTGGGTCTTTGTTACAGCAGCTGTAGGAAATGAATACAACCAACAACTGTAAAAGTCCTGTGACAATGGAAAACATTCCAAATTCAAAGGACCAGAAGACATCCAGAATGGTTAGATTGTACTGTATAGAAGAGGTAGGGTTGCTGAGTAAAACACAGGTCAACTAATTTGAAATTCAGATAAATAACAAATACTTTTTTCATGTAAGTGTGTCCCATATTACATCTAAATATCTGCTAAAAATTGTTTATCTGAAGTTCAAATTTAACTGGGCATCCTGTAGTTTTATTTGCTAAATTTTGCAATCCTATGGAGAGGGCACATGGTAGAAGGTGATGGGAAAGAGGTATGGAAAGGCCACTCCATGCCAGAATGAAGTAGATTGAGTATGTGGGAGATGAGGAAATGGTGACAGCAGGTATAGGCAACCCTGTAACTGTTCAGCTGTAAAAGGTCTGAAAGAGATGCTGAGGAACTGGGGTAGGAATGGAGGAATGAAGGGTTGAGCGAGGATCAATATTTTTGTTTTTGAAATGGAAGAGATTTATGTACGTTTAAGAGCTGTCTTTGTCCATTCCATGCTCATGACCTAAGCACCTCCCAAAGGCCCCACCTCCTAAGACCATCACACTGAGATTAGGATTTCAACATATGACTTTTGCAGGGGACACAAACATTCAGACCATAGCAAGAGCCAAATGATAGAACCCCACTGAGCGTTTGATTAAACAAGGGAAGAAAAAAGGGATGACAAATATATATAGCTCATGAGAAGATGAAAAATGATGGTATCCAAAGAGATTAACCTTAGATAGAAGAAGGGGCACATCCTCCACTGTAACAAGACAGGAGGATAGTAAGGGTTCAGTGTGTGTTGTTTTGTGTATTTACTATTAGGGAAACTGTTGGTGTGTGGGAATTCTCATCTGGTAGTCTCTACCTTCTCTTTAAACTAAGAGGCAAGTTCATATGCTAAATACCAGAAGGAACAAGACTGTTTCAGAGATTTGAAGGAAGAGGAGACAGTTTAATTTGTTATTGTGGAATGGATTGAACAACAAAAGATGTCAGGCAGTATTAGTGGCCCATTTGAGTTTTAATCTTAACAACTTCACAGTAATATAAGTGCTATTTTTGCTCCATGGAAAAATTTACTTGGGGGCATGGAGGAGGAAATAATTAACTGGAGTAGAAGGGAAGAGAGACCAAGCAGGTGTAAAAAAGGAGGAAGAAACTGTGCTGATCTGACCTTGAGGAATGAGTAGGATTTTCCTGGTATGTGGAAGGTAGGGGTGGGAATATCTTGCTTAGTATATAGAGAAATGGACACAGGAAGGGAAAAGGTCTATTATTTAGTTCTCATTGTGGCGATAAAAAGCTTAAATTATTGCTTTGAGAGAGACGAGAAGAGGTAGTAGCTATTCTAGAAACTCAAGAGGAGGGAAAAATCACTGAAAGTTGGGATAGACAGAAAGGCATCTGATGACAGAGGCTGGACTTCAAAGGAAGAAGGGCTTGAGTGGAAGGGTGGTGGAAAGACTGGCTTAAGAAAAGACATGAAACCTGTAAAACCTGGTTTTGACTTCCAGATTTTATTTTTAGATGCCTTGATTTTTTTTTTTTTTTTTTTTTTTTACAAATTGGATGTATATGCCTACAAAATTTCTATATCCATGTTATCTTCCTGCCCATGTAAGTATCTGAAATTACTAATCATATTACAGAGGCTGCCATATTTATATTTCAGTCTTATATTTTGCCAGGGACTTTCTTGCTCTTGTTTATGGAAGAATCTGAGAGATTCTACTCATCCAGAAAATATGTATGGAATGCAAAGTGGGTAAATACTGTAAGCCTCCAATATCAGAGGTGGCACGAGGTGCTGAGTAGTATGGCTAATCCTGGCTCTACAGGAGAGTTTAAAGGCAGAAATGAGCACTGCGTCTGGAGGCGCATGAGAGGGCTGCAGTCAGCTGTGGTCTCAGCCTGTACGAGACAAATCTCTCTCCAGGGTTTCATTACACACCCAAATCCTCAATTTTATGAACTCCACAACAAAACTCCTATATGTACACCTTAAATGTGTGTGATGGATAAGATACTGTCATCCAGGATCACTCACTGAATAATATTTAAGGATTTCCCAGAATATGAGAAACACCACTCTGTGGTTTTTTGTATTTTCACTGATTTGCAGTTTCACAAGCGTAATCTGGATGCTTTTTTTTTTTTTTTTTTTTTTTTTTCTGTCCCTGCCTGGTTATGTGGAGCTGTTTCTTGCCGCCTTGGTTCTTCTGCCAGTTTCCAGTTAGTTTTCCTTGAAAATTGTTCCACATGTAGAAGTAATTTTGAACTGTTTATGGGGAGAGGTGAGCTCCACATCTTCCTACTCCACTTTCTTGATCCCCCTCAGCCTTGGCATCCTTGAAATGAAAGTTCTAGAAGTGAATTATATAAAGTGGATCATTTGAGGGAAACTCTATGAACACAATAAAAGTAGAGGAGAACCTAGGGGAGAGTCAAAAGAAGAAATATCTTCCATCTCTCTTCCAAAACGGGAGGGATGATCAGACAGACTGTGTGAGTTTTAGGGGTCCAATAAATAGCACTCCTCCTTCTACACTTGAGTTTGGAACCCATGGAGAGAAAAAAAAAAAAAAAAAAAAGATGTCCGGGGACATGGCTTTAGATCTGCAGTCAAGCAGGCTTGCAAATACTTTATTCCTGAATTAGAACTTCCCATCTAATCCAGACACAGCTGAAGAATTGCAGATCCCTCCACCCAACTCATGTAAGGCACGTGGCAAAGAGCAGTCTGGAATGCATGCCCACCTCCTGCAGAAACACTGGCAGACAAAGACTGGAAGGGGGAGGGAGTGATATATGCCCCTGTTCATTCTTCCAGATTCACTAATTAAATAAGCTCAGTTTTCTTTTCACATGGAGTGATAAGTAAGGGGTAGGGAAAGAGTCCAAGGGTGTTTCTCTAGGGAAGGCCTTCTGCATTGGAAACATGAGGAATGAGGATTAAGAGTTCCCTTCAACAGGGCTTCCCTGGTGGTACAGTGGTTAAGAATCCGCCTGCCAATGCAGGGGACATGGGTTCGAGCCCTGGTCCGGGAAGATCCCACATGCCACGGAGCAAGTAAGACCGTGTGCCACAACTACTGAGCCTGTGCTCTAGAGCCCACGAGCCACAACTACTGAGCCCGTGTGCCACAACTACTGAAGCCCATGCGCCTAGAGCCCATGCTCTGCAACAAGAGAAGCCACCGCAGTGAGAAGCCCGTGCACCACAACGAAGAACTGCTCGCCACAACTGGAGAAAGCCCACGTGCAGCAACGAAGACCCAACGCAGCCAAAAAAAATAAATTAAATTAAATAAATTAAAAAAAAAAAAGAGTTCCCTTCAACAGACTAAAGAGAAGAGGCTTTAATTAGTCGGGCACTAGGGATAATTGGAGCTATTGTGCTGAACTAGGATAGGTAAGGTTTGCTATCTTCAAATAAGTCCTGATAACCCACGTCAGTCATTAGCAGTGTGTTTTATTTAGCCAGTATGGTTTGTTGTAAGAGTGAGTAGAGGATAGGCAGCATAATGTGGTGAGGAGCATGCACTTGGGTGCCAGACTGCCTGGGTTTGAGTCCCTGATCTGACTCTTGCTGTGTGACTATGAAAATATTACTTAACCAGTCAGTGCCTCATTTCCTACTCTATAAAATAGGATAATGATGGTACCTAATTCATAGGGTTGTTGTGAGGGTTAAATGAATTAATATATGGAAAGCATTTAGAACAGTGTCTAGCACATAGAAAGCACTATCTAGAGTATACATAATTAATGTTTATATTGCTATGTGAGAACGTTCTGTAAACTATAGATATATAAAGGCAATGCATTCTGCACAATATTAGAGACAGCCCAGAGATTGTCAGTTTTGACAAGAGCCCTAGGAAAAATTGCAGTGTTGGAAAAATCATGTTCTGTCTTCTTTGCCTTCATTCTACTGCTCCTATTTTTATTCTTTTTTTTTTGGCGGTACGTGAGCCTCTCACTGTTGTGGCCTCTCCCGCTACGGAGCACAGGCTCCGGGTGCGCAGGCTCAGCGGCCATGGCTCACGGGCCCAGCTGCTCCGCGGCACGTGGGATCTTCTCGGACCGGGGCACGAACCCCTGTCCCCTGCATCAGCAGGCGGACTCTCAACCACTGCTCCACCAGGGAAGCTCAACTGCTCCTATTTTTAGGAGTCCAGCAACTCCATTGCTCAAAGTTCTACAGCCTATGCAGGTCTGACGAACCCGTGTCCCCTGCATCGGCAGGTGGATTCTCAACCACTGCGCCACCAGGGAAGCCCAAGTCCTTCATTCTTATGACGAGTATATTTTCTGTGACAAAAATTGGGACTCATGCGGAGAAACTGTGAAGTAGATAGGAATTGGTTTGCAAGTACTAAGGGTGTGAAACTGTAAACTTCATTTTCCTTGTAAGTGAAATGGGGATATTGCCTTGTACAATACAGCCACAATTGGTGGCTAAAATATGGGTAATGATACCTGAAAGATTTCCTATGAAAATTGGAGTCTGTGCTCCCAAGTTTGTCAATTCTTTTTAGTTTTCCTATCCCCCAGATAAAAACTGAAATTCAGTGTGTATTGTGTATATAGGAGGTGTTCCATAAATGTTGAATTAATTGAAGCTGTCTTAGCTTCCTGTTAAGTGGTGAAAGCATTTGTTGTATGATATATATAGTTAAGTAGTTATAACAAAAGAACACTCATGTGCCCTGTGGAGGTTTTAAAATGTGTTCATGTGTTTTCATTTAGTACCTCTGCAATTATCCCTCTGCCTGGAATGCTCTCTTCTTCTGGATCTTTACATGGCTAACTCCTTGTCATTTGGGACTTAGATTAAATGTCATCTTATCAATGTCATCACTAGTGAGTTCTACCAAATATTTAAGTAAGAAATAACACCAATTTAACACAAACTCTTCCAGAGTTTAAATCCTGATACCAACATTGACAAAGATAATTATGAAAAGAAAATTATAGACCAATATCCTTCATGAACATAAACATAGAACAAAAATCTGTTTATTAAAGCATTTGTTATATTATATATATATACATATAGTTAAGTAGTTACAACAAAAGGAGCACTCATGTGCCCTGTATAATAAAATATTAGCAAATTGAATCCAACAATATCCAACATAAAGAGGATAAGACATTATAAATTAGATCCTCTTTAATGTTTTTCAAGGGGTATAAATTAAAGGTTGGAATTCCTTTATTACTACTTCAACTATTCAGATAATGCTCCTTTGACTGTGATTCCATGTGGAGCCTGAGTCACAGGGGTCCAGGATTCGTAAGATTACAAATATTTCATCATGTCATTGTAATTTGAGTCTTTATTAAGAATTAGGTATGGGGCTTCCCTGGTGGCGCAGTGGTTGAGAGTCCGCCTGCCGATGCAAGGGACACGGAT
>NC_041220.1:78398814-78463632 GCF_002837175.3 Physeter macrocephalus | reverse complement strand
GGTTCCGGAGCCTGTGCTCCGCAACGGGAGAGGCCACAACAGTGAGAGGCCCGCGTACCACAAAAAAAAAAAAAAAAAAAAAAAAAAAAAAAGAATTAGATATGTTTTAGATGTGAAAGTAAAAGTATTTTATAGCATTGTCCAAAGTGTATTTTGATTCCAAAGTTTTCATTTTCAGCTTTGGAATTTTCAGTAACAGACATTTTCCTTGTCTTGTAGTTCAAGATATTTTGGAAACTATATTAATAGACAGCTATATCTTCCCAAGCACCACAATAGTAAGTGTATAACTTTTATATAATTACCTGTCTTGTGGTTGTTATTTAGAAAGTACTAAAAAGCCTTCAGATTTAAATAACTAGTTTGTTTAATGCTGGGACTTCTTCAAAACACATCCTTAACTCTCATACTTCTAAGTCTTCTAATATAGATCCTACTCCTTTCATTTTGATGAATCTGCCAAAAATTGTCCTTTTTGAAAGGTTTATTTTTTATTGGATTTTTTTTCTAGTTTGCAGTCCTTTTCTTTTTTTCTTTTATGTATGTATGTATTTATTTATTTTTGGCTGCGTTGGGTCTTTGTTGCTGTGCGCGGGCACTCTAGTTGCAGCAAGCGGGGGCTACTCTTTGTTGTGGTGTGTGGGCTTCTCATTGCGGTGGCTTCTCTTGTTGTGGAGCACAGGCTCTAGGAGTGCGTGCTTTAGTAGTTGTGGTGCACGGGCTTAGTTGCTCTGCGGCATGTGGGATCTTCCCGGACCAAGGCTCAACCTGTGTCCCCTGCATTGGCAGGCGGATTCTTAACCACTGTGCTACCAGGGAAGTTCCTTTGCAGTCCTCTTCTATCTCCCAGTTCAACCAGACTATGTAAAAATAGTCATATTTTTATGACTGCTCTCTTATGAAAAACAATGGAATGGAAAATATTGCTATTAGTTATTGTTTGTATGCTTTTCTTTATGTGTGTTTCCTCTTGGTAGCCAGATCATTTGAACAGTCTTATCATTGTGATGCTGTATGATTTCCAAGATAGAAAATTTCAAGCTCGTCTCCTTTCTGATAATGAAGAGTCTATAGCAGAAGTTGTAGAAGTAGAGAACCTTCTTAACAGGTAATTGTAAAGGTGAAAACAATGTTTTATATGAAATCATTATTGGTATTTTCACTGGTGAAATTGTATACAATATAATGTGTAGATAAGTGTTAAAATTTTATAGAGAAAAAATATAAAAGTTCATAAGTTTCTTGAGTTCCTTTACAAACACATCTTGAACAGGGTAAATAGTCTGCTTAAATTCAAGTTGTTTTTCAAAGCTTGAATTGTAAGATCCAACTTGTAAGTATTTGGAAAATGATGAAAAATTCCTGACAATTTTTAGCACGTACTTAAGTTACACTTCATTTGAAACAGCTATTATTTGTTTACCTGGCTTTGTTTATAGCTCTTTAAAAAAAAAACTAACATGTATCAAACAAGAAAATTCCAACAGTAGATAAGAACCTATCACTCTTCCAAGTTGAAAAAAAAAAATCTACAACTTCATGTTAGTAGTTAAGAACAAAACTAACATGTTTTAAATTTGTTTTCCTTTTATCCTAAATATCAGCAGAAACCTAGTATGGGGATAATAATAGCATCTACCTAAAAAGGTGGTTGGGAGAATTAATTAAACTAATGCATATAAAATGCTGAGCTTAGAGTCAGACACTTAGTAGATGGTCAATCAGTATTAAATGCTACTGTCGTTAGGGCTTTTGTTATTACATTGTTGAACCTTAATAGAAAGCACAATATAGCAACAACAGCAGTCTTGTAGGAAGATTTTTACCAGGTGAATAATCTGAAACAGTTGTCATATCTCATTTTATATTATTTTATATTATATTTTATATTATGGGAAACTCAAGCAGTTTCACTTACAGTATTGAAGGTTGAGACCAGAGGACTCACGTAATGGAGTTATAGTAATAACTTACCTTTATTGAACACTTAATATGTATCAATCACTGTTATAAGAAGCTCTTTACATAACAACTCTTTGAGGTAGATATTGTTACCAACCTGTATTTTTACACATGGGAAAACTGAGGCACAGACATGTTAAAGGACCCTGCCTAATGCCATAGAGCTAGAAAGGGGAGTAGCGAGAATACACATTCAGGAATGCTGACTCTAGAGCCCAGGATTTATAACCATTTATATGCTACTACTCCTTCCACTTAAGATAGTGAGTGGTGGCTAAATTACTCTAGAAGATGAAAGATATGACATAGTCATATCTCATGTCAGTTGTAGCCTTGAGAAATTTGGAGATGGAGAAAAACAAAAGCAATCAGATGTATGTACGCTCTGTGTTAGATAAGTAAGGATCTTGCCCCTGATTACTGCATAGTTTTCTGGGCAACTTCTTCACCCCCCATACCAGTACTGGGCAACCTGCCTCTGAGGACTGGCACCCACGATGGATGCAGATACATCAGAGAAAAGTTGGTGGGGCAGTATGCTCTGGGACAGGCTCTGAGTTTCAGCTTTCCTGCGCTGCTGTCAGTTTCTGTTTGACTTAGTCAGGACTCAGGAGATGTTCATGGAAGTCTCAACTTAGTCTCAGTGAGCATAATGAGAGCTGAGGTTAGGAAAGCCACACGGCTTCAACCAAGTAAGAAAGACCAGACTGTGGTTTCATGAGCAGCAGATTTTTAGCTGAGAATGTTAGCAAGCCAGACAGGAAATAGGACAAGCAAAGGTCATGGCTCAGGAGACCAGAGGAACCAGAAGATATTACTGTCTAAGGTTCCTGATTCTCCAGATTTTTCCCTTTCCCCATAATACATACCATGCTACCTCCTGCCTTGACACACATCTGGTTCCATTCTTGTCAGTGCAGTTTTTCCCCCTACGCAAACCAACAGAGCTTCATATAATGCAGATCTTATTCCCACATTAATAAGTTATTTCATACCCAATTCATGCTATACTCAATTCATAATATGCTATAGGAGAAATGCGTGTATTTAGTGATTGAATTGCAGAGAACAGTAGTGCAGTATACTTATATAAAGATAACACTGAAAAAAATCCATGTATAATGATAAAAATAATGCTGAGAAAATACATGTATAAAGATAACACTAAAGGGTTTTAATCAAGAGTCTCAGCTTTCAAGTAATAGAAGCCATCTTCAGTTAGCCTGAGCAAAATGGAAAATGTTCCTATAAAGATATTGGAATGTGTCATGCAACTCAGAGACTCAGGAAGAGGATGAAAGCAGGAAGTGGAAAGATGTCAGGACCTTCTTTATCTCTGCTTCTTTGTCTCTTTATCTTTTTAACTCTGCTTCTCTCTTAATATCTGCTTCATTCTTTTTTCCTCTGCAGATCTGCCTTCTCTGCTTCTCTAGTCTACATGGAGAAAGCCCTACTATTGCACTCCAGGTCTTGAGCTTACTTGTTACAGTTGTATGTTAGTTTCTTCACTTAGAGTAACTTATTGTCTCTAACCCCAACTCTAAATTATAATCCCTCCCCTGGGAATTTGATTGGCTCCATGTAGGTCAGGTGCATTCCCCTGGGCCAGTCCCCCATAGCCAATGGAGCAGAATTCTGAACTGAGACAGAATGGTAGCGGCCAACCTCTGTAGATCATCTGTGGCTTGGGGCTGGGCACTGTTGTCCCCAGGGAAATAGAATCATTGTAAGCTTGAAGTATACTTTAGTAATGTTTCTACCAAGAAGACGAAGACTAATTTTAAGAGGTGATAGAAGTAATTATTTAGCAAGAAATTGAAAGAATTATTTCTTCCTTATGAAAATTGTGTTTGATCTTTGTTGTTATTGTCTCTTCCAGAGATCCTTGTGTTTTATCACTCTATATACCAACTTGTATCTTTTTCTTTTGAATTTTCTTTTATTTATTTTTTTATATAGCAGGTTCTTATTAGTCCAACTTGTATCTTTTTCTTCATTTGTTCATAGCTTTAGAGATATAATCCAAGATGACACCTATTATCATTTTTGACATATGCAAGGTCTTTAAGAACTCATTCCTTGTACAAAATGCAACTATATTTTAAATACTATGTGACTGGGTTAAATAAAAGGAGACCACAGCTTCTCCCTTTCTTACTCCCCACCGCTGCCTTACACTAGCCCAAGAATCTGATTCTGCCAAATAATTTGTTGGGCTTTGGTGAGGCAGAACTGGAGAATGGGCAGTGAAAGAGTAGAGAGGCAAAAGGAGAGGAAAACCTTAGTAGTACACCTTTCCAAACCACCCAAAGCTGTCCTGAAACCTTCCCCATTACAATTAAGGCACTGCCAGCTTCTTAGATATCATCCTTGATTCCTCTTTCCTCCCCTCCCCGGTGCCCTTACCACACCTAATACATCAAGTTCTGTAACTCCAATTGGAAAACATGCTGAATGTGTCTACTTGTTTCCATTTCCACTCCTACTGTCCAAATCTAAGCCACTATAATGTGTCACTTAGACTACTGCAATAGTAGTCCTCCTTCCCTGCCTGTAACTCTTACTTTTTCACAATCTGTTCCACATGGCAGGTAAAGTGATATTTTAAAAAAGTGATTATATAGTCATGACAGAGTATCTAGGATCACACTATATTCCTCCTGTAAACAACTAGATGGACAAAATATATGAGGCAAAGATTTTGGACATTAGACAAAAAAGCAGCACAGAATTTTGATCCTTGAGAGAATGAAAACAAATGAGATGAGCCCTAGAATAGTCCTGGCTATATGCCTACAGGTACTTTCCAACTGCAGTGCGGGAAGGAGGCTCTCAAGAGGAAAACTGTAGTCTTACTAAATTAAGAAAACAGATCAGAGTTTTGGGATGAGCATCTGAAATGATCATGTTTTTCTCCTTTATTCTATTAATGTGGTAAGGTAATTCACATTGAATGATTTATGAATGTTAAAACCAACCAGGGATTTTTGGGATAAATCACATTTGCTTGGATATATCCCTTTTCTTCTATTTCTCAGTTTTCTCATTCACATAATGCTCCAGGGTTTCTCATTTGCTGAAATGCTCCCTAAACACTTGTTCATGGGTTTTTGTCTCTCATTCTCTCCACCCCTTCTTTGGAAACTCTTAGTGCATTTCACTTACCTAGTGAATATTCTGAAACAGTTGTCAGTATGATGTCTGATTTTATATTTGTATGGGAAATTCAAGCAGTTCACTGAAGATTATCCTTTGGCATTAAGAAAATATTCAATTTATATTTAAAGAGAACCATATTTCTTTTGTGTTAGGCATTACTAATGGCACTCCAAAACTTGAGATATTTTGGGAATTCCCTGGCAGTCCAGTGGTTAGGACTCGGCACTTTCACTGCGGAGGGCCTGGGTTCAGTCCCTGGTCAGGGAACTAAGATTCCACAAGCCATGTGGTGTGGCCAAAACAAAACAAAACAAAAACAAAAAGCAAAACAAACCAACAACAACAGCAAAAACTTGAAATATTTTGTTCATTGTTAGATAAAATTTCTGAAAATTTGAAGCCAAAACGGAGTAAAACCTTTTTTGTATTAGGTAGGATTCTTTTTTGACAACACACAGGACTCCAACTCAAACTAGATTAGACAAAAGAGAAATTTTATTATAAGGTATCACACGGAAGAATTGAACGATGAGACTTGCAAGAAAGACATTGATGTGGCTACGCTTCTACTAACTAAATCCTGTGGCTCAAGTATCATCAGGACTCTCTTCGACTCTAGTCTCTGCCTCTTTGTGTGCTTTCCCTTCATTCTTGGATCTTTTTTTCTGTTCATAGAATGGGAAACTTGGCTGCTGACTACTCAGGAGCTTTACATCGTACACAGCACAAAAACTAGAAAGACTGGGTTGACTCTCAGTTGCTACGCACAAAAATTCGCTCGACTCTGGTTTGGGTCAAGTGCTCACCCTCTCCCAATCAACTGTAGTCAAGGAGACACAGTCAGTTAGGAACACCTCCCAAGAAAATTATACGAATGGAGGGAAGAGAGGAACATTTTTCAGAAGAGGGGAAGTTTCTGTTCTCAGAAGGGAAGTGGTGCTTAGAATAGAAACCTGTAGGTTTCTGCTCTAAATGGAAACATTGCTCTGTAAATATGCTTTGCTGTTTAACATCTCCATTTTTTACGGTACACTGCCCTCTGTCTGTATGTCTTTTCTCTCCTTGTGGTCTGGAAAATTCTTGCTCCTCCTTTACTAGTTCAGGCTTCTCCTCTTGGAAGTCCCTTTAGGCTGATTTTGTTCTTCTTCCAATACATTTACTCTCTTCTTTATCTATGTATCTTATAACATTAACCATGTTGAGCTATAATTATTTGTTTATATGTCTGTTTTACCACCTAATTGTAAATTACTTAGGGTAGAATCTATCTTTTAATCTTTATAGCTCAGGTTTGATAACAGTACTTGATTAATACTAGTAATAAAAGAATAAGCATATTGGACTTCCCTGGTGGTCCAGTGGTAAAGAGTCCACCTTCCACTGCAGGGGACACGGGTTCGATCCCTGGTCGGGGAACTAAGATCCCACATGCCGCGGGGCAAGTAAGCCCGTGCGCCACAACTAAAGAGCCCACACGCTCTGGAGCCCACATGCCACAACTCGAGAAGAGAAAACCTGCACGCCACAACTAGAGAGAAACCCATGTGCTGCAATGAAAGATCTCTCATGCCTTAATGCAGACCCCGTGTGCCTCAACTAAAACCTGACGCAGCCAAAAAAAAAAAAACAAGAATAAGCATATTAATCATTATCATTTCTTGAATAACTTAACTTTAAATACATTCAAAAGTATCTTTGCAACCATTCTATAAGTTAGATACTACTTCTTAATTCCTAGAGCTTAGAGAAGTGAAGTAACTTGTCTAACGTCACACAGCTAGTAATTAGTGGAACCAGAATCTGAACCCAGGTAATCTGATTGCAGAGTCCAAACCATACTGGCTGGAGAGGCAGAGGAACAGCAAAGTAGAGAAAGAGGGGAATGGATGTGGCATGTAAGCAAGAGTGGCAAATAGTTCAGTGTGTGACTAGAGGTAGATTTATGGATGTGAGTGGTGAGAATTGAGAAAGGAAGAGTTGGTTCAGGTTAAATTATTAATATCCTTGTGTGTCATGATAAAGAGTTTGGATTCTGGCCTGTAGCTAATGGGTTCATTTAAGATTTAAGCTTAGGAATTATATAACTACAATTTAACATATAGAAAGAAAGCTCTGGCTACATGTATAACAGGGATGCTGATAAAAAGATAATTAAGCAACTCTGCCATAACACAAATTGTAGCAGGAAATGGAGTTCTGGATCAAGAATATTGGGAAAGGCTGTTTTTGCTTTCATTTTCATCACTGCAGTCTACCTTAAAGCTATGGAAGTTTTTTTAGTAATCACAGAATATTTTATTTATGGAAGTGATATATCTGGTTATCCTAATAGCATTTGGATTTGGTCTTTGTCCTCAATCTGATACTGTATATTTATATAAGAATCTTTATAACTGTACATATACTTCAAGTTACTTTTTATATGATTAAATTATATTAAAATTCACAGTCCAAAATGTTTGCTATCTGGGTTTTGGAAAATCTTTTCTCCCTATACTCCCTGTATATACACAACACATACATTTTTCTAGGCTTCACATCTCTGATCTTTATATTTAATGATTGAATAATTGTCAGTAGCATTTATTATGGTAAATTCGAACTACGTAGGTATTTGGAAGGACTGTTTAGTCAAAAATAGTCTGTTCTCAGAACATCTCAGTGTATAATATAGAACAGTTACTCATCCCCTTTATTTTAATTTATTCTTTGATGTGCATTAATATATAATTATTTTTAATGTCCCTTGCTGTAGTTCTATGACATTAGGACATAGCACTATACCAATCTAATTCTTTTTTAAAATTTAATTTAATTAATTTATTTGGTTGCACTGGGTCTTAGTTGCAGCACACAGACTCCTTAGTTGTGGCATGAGAACTCTTAGTTGTGGCATGCATGTAGGATCTAGTTCCCTGACCAGACGTCAAACCTGGGCCCCCTGCATTGGCAGCACGGAGTCTTATCCACTGTGCCACCAGGGAAGTTCCCACAAATCTAATCCTATGATAGCCCCAGAAGGCTTAATGTTTGATAACCCTTCCCTCTCCCCACCCCTCAAGTGCCCCAGTGTTCTCATCCTCTTTCCCTGTTTCCCTCCCTCTCTCCCTCCCTCCCCACCCCCGACTCTCGCTCTCTGTCTCTATCTCTGTCTTATTAAGCTTTCTGCAGCCACATACACCACTCTCAAGGAACTTGACTTTTTGTGGCATCTCTTCCTCATTTCTCATTCAAGGTTATCCTTGAGGTTTATTATTCAATTAGATTCCTATTGTGAAAATGCTATGAATATAGGTCAAGAGTAAGTCCTGTATTCTCATTTATTGAAAATTTGGGCTATGACATTAAAAGAAATATATCATTGGGTCTTCATGGTTATGCTAACCAGTTCTTGTTTTTCTTTTCTTTTATTTGGAATTTTGAGGTATGGGTTAGTCAGAACTGGGAAGGACTTGATACAGATTCATGAAAGTTCCTTAATCTTATCAAGAGTACACTGTTGCCATCTCTGATAATAATAACTGACCTATAATGAGTGCCTGCCATGTGCTAGGCACTGTGCTAAGTATTTTACACACATGATATTAATCACCACATTAATTGCAAGGTGAGCTGATCACATTTTACAGATGAGAAAACTGAGGCTGATGAGAGATTCAGTATCACACCTGAGGTCACACAGCTAGTAAGTGACAGAGCCTGAATTTAACTTCAAGTTTGTCTGACTCTAAATCCTACACCTTTTTCACTACATGAAATTTGTCTCTCAGCCAGCAATTGTTTTAAATATTTGAGGAGGACTTCCCTGGTGGCGCAGTGTTTAAGAATCCGCCTGCCAATGCAGGGGACACGGGTTTGAGCCCTGATCCGGGAAGATTCCACATGCCACGGAGCAACTAAGCCCATGCGCCGCGACTACTGAGCCTGTGCTCTGGAGCCCGCGAGCCACAACTACTGAGCCTGCATGCCACAACTACTGAAGCCTGCGCGCCTAGAGCCCGTGCTCCGCAACAAGAGAAGCCATGACAATGAGAAGCCCACGCACCACGACAAAGAGTAGCCCCCGCTCGCCACAACTAGAGAAAGCCCACGTGCAGCAACAAAGACCCAACACAGCCATAAATAAATAAATTAATTAATTTAAAAAAATATTTGAGGAGATACACAACTATACAGAGACATCAAAAACTGAAAAAAAGGATGATTGGATTTCCATTTTTAAATATGGCAAATTTTAATTTTAGACTTCAAAAATTTGAAATAGAATTATAGAAGTATTTGTTAAAATTCTAAATCTCATTGTTAATGTTTCTAGTAGAAAATTGATAGTCTTGTCTTCAATGCAGTACTTACCAAGAATGGATTTTCTATTTCTAGTTTTAAGACAAAATTGGCTGCGGCATTGGCAAGATGTCGAATCAAACATGATGCCCTTTCAATTTACCACATTCTTCCAGAAACAGTTAGGAACCAGGAACTAAGGGCCTCAACTTTGCCACTTTATGCTTGGATAAATACGTGTAAAATCAGGTAAGATTTCTAATCAAATTCTTTATTTAAGTCACTTGCCTTTCAAAATAATGTGATAAGAAATATTACCTTTTTAATGGATGGCGGGCTCATCTGGGGGAGTGATTGGGGAATCATTGTTCAGGATTTTATCACCAGATTACTGAAAGTAATTACATAAATGTGTTAACTTTTTTGTCTCTGTTTTTCAACTTATTGTTGGCTAAAATTATAAGTTCCGTTAGATGCAACATATGCAGTGATATTTTTATTTATTGTAGGAAAAAGATTCTAGTGTTAAATACACTTTTGATGTATTATATTTGTAACTAAAACCTAATGTTATATATTTACAGCCCTGAAGAAGTTTATCATAGTTTGAAGAAAAAAGGCTATAATAAAGTCAAATCTGTGTTGCATATTGATAATAAAGTCTTTGCTGTGGATCAACATTGCTATGATGTCTTAATTTTTCCATCTCATCTTAAAAGTGATCTTCTAAATACAGATCTTTTCAAAGATTATAATCTTGTATTTCAGGTAAACTAACACTTTCATTGTGATTCTCAGTAATCCTGCTCACCCAGAGAATTCCTCCACTTAAAAATAAAACCTAACAAATTGGTTATATTTTGTATAGCTTATCAAGGAGGTTTATAAGGCCTAATTCTCACCTTGAATAAAATTAATATCCCTCCAATCCGTTTTCGTTTTATACTTTGGCATCTTTGCCTCATGTGAAGTGGGCATATTGTGAAGAACATATTCTTCCTAGACACCACAGATGGGGGAACTCTTATTGCCTACAGCTAAAAGGCTATATTTTTCTCTCCCAAGGGAGGATTCAAGAGAAGGCACAATGATTCCTTTTCTTCTTTCCATTTCTGGGGATGATGCTAGTGCCATCCTGCGGTTGAAAATGCAATGTGTAATACTTTCCCATTATCTCTTTACTATATTCCTACAGCTTTGATTTGTAAGATGTGTATATATAAATGGCTGTCAATGCAGGAAGAGAATGTGAGGTATAATGTGGTTTCAGTAGAATGAAAAATTAAAAGAAATCAGGTTAAATTAATTTTTACGTACTTAGATTTAAGTTCTTGCCTCAGATTCACCTTGGTTTTGTAAGGTTTATCCCTTCATAGTACCTGCATTCTTGGGCAGAGTCTCTTGGCCTTATTTTGTTGTGACACCTTATTGAGCACTGAGATCAGTTGCAGAAACTCATCTGTCCAGCCCCCTTTTATAAGCTTGTCAACCATCTTACTTTTAACCTCTGTGAGCTAGCAGCCATTTAGATGACAGTGTAATGGGGAAGAAAGAATGGCAGTAGCAAATGGGTGCATTTTCATGAAGGCTTAAGAATGGGAGCTAAGGCAGGACATCAGTAATCTGTTAATCACATTTTGGGGATTTTGGCATTGCCTTATCACTGTATAAAAGTTAAATGATAACAGTCATAATTTAGGCTAAACAAAGTTAGGGTATTGTTTTAAATCAGTTTATATCAGTTATCTTTGTTAAGTTTATATTTTAACATATGTTAAGATGTTTTAAACCTCGAATGTGTTAGGTATCTCTTCAGAATTTCTGCCAGTACTTTGTTTTACCTAAGGCAAAAAGAAGTCAGTACATGCTTCTAGTCAAACCCTTTGAAATTCTAATTGTACCATTATCTTGTAGGACAAATCTCGAAGTCTTGCTGTCCATTCTGTAGAGGCTTTATTAAATATGGATGATGATATCTTAATGGTCAATACAGGTTCGTGGTACACAGTTGCCCATATGTCAGTCTTGACAAACAATAATACCTCAAAAATATTTGTGTGTGGAGTACAATCACAAGCTAAGGATCCTGACCTGAAGAACCTTTTCACAAAAATGGGATGTAAAAGTATGTACAAATATTTATTTGTTTGTTGGTAATGTTCTATAAGATTTAGAAATGTTAAAAATATTTGAATTTGTTATCTCTTGTAATATAACACTCTATAAATGAACTATACTCCTAAAATCCCCACTAATCTGTATTATATCAGGCTGTTCTTGTTACTTAATATTGGTTAAACAACTGCAGTTTAAATTAATGAATATATTGGCACTTTGGTATATTGCTTGACATTTAACTACTGCATAATTTGAGTTTCAAACTATAATTAAAGTGGTAGAAATTGTCATCTTTTAATAAATAAGAACACAATCACAGGAGTTCTTAAGGGACAAAGATAATATCTAGGACCAGATGCTAAGTCCTTAGGCTTCTTATTCTTAAAGAATTTTTCCATTGGATGATGCTGTGACAAAAGGTAACATTTCATTATAGGTTCAGTGAAGCTGAAAAACTAAACAAATCTTTTGACAGATTCACAGGGTCAGCGAGACAATAAGTAGAATTCAGGGTTTGACATGGAGAGGTAGACTGGTAAATACCCAGGATTTCATTGGAGCACAGAAGTATACCCTGGGTAGTGATCAATCCTCTGATGAATTGAAGCCCAGATTCCAGTCATCTCAATTCCCAGTTGGATTAAGGTGATCTGGGATTGCCAGAGGCAAAAGTAAATTCTCTCTGGGAGAAAGTAACATCATCCTGGATCTCATATTATCTCCTAATTTTTTTCACATGCTGTGTCTGGCACTCAAAAAAATAAAAATCAGACAAAATAGAAAAAAGATGTGAGTGAAATAAAGAGAAAAATACTGGAAGAGAAGCAAACGCACAAAAGGTCCAGGTACTGGAGGTATCAGATGTGGACTTTAACTATGATTAATATGCTGAAGAGACTAAATGACAAGCTGCAGAATTTCAGCAGAGAACTGGAAACTATAATTTTTAAAAAACTCAGAAGAAAATTCTAGAATTGAAAAATACAATATGTGAAATTAAGAAATAAACAGATAGATTTAACAGTAGGTTAAAACTAAAAGAAGCAATAAGTGAACTGATCAGTCAGAAAAAACTATCCAGACTGAAGCATCAGGAGACAAAAGGATGACTAATATGGAAGAGACCATAAAATACACATGAGATTCAGTGATCCAGTGATCTCAGGTATGTTGTGATTAGGAATCCAGAAAGAGAGGAGAAAAGGAACTGGGAAGAAACAATATGTGAAATTCAGACTGGGAGTTTTTAAAAATTGATTAAAGTCACAGATTCGAGAAGCCCTATGAACTCCAATAAAAATAAATGTGTAAAAAACATAGTAGGCACATCATAGCATAACTGCTGAAAACCAAAGACAAAGAACAATGTTCAAAGCAGCCAGGGAGATAATACATATTACCTTTGATGAGATAGCAATAAAACTAAAAATTAACTTTTCATCAGAAACAACTGAGGCCAGAGACAAACAATATCTTCATAGTACAGAAAGAAAATGTCAGGCTAGATTTCTATACTCAGCAAAAATTTCCTTTGAAATAAAGATACTCTCAGAAAAAGAGAGTCTGAGTTTGTTACCAGCAGATACAATAAAGGGTTTACTAAAGATTATTGTTTGAGTAGAAGGAATATTATCTCATACAGAAGGTTGTAGATGCTGGAAGAAATGAAGAGCAATGGAAAAGATTAGTACATAGGTAAATCTAAATAATTGTAGTCCAGTGTCTTGTGGGACTGTAAACTAATGTCTTGTGGAGCTAACAATATTTGTGTTATATGTAATTAAAATACATTACAAGAATGGCACATAATTTAGAGAAGGAAGTGGAATTAATGTGTTCTATCGTCCTTGCTTTGTCTAAGAAATGATAAAAGTAGTAAATTATTAAGTCAGTGGTATGTGTTATAATATCAGGGGCAAACAATAAACAAATAATAAAAGAATGTAAAACTAATAACTAAAGGGGAGGGGTGGAATATGGAATTGGAATCACCATAGTAATGTATAAAAGGCAAGACAAATAGAAAGGAAGTAGGTAGATTAAACTTTAAAAAAATATGTATTTATAAATCAATAAGTAAACATATTAAATATGCATGACTAATACTTGAATTACAAGACAAAGAACATCAATACTGGATTTTTAAAGATCAACTTTAAAATGCTATTTATAAGAGATACCCCTTACATAAAAGGATATTAAAAAAAAAAAAACTTAGAAGGACAGAAGAAGATATTCAGTGAACATACTAACAAAAAGAACTACAGACAAAGTAGTGTTACGTCAAGAAAACTTACTAGAAGTATAGCATGTTTAATTCATCAGGAAAATATACCAGTACTAAGAAGTATGTACATAATAACATAGTCTCAAAATATATAAAGCCACATTATCTAGAATCAGCAGATAAAATGCTCTGTATATAGAAAATTCTAAAGAATCCATGAAAAAATACAGATTTAATGCAATCCCTATAAAAACGCTAGCTGGCTTTTTTGCAGAAATTGACATTCTGTCCTAAAATTCACATGGAAATCTGAGGGACCTGGAGTAGCCAAAGCAGTCTTGAAAAAGAACAAAGTTATAGGACTCACACTTCCTGATTTCAAAATTCATTATACAGCTTTAGTAATCAAGACAATGTGGGACTGGCATAAAGATAAACATGTAGATCAGTGGATAGAATTGAGAATCCAGACGTAAAACCTTACATTTACGGTCAATTGATTTTTGACAAGTGCGCCAAGACCATTCAACAAGGGAAGAATAGTCTTTTCAACAAATGGTACTGGGATAACTGGATATCCACGTGCACAAGAATGAAGTTGGACCCTTACTTCAAATCATATACAAAAATTAACTCAAACTGGATCAAAGACCTAATTATAAGAGGTAAAACTATAAAACTTCTAGAAGAAAACACAGGGGTAAAACTTTGTGACTTTGAATTTGGCAGTGGCTGTTTAAACACCAAAAGCACAACAAAAGAAAAGATAAATTGAACTTCATCTAAATGAAAAACTTTTGTTCTTCAAAGGTCACTATCAAGAAAGTGAAAAGACAACCCACAGAATGGGAGAAAATATTTGCAAATCATATGTAATAAGGGACTTGTATCTAGAATATGTAAACAATAATAAGACATATATCACAATTTTAAAATGGGTAAAGTATATTAATTTAATTTAGCTCTTCAAGAAAAAAGTTTATAAAACAATTCATTTATCAGTAATGGACAAGGAGATATTATTACAAATCCTAGAGACATTTAAAACTTAATAAAAAGATACTATGAGCAAACTTGAACTTTTAGATGACATTGGCATATTCCTGGAACAACACAACTTACCAAAACTGACAGAAGAATTAAATAGAAAACCTCAATACTCTTGTATCTATTAAGATCTTAAAATTAGTGGATATAAATGTCTATTAAATTCATAATTGAAAATCTCCCCACTCACAAAGCAAAAAATTTAAAAACCTTTAGTCCTTTAAGGAAGAAATAATACTCTTTCAGAGAATAGAAAAAGAAGGATTACTTCCCAGTTAATTTATAACCTTAATATCAAAAACTTAAAATGGATACTAAAGGAAGGAAAATTATAGGCTAGTGCCACTCATTAGCACATTTGTAAAAATAAGTGTTAGCTAACTGAAATAAGTATTAGCAAACTGTATTTAGAAATATATAAGAATAATAATACATTATAAATAAGCTGGATTCTAGGCATACAAAGTTGATTTAACTCTTAAAAATCAATTTATGTAATCATGTTAATAGGAGAATAATTTTATGGTCATCTCAATAGATGCAGAAAAGAAATTTGATAAAATTTAACATTCATTCATTATATATATACACAGCAAATATCACACTTGATGGCATGTTTAAAGCTTTCTGGTATCAGGGATTAGATAAGCATGCCTGCCATCACCACTGCTAATCAACATTGTACTGGGAATCATAGGCAGTACAGTAAGGAAGGAAAAGAAGAAATAGAAGAAATAAAGATTGGAAAGGAAGAAATAAAATTGTCTTTAATTTATAGGTGACATGATTATATATGTGGAAAATACAAAGTAATCTATAAACTATAGATTTCACATATGCCTTTTTAAAATTAATTTTTATTGGGGTATAGTTGATTTACAATGTTGTGTTAATTTCTGCTGTACAGCAAAGTGAATCAGTTACACGTATGACTTTTGCAGTGTTGCTAGATACAAGGTCAGCATACAAATTCAGTTTCCATACACCAATAACAAAAATTTGAAAATGAAGCAGAGATGCCTTTTACAATGAACAAAAAAACATAAAACATTTGGGAATACATCTAGTAAAAGATGTGTAAGACCTCCTCATAAAACTTACGGAACATTATTGAAAGAAAGAAAGAAGACCTAAATAAATGGAAACAACAGACCATGTTCATGAATTGAAATACTAAATGTCATAAAGATGAGTTTCCTCTCCAAGTTGATCCGTATAGATTCAATTCAATACTCTTGATGCTACAGGATATTAAGGAAGAGAAGATCTTTTTAGTAAACAGTGCTGGGAAAAAATGACCCCTGATTCACACCATCTACACAAATCTAGAATCTAGAATGTGTTATAGGAGAAAACTTCTTGACTGGGGTTGGTAAAGATTTCTTAAACAGGGCACATAAAGCACTCACCATAAAAGAAAAGATTGATAAATTGGACTACAGTAAAATTTTTTAAAAAGTAAGGACTTCTATGCATTAAGAGAGTACAAAGGCAAACTGTAGAGAGGGAATATATAAACTGATGAAGAGTTTTTTTTGCCAGAGTGTACAAAGAATTCTTACAAATTAACAATAAAAAAGACAGCCCAATTGGAAAATGTGCAAGAGACATGACCAGGCATTTCACAAAAGAGGATATACAAATACCAAAAAAACTTAGGTAAAAGTACCTTAACCCCATTAGTAATCAGGGAAATGCAGTTCAAATCACAACTTACCACCACATATCCACAGAATGATTAAAATTTAAAAGATGGCAGTACCATGTGCTGGCAAGGTAAGGAGCATTAGGAATGCTCAAACACCGTTGGTTGGACTGTAAGTTTGTACAGTGACTTTGGAAAACTAGCATTAATCACTAAAATTGAAAAAATACATGCCCTATGATCCAGCACTTCCAGGTTTATTACTTACCCCTTTGAATTTTTACCTAGTTAACCAGAGAGAATAGGAACCACTGGGTAACCAAGCAGTAGAGGAAGGGAAGATTCTTCTTTTAGAAGCATTCCAGGTGATAAATGAAAAAGAGAAGACGGAAGTAGAATATGACTATTTTGCAACCCCTTTGCTGGTACCATAAAGGCAATTTAATGGATGAATGTGACGCCACTTGTGAAGTAGTTTTGTGCTCCCCACCCACCAAGAAAAAAAAACTTGAGTCTAATTTAATTAAGCTCTAAAGATCCAGCTACTAATAAACTACACTTTAGGAAAGTAATTAGCAAAATCCAGACTGTGGGAAACTCTAGTAGTACAAAAAAACCATGTTTCATTAAGAAGTAAATTATAAGAAAAAATGGAGAGGGTACCTATAAACAAAAAGAAATTTAAAATAAGACATCAACTAATTGCAATGTATGTACCTTATCTAAATCCTGATTTAAACAAACTAAAAAAAAATTTGACAAGTGTGAGACTTGGAAAATTTGAGCCACGATTGTATGCCATTATTACTTGATGATAATAAGGAATTACTTTTTAAAATGTATGGGGTTGTATGGTTTTCTTTTTTTTTTTTTTTTTTTTTTTTGCGGTACGCGGGCCTCTCACTGTTGTGGCCTCTCTCGTTGCGGAGCACAGGCTCCGGACGCGCAGGCTCAGCGGCCATGGCTCACGGCCCAGCCGCTCCGCGGCATGTGGGATCTTCCCGGACCGGGACACGAACCCGTGTCCTCTGCATCGGCAGGCGGACTCTCAACCGCTGCGCCACCAGGGAAGCCCTATGGGGTTGTATTTTTAAAGGGGTTCTTATATTTTAGAGATATATGGTGAAATATTTTATAGATTCAAAATAATATGGGGGAGTGGAAGTGGGTGTGGATATAGATGAAACAAGATTGCGCATGAATGGTTCATTGTTGAAGCACCATAATGGGTACTTGAGAATTTATTATATATTATGTCTATTTTTGACATAATATGTTTAAACTTTTACAATAAAAAGTTAAAAATAGGGGAAAAAAGAAAAAGGCCCACTTGATTAAAAAATATTTTTCAAAAGAGACAGAATAGAAAGAGGGAAGAATTGATCAGACAAGAGAAGGGTTGGGTAGGGCAATTTTAAGAGCGATTCCTCAGCAGATAAGGGGAATGGGAGCCATTGCAGAAGTGAAGGGGTGGGCCTAAGATAGGGTCACAGATAGTTATAACCTGAGGGAAGGCAGACACTCTTAAACTAAATTATAAGGTCCCTGAGGACCTTTAGACTGTGCCTAAATAAAAATTATAAAATGCTAAATGAAAATATAAATGCTAATAAAAAATTTTTTTTCTGGGAAAAATAGAATATAAAAGGGGTTAAAAAATGGGAAGGGAAATAACCAATACTGAGCATTTACTGTATACTAGGCACCATGCTAAGCCTAACTACTTTATCTCAATCTTCACTACAATTAGATGAGGTGTAGGCTTTATTATCCCATTTTACAAATAAGGAAATTGAGGCTTAGAGAGATTAAGTCACACAGATAGTAAATAGTGAAGTTGGGAGTCAAACTTGGGTATTTCTGCCTCTAAAAGCCATTTCCCTCCACTATACCATACTGCTTTAAGTGGAATCTGAAGTTCAGAATGGAAAGTTTATATTTTATGTAGAAGATATTTAAACTTCAAAATCATTCTCTCAAGTAAAGGAGAAAGAACTCTATTAAGAGAATTCATGTATTAACTTTAGGATGTTATCAGAAAATAATCCTCTTTTCTGACTGCATTAAAATGACTTTTTGTGGGGTTGAGGATTTAAAAATGAACAATGATAAATAGATACAATTACATACTGCATTAAGATTTTTAATTAATATTTTTACATACATTTTCTGTGTTTTTTCTCCCAGATATTGAAATACTTCATGAGACATTTATTAACCTTGAATCAAAGGATCATAGGTTACAGAAAGTTAAAGTGATTCTGCTGCTACCTCGTTGTTCAGGACTGGGTGTTAGCAATCCAGTAGAATTTATTTTAAATGAGCATGAAGGTACTTGCTTTAATTTTTAATTTCTAAATTATTGAAATTTTAATATTTTTAAAATGAAATTATTTAAAATCATTAAGATGACATATCAGATACATCTGATTAATGAATAACTACCATATGTAAAGCACTTAATATGGATAAACTATTTTACATCCATTACCTCATTTAATCTTTATTATACTAGTTCTGTGAGATACGAGTAAGGGGAATATTCAAAATGTTCAATAATTAGAGTGATGTAGGCAATCAGAACAGATGCCAGTATGCTATTCTGGCATATACCAGAGCTCAAAATATAGGCATTAACATTTATCAGCATTTTATAGATTAAAAAAATGAGACTCAGAAAGATTCATTCATTTTTATAAAGTCACATAACTAGTTTGTAAGAGAGCTAGGATTCAGATTTAGATCTGCCTGACTCTAGAGTCTGTGCTCCAAGATGATCCCAATTAAATCATGATCAGACTGTTTCAAACTCAAGACTTCTTTAACCCTCAGTATGTATATTTTATGATACGAATATCTCAGATTAAATATTCTGAGAATATTTTATTTGCTTCTTTAATAAATTAAGAAATATTATTTAACATTAACATTTATTGAGCACTTATGTATAAGGCACTGAACTAAATACTTTGCTTGGATTATTTCATCAAATCCTCACAAGAACTCAATGAATTGGTTACTCATTATTTCTCTTTTATAAATATGGAATCTGAGGCTCACGAGAGGTTGAAGCCTCTCAGAGTCTTTTGACTGGTGTCAGAGCCTGGATTCAAACACTACTGCTGACTCTGGCCCTTTGAATCATGCTCTTAATCACAGTATGTTAACTGCAATTGCTTCTTACTGTAATCCCTTGTTTATAGTGAAAGGCATAGATATGGTTAACTAGAATATTAGACAAAGAAGACATTCCACCAACATTCAGAATATGTTGAGTAACTGTTTTCTATTTCTACCAAGGACAGAATCTAAAATGAAGAAAAAGTAATTGAGGGAAAGAAACTAATAGTTATGGAGCGCAACTATGCCCCAGTCAATATCTAGGAAGTGTTCATGCATTATAACTTAATATTCACAGTAACTTTGTGAGGATAGTGTTATTTAATTATCTCTGTTTTATAAAGGGGAAAAAAACCCCCAAGATTTAGACAAATTTAGCAAGTTGCCTGAGGTCATGTAGCTAGATTCAAAGCTGGGATTCAAATTCAGATTAGTTAGCACATTCCACTATACTACACTATAGAAAGAATTCCACTATACCAGTGGTCCCCAACCTTTTTGGCACCAGGGACTGGTTTCGTGGAAGACAGTTTTTCCACGGACCGGTGGTTGGGGTGGCGGGATGGTTTGGGGATGATTCAAGCACACTACATTTTTGTGTGCTTTTTTTTTTTTTAATTTTAAACATTTATTCATTTTTGGCTGTGTTGGGTCTTCGTTGCTGCGCACGGGCTTTCTCTAGTTGTGGTGAGCGGGGGCTACTCTTCGTTGTGGTGTGCGGGCTTCTCATTGCGGTGGCTTCTTTTGTTGCGGAGCGTGAGTTCAAGGCATGCAGGCTTCAGTAGTTGTGACACATGGACTCGGTAGTTTTGACTTGTGGGCTCTAGAGCGCAGGTTCAGTAGTTGTGACGCACGGGCTTAGTTGCTCCGCTTAGTTGCTTAGTTGCTCTTAGTTGCTTAGATCTTCCTGGACCAGGGCTCGAACCCGTGTCCCCTGCATTACCAGGCTGATTCTTAACCACTGCGCCACCAGGGAAGTCCAGCAGGCGGATGCTTAACCACTGCGCCACTAGGGAAGTCCTTATTGTACACTTTATTTCTATTATTGTTACATTGTAATATATAATGAAATAATTATACAACTCACCATAATGCAGAATCAGTGGGAGCCCTGAGCTTGTTTTCCTGCAACTAGATGGTCCCATCTGGGGGTGATGGGAGACAGTGACACCCGAAGTGTGTGGCTTATGTCCAGTCTACTCCATAAGAGGCAGCTTAATTGTCACTTGCCACTCACTGATAGGGATTTTTTTTTAAACATCTTTATTGGAGTATAATTGCTTTACAATGGTGTGTTAGTTTCTGCTTTATAACAGAGTGAATCAGTTATACATATACATACGTTCCCATATCTCTTCCCAGCTATCTAATTTACATTTGGTAGTGCATATATGTCCCTGCCACTCTCTCACTTCGTCACAGCTTACCCTTCCCCCTCCCCATGTCCTCAAGTCCATGCTCTAGTAGGTCTGTGTTTTATTCCTGTCCTACCACTAATCTCTTCATGACATTTTTTTTTCTTAGATTCCATATATATGTGTTAGCATACGGTATTTGTTTTTCTCCTTCTGACTTACTTCACTCTGTATGACAGACTCCAGGTCTATCCACCTCATTACAAATAACTCAGTTTCATTTCTTTTTATGGCTGAGTAATATTCCATTGTATATATGTGCCACATCTTCTTTATCCATTCATCTGTTGATGGACAGTTAGGTTGATTCCATGTCCTGGCTATTGTAAATAGAGCTGCAATGAACATTTTGGTACATGACTCTTTTTGAATTATGATTTTCTCAGGGTATATGCCCAGTAGTGGGATTGTGGGGTCGTATGGTAGTTCTATTTGTAGTTTTTTAAGGAACCTCCATACTGTTCTCCATAGTGGCTGTATCAATTTACATTCCCACCAGCAGTGCAAGAGTGTTCCCTTTTCTCCACACCCTCTCCAGCATTTATTGTTTCTAGAGTTTTTGATGATGGCCATTCTGACCAGTGTGAGATGATATCTCATTGTAGTTTTGATTTGCATTTTTCTGATGATTAATGATGAGCATTCGTTCATGTGTTTGTTGGCAATCTGTATAACTGATAGCGATTTGATATGAGTCTGCAAGCAATTGATTTATTATGGTCTCTGTGCAGTCAAACCTCTCTGCTAATGATAATCTGTATTTGCAGCCACTCCCCAGTGCTACCATCGCTGCCTCAGCTCCACCTCAGATCATCAGGCATTAGATTCTCATAAGTACCACACAACCTAGATCCCTCACAAGCACAGTTCACAGTAGGGTTCACACTCCTATGAGAATATAATGCTGCCCCTGATCTGACAGGAGGTGGAGCTCAGGCAGTAATGTGAGTGATGGGGAGCGGCCGTAAATACAGATGAAGCTTCACTCGCTCGCCCACTGCTCACCTCCTGCTGTGTGGCCTAGTTCCTAACAGGCCACGGACCACTACTGGTCCATGCCTGGGGGTTGGGGACCCCTGCACTATACCACACAATTTTTAACTGGGCTTATACTGAACTATGTGGAATTCTGTCTTGCTACAGAAAATTTCCTTCCAAGACTAACCAACTCAGATGGGAGTATGGTAGACTGAGAAAATTCCCACACTAACTTTGGGAAATGATCACAGAAGAATTAGATTTTGAAAGAAGAGGGGAAGAAATAGCTGCAGCTACAATAAGCATTCCAGTTAAGAGAACTAGAGCTTAGAACTACTGTGAGACTCTGGCCTTATCCTGGGTCATCTTGAAGTGGAAATGCAGAACAAAATAAACCATAGGTAAAAATCATTTAGAGGCTGGGGTGTGGGTGAAGCACAAAGGGAACTACAAATGACAAAAAGAGGGAAAGTGAAAAGTTTCCTGGATATTGGTAATATTTTGAAATCCTTGAAGAGGTGACTGGATAAGCCAAGAAGTGGTCTTTGGCAAACCTGGAAAAAAGGAGGGTTTTGAAGGAAACTGTACTTTGATGAGGTAATAGCCAGAGCAAATAAGGAACTGCTGACCTAGTGATTATGGTGGAAATATTAGTCATAAATTTAGTGGGGATGAATCCAAAAGACTTAGATTCGTGAGAAATCATGAATTAGTTTGAAAAACAATTTAACATTGAAAAAATTACAACCAATTTTAGAATGTTTATCATAAAAACTATCATATTTGAGGAATGTGTGAAATCGATCTCTGCTAACAACTTGGAATTATTTTAAAATGGGGTGAAAAAGGTAAGCTGATATGGTTTTAGAGTATAATAATGGGTAAATAGTCCTTTAAAAAGTGATGAAAGAGAAAAATGTAAAGTGTAAAATTAAATTGGGAAGAAATGGAGTTTAATTAACCTTTAGTGATATTACTGGAGTGGGGAATAGCCAAATATATGGTATAAATAAATAATTGGCTTTCATACTGCAGGGAGTTACTGAGAGGCAGAATAAAACAGGGGTTAGAAGGTTGGTCAGATTGCCAAGCTAGAACCTGGCTCTCAACTAGTAGCTGTGTGACCTTAGACAAGTTGTTTAATGTATGCTTGAACAGTTTTTTCAATGTTAAAAGGGAAAATAATGCTTCAAGGGGTTGTTGAATAAAATAATCTATATAGAGTAGTATTCAGTATATCTTAGTTAATATTATCAAGAAATATGTTAAAAATAGTTTCAGAAATTTAAAGAATTATTATAAGAATTTCTTTCTTTTTATAAATTTTATTTATTTATTTTTGGCTGCGTTGGGTCTTCGTTGCTACACACGGGCCCTCTAGTTTTTTCTTCCAAAATTTCTTTCAGTAAGTTAATGTTTTTAACTGTATCCTTTTGTGTTCTTTCTTACTCAGATCTGACTATAGCCCATCAGTTTCTACCTTGGAAAATAAATCTTTTTCCCTCTATTAGTACCCAGACTGACTGTATTCTGTTTTTTATACCTAAATGACTTATTTTGGCTGGTTGGATGACTATATCATAAGAACTTGGAGAAAAAAGGAAAAATAATATTAAAACTAAGCAAAATTACCTTTATCAATTCAGTTTTTAAGTCAGTATTTTTATAATACTGCCTATTTATTTATTTATTTATTAAAAATTTGTTTATTTTTGGTTGGGTCTTCGTTGCTGTGTGCGGGCTTTCTCCAGTTGCAACGAGCTGGGGCTGTTCTTCATTGTGGTGCACGGGCTTCTCATTGCAGTGGCTTCTCTTGTTGCGGAGCATGGGCTCTAGGCACGTAGGCTTCAGTAGTTGTGGCATGCAGGCTTCAGTAGTTTTGGCTCACGGGCTCCAGAGCATAGGCTCAGTAGTTGTGGTGCATGGGCTTAGTTGCTCCACGGCATGTGGGATCTTCCCAGACCAGGGCTTGAACCCGTGTCCCCTGCATTGGCAGGTGGATTCTTAACCACTGCGTCACCAGGGAAAGTCCCCTGCCTATTTATTTTTAATAAATATTTTCCATGAAAACTGTCATTAATAGGGAAAATGATTAAAATATTAAATAATGTGATAATAGCAATATATGAAAAACATCTAATAGTGATATATTTAAAAGCATTTATTTCCTTTTAGATACAGGTTTCCTTAAAGATTTCTCTCAAGGAGGCCCGTCAGAAGATAAACTTCATGTTCTTGCTCAGCAGCAATATGAACAGCTAATACATGCAATGAAATGTAAGTTTGTTATCAGTGTAATCTGAAAATATGTTGTAAATCTTAGAAACATTAATACTTCATTTATCTGTTACATTCAGGCAATGATGTGTGAACCATAAGTGAATTTTTCACAACACTCAGTTCCTTCAAATAACAAAATATTTATTTTTACCAATTTAATTCTCAAAAATATATGCTTTAGGATCATTTTAAACATAGGTTAGCAAGAATAATTTAGTTTTCTTTAATGCTGAAGTAAAATAATTACATACATCCATTGTTGTACAGTTTCATCTTCTTTATTTCTTTTCTTTGGCTTCTTACTTGATGTAATTTTTCCGTTGTCATTGTGCCTGCCCCTAACTCTTCTATAATCCCAATTTTAATCAAACTCTTACTTCTCTTAGTACTAAAAAGAGAACAGAGAGATGCAATTACAGATAAAGCCTAGATCTCTTTAAGTCTGAGTAACAAGGCTCTTTAAGTATTTTTATTATTGCTTCAATCACTGCATTTAGATTTTGAGTACCATTTAGATTTTGAGTACCAGTGCCCTTCCACACGTAGATATGGAAATCTAGAAGTCTCTGAGAAATTATATAAACTTTAATTAATTCAGTGCATGTTTATCAAATGCCTACGCTGGGTCAGATATTAAGCTGGTTGTTAGGGATATGAGTGTGGATAAATCCTGACCTCCAAAGGCTCAAAGGTAAGTATAGGGTATAGATGATTTAATATATGAAGATATAACATATATGAAGTAGAAATAAGGCAAAATAGAAAACACAGAGGAGTTCTGCCCCTTTAATTGATGTTATTAAAAAATATTAATTTGAATATGATAGTATGTATATGATCTATGAAATGAGTTGATTGGAAGATGAGGAAGTTGGTAAATAATGCATTTTTAAACTTTTCTCTGATTACTCTATTTAAAATTGCAGGATAATCTTTTGAAACTAACTGTCCTCCATATCTGCTTTGATTTGCTCTATAGCATTTGTCACTTCCTAATGCTATGTGTGTGTGTGTGTGTGTATTTTTTTTTTTTTGCGGTACGCGGGCCTCTCACTGCTGTGGCCTCTCCCGTTGCGGAGCACAGGCTCCGGACGTGCAGGCTCAGCGGCCATGGCTCATGGGCCTAGCCGCTCCGCGGCATGTGGGATCTTCCCGGATGGGGGCATGAACCCGTGTCCCCTGCATCAGCAGGCGGACTGTTAACCACTGCGCCACCAGGGAAGCCCCTATATTTTTTTTTACTTGGGCTGTGCCACTGCGTGGCTTGCAGGATCTTAGTTCCCCAACCAGGGATCGAACCTGGGCCTCTGGCAGTGAGAGCGCTGAGTCCTAACCACTGGACCACCAGGGAATTCCCTAATTTTCTTATTTATTTATGTCTTGTCAATGAAACATAGAAAATAAGCTCCCTGGGGCAGGGATTTTTGTGTGTGTATATTGAATGGTGAGAACACTGCCTAGCACGTAGTAGGTGGCTCAGTAAGTGTGAATAAGTGAGCGAGTTGCAGGTAGTAATATTACCTCATTTTACAGTTGAAGAATTGGAGAGTTAAGTAGTTTTCCCAGGTTCATACAGCAGTAAGTTACAGAATTGGGATTCACGTCTAAGTCTGTCTGTTTCTAGAGTCCTTTTAACTAGTTATGTGATATGGCTTGTGGAAGAATAGCTGGAAGTGTCAAGCTTATGGTAATCTGCAGTATTTGTTTGTTTGTGTTTGTAATTAGGTTGGTCACATTGATTAGATTTCCATACAATCCAGTTAGATTTACTTTATTTATTGGCCACAGACTACATTACTAATAGATGCTTTAAAGGGGAGCCATGCAAGCATCTATAGAAATAATTCCCATCAAAACCATGTGGTATTAGTACAGACAGACGTTTGAAAACATAACGGATTTGTTTAGGATTGTTAATGGGGTCATTATATTAATTCCATCTTCTTTAAATGTAGTTACTAGAGCTCAAGCAGTTGTTTACTGCACATGTTCAGTTTATCCAGAAGAAAATGAAGCTGTTGTTAAGAAAGCACTGGAATTTCAAGACCACGGGACTAAAATACAATCTTATAGGTAAGAAAGGAAGGATTCTTCTAAACACCTCAAACAAATATTTTCGAAAGTGAAAAATTTTGACTTTCTGAGTTAGAAGTAAAAGACATTTCAGTTCCTTTTTATTAGACTTTAATATGACCAAAATAGCCTAACTTCTTACAACTTTAAAGTAGATTCTGTAAAACCTTTACAATGGCTTGGCATGTGCATTCTCTTGTACACTAACAGATTCTTGTTTTTGTTGTTATTGTTAAATAACGCTAAAGACATTTGGGCTTTGACTTGACTGATTTCTGGATAAATTGAGTATAAACTTTATACCCTGAGTTTTAGATACATCTTTGCTTCAGTAGAAGAAAAGTAAGAGTATAAAATAACCTTAGAAAATAGAAAATTGGATGTTTATTATCTGAAAACATGTGTTTCTTAGACCCATTTAGCCTTTGGCACCCACAAGGACTAAGATAAGAATAGCTTGAATAACCATAGTAGCTTCTGGGTAAAATGCTATAACTAGGGGCAGAGAAGAAAAACAGTAATACTCCATCCAAACTCTGGACGTCAAGATAAGGAGTATATTTAAGATTACTATATGATACCAATAGTTCTTCAAGACTGTGACAATTAATAAGGTATTTTAAAATGTCTCCTATTTTTTACTTATTTCTCCTGTTCTGAACTTTTCCTGTAATTCTTAAGTAGCATCTTAATATGTATATGGTTTGCTCTCTCCTTTTAATTTTATATTTTTCCTTTGCCAGTTCACAGGTGGACATGTTCGTTAACCACATCCGTATTCCCCTTCTTACTTTACTTCCTTATTTTCTAATTCTTGTTGGTAGCTAACAGCCAACCTTTTTTCTGCCAGCTTCTCAACACAGCATTAACTAAATCTCCATCTAGTGGCAAAGAGAATTATTGCAGGTACATGACCAAAATCATTAGTGTGGATGACTCTTGATTTGTCTGTCAGGGATAAGGTTCTAAGAATTTAATATGGCAAAAATAGATGAACATCTCCACACCCTCTCTAGCATTTATTATGTGTAGACTTTTTGATGACAGCCATTCTGACCAGTGTGAGGTGATGCTTCATTGTGGTTTTGATTTGCATTTCTGTAATAATTAGCGACATTGATCATCTTTTCATGTGCCTATCTGTATGTCTTCTTTGGAGAAATGTCTATTAAGGTCTTCTGCCAGTTTTACGACTGGATTGTTTGTTTTTTTGTTGTTAAGTTGTATGAGCTGTTTGTATATTTTGGAAATTAAGTCCTTGTTGGTTGCATTGTTTGCAAATATTTTCTCCCATTCCTTAGGTTGTCTTTTCATTTTTTTAAT
Source organism: Physeter macrocephalus (assembly GCF_002837175.3). Lineage (NCBI taxonomy): Eukaryota > Metazoa > Chordata > Mammalia > Artiodactyla > Physeteridae > Physeter > Physeter macrocephalus. Next base: position 78,436,004 of record NC_041220.1, on the reverse strand, counting down.
GGTTTCCCTTGCTGTGCAAAAGCTTGTAAGTTTGATTAGGTCCCATTTGTTTATTTTTGTTTTTATTTCTATTGCCTTGGGAGACTGATCTAAGAAAATACTACTACAATTTATGTCAGAGAATGTTTTGCCTATGTTCTCTCCTAGGAGTTTTATGGTGTCAAATTTTATATTTAGGTCTTTAAAACCATTTTGAGTTTATTTTTGTGTATGGTGTGAGAGAGTGTTGTAATTTCATTGATTCACAGGTAGCTGTCCAGCTTTCCCAATACCACATCAACAAGTCTGCAAGAGAGACTGTCTTTTCTCCATTGTATATTCTTGCCTGTTTTGTCAAAGATTAATTGATCATAGGTTTGTGGGTTTATTTCTGGGCTGTCTATTCTGTTCCACTGAACTATATGTCTGTTTTTGTGCCAACAGCACACTGTTTTGATTACTGTAACTTTGTAGTATAGTCTGAAGTCTGGAGGGTTATGCCTCCTTCTTTGTTCTTTTCCCTCAGGATTGCTTTGATAATTCTGGGCCTTTTGTGGTTCCATATACATTTTAGGATTATTTGTTCTAGTTCTGTGAAAAATGTCGTGGGTATTTTGATAAGGATTGCATTAAATCTGTAGATTGCTTTGAGTAGTATGGCCATTTAAAAAATATTAATTCTTCCAATCGCATGGGATATCTTTCCATTTCTTTGAATCATCTTCAGTTTCTTTATCAAAGTTTTATAGTCTTCAGCATATAGGTGTTTACTGCCTTGATTGAGTTTATTCCTAGGGGTTTTTTTTGTTTGTTTGTTTTTGTTTTTGTTTTTTGTGGTACGCGGGCCTCTCACTGCTGCAGCCTCTCCCGTTGCGGAGCACAGGCTCCAGACGCGCAGGCCCAGCGGCCATGGCCCACGGGCCCAGCCGCTCTGCGGCACTCGGGATCCTCCCAGACCAGGGCACGAACCCATATCCCCTGCATCGGCAGGCGGACTCTCAACCACTGCGCCACCAGGGAAGCCCTAGGTATTTTTTTTGATGCAGTTTTAAACAGGATTTTTTTTTTTTACTTTCTGAAATTTCATTGTTGGTGTAAAGAAATGCAACAAATTTCTGTATATTAATCTTGTATCCTACTACCTTGTTGAATTCATTTATTCTCATAGTTTTTGTGTGGAGACTTTAGGGTTCTCTACAGAGACTATCATGTCATCTCCAAATAGTGACAGTTTTACCTCTTCCCTTCCAATTTGGATACCTTTCATTTCTTTTTCTTATCTGATTGTTGGGGCTAGGACTTCCAATACTATGTTGAGTAGAAGTGGTGAAACTGGGCATCCTTGTCTTGTTCCTGAATTTAGTGGGAAGGCATTCAGCTTTTCACTGTTGAGTATTATGTTGGCTGTGGGTTTGTCATAAATGGCTTTTATTATGTTGAAATATGTTCCCCCATACCCACTTCTGTGACAGTTTTTATCAAGAATGGGTGTTGAATTTTGTCAAATGCTTTTTCTGTCTATTGAGATGATCATGTGGTTTTTGTCTTTCTTTTTGTTAACGTGGTGTATCACATTGATTGATTGCGTATATTGAGCTGTCCTTGCTACCCTGGAATGATTACAGCTTGATGATGGTGTATTATCCTTTTTACGTATTGTTGGATTTTGTTTGCTAATATCTTGTTTTGAAGATTTTAGCATCTATATTCATCAAAGATATTGGCCTGTGGTTTTCATTTTTTGTAGTGTTTTTGTCTGGTTTTGGTATCAGGGTGATGGTGGCTTCAGAATGAATTTGGGAGTGTTCCCTCTTCAATTTTTTGGAATAGTTTGAGAAGGGTAGGTATAAGTTCTTTGAAAATACTAACAGACACAAAGGGAGAAACTGACAATAATACAATAATAGGAGACCTTAACACCCCACTGACATCAATGGACAGATCATCAAGACGAAAAATCAGTAAGGCAACAGAGGTTCTAAATGACACAATAGATCAGTAGGACTTAATTGATATCTACAGAACACTACTTCCAAAAAAGCCAGAATACAGATTCTTTTCAAGGGCACATGAAATGTTCTCTAGGATAGACCACATACTAGGTCATAAAAAAAAAAACCTCAACAAATTTAAAAGGATAGAAATTATTTGAAACATCTTATCTGACCACAACAGTATGAAACCAGAAATCAACCAAAGACAGAAAAACAGGAAAAGAATGAACACATGGAGAGTAAACAACATGCTACTAAGAAACCAATGGGTCAACAATGAAATCAAAGAAGAAATCAGGAAATGCCTCAAGACAAATGAAAATGAAAACACAACCTTACAAAATCTATGGGATGCCCACCCATTGGTGGTTGAAGCTGGGTCCTGGGGTTAGTGCTGGAGTACTGACATCAAGAGCCAGGTCCTGGAGTCTGGTTGCAGGGCCCAGACATCCCAGAGCTGATATAACATGGCTGGGGGGTGAGGCAGGGAAGGGGAGCAGATCCTGACACAGTTGGGTACAGAGTCTGGGGTGTCCTGAAGCTTGTGTTGGCCTGTTAGTGGGCAGGGCCAGGGCCCAGCTGGTCCCAGGGCAGGGTCTGGCCTTGTCTGGACAGGATAGGTTTGCAGGCTGTGGGATTGTGGTTTTCTTGCATCTGGTGTCTGCCCACATTGGGTCAGCCTGGTCCAGAGGCTAGAGCAGGCAAGGCCCAGAGGATTCTGGGGCTGGTGCTTGCTCACTGGTGGGTGGAAATGGGCCCTGGGCCCTCTATTGGGCAGGGCCGTGTCCAGAGGCAGATGTGGAAGTCTTTAGGCAGTCTGTCTGCTGATGGGTGGTGCTATATCCCACCCAATTAGTTTCTTGGCCTGATTAGTCCCAGCACTGGCACCTAAAGGCTGTTGGGTTGGGTGGGGCCAGGTCTTGGTGCTAATGAGCTAGAGGGAGGATTCCACAATGGTGTTTGCCAGTAACAGCATCCATGTGGTAGAAGGAACTCCCAAGAATGGCTGCCACCAGTGTCTGTGCACCCAGGGTGAGTGCAGCCGCCCCTCACCTCTCTGAGAGACTCTCCAAGACCAGCAGGTAGGTCTGGCCCAGGCTCCTATCAAATTACTGCTTTTTCCCTGGGTTCCAGAACATGTGAGATTTTGTGTGTGCCATTTAAGAGTGAAGTCTCTATTTCTCCCAGTCCTGTGGGACTCCCCAAATTAAGTCCCACTGGCCTTCAAGGCCAAATGCCCTGGGGCCTTGTCTTTCTGGTGCCAGACCCCCAGGCTGGGGAGCCTGACGTGGCGCTCATAACTATCACTCTTGTGGGAGAACCTCTGCAATATAATTATTCTCCAATTTGTGGGTCACCCATCTGGGGTTATGGGACTTAGCTGTATTTCAAGTCTGCCCCTCCTACCTGTCTTGTGGCTCTTTCTTTATGTCTTTAGTTGTAGAAGATCTTTTCTGGTAGGTACCATACTTTTTCATCAATGGTTGTTCTTTAAATAGTTGTGATTTTGGTGTGCTCGTGAGAGGAAGTGAGCTCAGAGTCTTCCTACTCTGCCATCTTGGCCAATCTTGGTCACTGTGGTTTTGATTTGAATTTTCCTGGGAACTAATGATGTTGAGCTTCTTTTCAAGTGCTTATTAACCATTTATATATCTTCTTTGGACAATGTCTTCAGGTTCTTTGCCCATTTAAAAACTGTATTACGGTACTTCCCTGGTGGCGCACCGGTTAAGAATCCTCCTGCCAAGGCAGGGGACATGAGTTCGAGCCCTGGTCCAGGATGATCCCACATGCCGCAGAGCAACTAAGCCCGTGTGCCACAACTACTGAGCCTGTGCTCTAGAGCCCGTGAGCCACAGCTGCTGAAGCCCTCGTGCCTAGAGCCCATGCTCCGCAACAAGAGAAGCCACCGCAACAAGAAGCCTGCACACTGCAACGAAGGGTAGCCCCTGCTTGCTGCAACTAGAGAAAGCCCGCGCGCAGCAACGAAGACCCAACGCAGCCAAAAATAAATAAATAAAATAAATAAATTTATTTTTTTTAAAAATTGTGTTACAGTTGGCCTTCCATGTCTGAGGGGTCCACAACTGAGGATTCAACCAACTGCTGATTGAAAATATTTGGAAAAAAATTCCAGCAATTTCCAAAAAGCAAAACTTGAATTTGCTGCAACTATTTACATAGCATTTACATTGTATTAGGTATTATGAGTAATCTAGAGATAATTTAAAGTATACTGGAGCATGTGCTTAGGTTATATGCAAATACTACACCATTTTTTTTTCTTTTTTTTTTTTTTTTTTTGTGCGGTACACGGGCCTCTCACTGCTGTGGCCTCTCCCGTTGCGGAGCACAGGCTCCGGACCCGCAGGCTCAGCGGCCATGGCTCACGGGCCCAGCCGCTCCGCGGCATGTGGGATCTTCCTGGACCGGGGCATGGACACGCGTCCCCTGCATCGGCAGGCGGACTCTCAACCACTGCGCCACCAGGGAAGCCCTAGTCCACCATTTTATATAAGGTATTTGATCATCTGTGGATCTTGGTATCCAAGGGGTGTCCTGGAACCAATCCCCCTCATACCAAGGGATGACTGTATTTGTCTTTTTTATTGTTGAGTTGTAAGACTCCCTTATATGTTCTGTATATCATACCCTTATCACATATATAACTTGCAATTATTATCTCCCATTCGTGGGCTGTCTTTTTACTTTCTTGATAATGTCCTTTGATGCATAAAAGTTTATAATGTTGAAGAAGTCTGATTTGTTTTGTATTTTATTGCTTGTGCTTTAGGTATCACATCTAAGAAACTTGTTTAATGCAAGGTCGTGAAGAATTATGGCTATGTTTTCTTCCAACCATTTTGTAACTTAGCTCTTATGTTTATGTCTGTTATCCATTTTGATTAATTTTTGTATATGTTATGAGGTAGGGGTCCAACTTCATTCCTTTGCCTGTGGATATCTAGTTGTCCCAGCACCGTTTGTTGAAGAGACTATTCTTTCTACAGTGAATGGTCTTGGCACCCCTGTTGAAAATCAGTTGATCATAGATGAATGGGCTTATTTCTGGCCTCTCAATTCTGTTTCATTGATCTGTATGTCTGTACTTATGCCAGGATCATAATAAGAGATTTTTAAAATCACTAATGGATGCCTAGTTTTATCAAAAGCCTTTGCAGCATTTAATGATATGATCAAATGTTTTTTCTCATCTGACATTTTAACATGGTGGTGAATTAATGCTAAATATTTTCTAATAGTGAACAGTCTTTGAGCTTGAGGGCTAGGTACTGATAGGTTGTATCCTGTGTTTTGATTTTCTGTTACTAGTAAAGGTGGAGTGTAGGGAAGATAGCAGTGCATGAGTGGGACTAGATTGCTCTTCTAGCCTTGGTGCTCATTAAGATAATCAGTAATCACATACACCTGGCTTCTGATGGGTACTTTGCCCACTTAGTCTCTATTGTTTCAGGATCTTTATTTTCATTGCTCTCAGTGAGCCCAGTTCTATAATGGCCTCTCCTACTGTCAGCCCTGGCCTAGGGAGGGAAGCCACCAGTGAACTTATGAGTGCTGCTAGTGCCCTCCCAGCAGCACACTCCTTGTTGCTCTGATAAAATGTGTATCTTCTGGGCCCTCCTCTCAACATAGTCCTCTGGAGAGTTCTTGAGCCCTAATAGTACATCCTCTGAGGCTTCTAATCCTATCTTCCACTGTCTGCCATGACAGTCTGGCATTTCTCCTCACTAAATGTGAGCCGTTGTGTATTAGTTTTCTATTTATGCTTAAGAAATTACCACAAATGTAGCAGTTGAAGACAGTGCCTGTTAGTTAACTCAGAGTTCTGTAGGTCAGTTGTCTGGATGGCATGGATGGATTCTCTGCTCAGGATGTCAGCCTGATGAATTCTTTGCTGGAGACTCTGGGGGAAAATTTGCTTCCAACCTCACTCTTGTGGTTGTGGGACTGAGGTCCTTGTTTCTTTGCTGGCTATCAATCCAAGATTGCTCTCTGCTTCTAGAGACCACATTCATTCCTTGCCACTTGCCATTCCTCCATCTTCAAGCCAACAATAGTGCATTATACTCTGCTCATGCTTTCAATCTCTGATTTCTTCTGTCTCTAACCTGTAGACCTGGATGGCTCCTGTGATTAGGTCAGGTCCACTGAGATAATACCCATAGCTTAAGGTTAACTAATTTGAGACCTTAATTACATCTGCAGAATTCCTTTTTCCATGTGTATTATTTGCCTGAGCTGCCACAATAAATTATCCTAAACTTGCTGACTTGTAACAACAGAAATTGATTCTCTCACAGTTCTGGAGACCAGAAGTCCAAAATCAAGTAGCTGGCAGGGATGATTCCCTCTAGGGCCTCTGAGAGGGAATCTATTCTGTGACTCTCTTCCAGCTTCTGGTGTTTGTTAACAATCCTTGGTGTTGCTTGGCTTGTAGCTTCATCACTCCAATCTCTGCCTCCATCGTCACGTGTTCTTCTTCCCCTGTGTGTCTCTGTATATCCTCTCTTCTTGTAGGGACACCAATATTGGACCTAGGGTTTATCCTACTCCAGTATTAGCTCCTTTGCTAAGACCCTATTTCCAAATAAGGTCACATTCTGGAGTTTTGGGTGGACATGAATTTGGTGGGGGGGACACTATTGAACCCACAATAGTCCACTCTCTGGCCCCCTAAAATTGATGTCTGTTTCATACACAAAATACATTTATCTCACTCCAACATTCTCAAGTCTTCACCCATTCCAGGATCAATTCTAAATCCAAAATCTCATTTAAGTATCACCAACTCAAAAATTCCCAAATGTCATCATCTAAGTCAGGTATGAGTTGGACTCTGGGTATTAACTTATTTTATTATTCAAAGAAATAGACTGTAAGTTGGGGTTTGAAGATCATTTTGTTATGCAGGGCCAGTTTTTGTATGGTAACTTTACCAGTATTGATTATGGATTATTATTACTATTAAAAAGATAGCATGTATGTAGTTAAAATATATCATGGTCTATTAAATAAATATTTGTTGAATACCTACTATATACCAGGCACTCTTCTGGGTGCTAGTTATATCTAACTGACAAAAATCCCAACCTTACATTGGTAAGAAATAATTATTTTCAGTGAGTATTCTTTATTTAATATATAAGTGAATTATTTTTTTTGATGCTTTCTATTTGTGTAGAGAACATAGATGAATAGGCCTCAGAAATTCAGTTTGTTGGTTACAAGGTTGGTAAGAGGAGTGGCTAGCTGTGTAGAACCTACACAGCTATTATATTTCAGCTTAGTTCAGCACAAACATTTTATTAAGCACCACTATTGGCCAGACTCTTTGGCATGTCATTTGAGGTCATGTGTGTCTGCCCACATCCTAAGTGACCTCTGCATCCTCTTACTCTCTGCCTCAGCCACATGGAAATACTTGCTGTTCCCTGAACATACATCTTCATGACACTTGTGCTTTTGTTCATGTTCTTCTTTCTGTCTAGAATCCCGTCTTTGCCTTATTGGAAACCTACTTATTCTTCAAGACATAGCACCAATGCTCCTTCCTCTGTGAAGTCTTCATATTTGCTATCTCCCATGGCCACAGTTAATTGTACCTTATTCTGTACTCCTACCTAATTTTGTCTCTACTTGGCTCAGCATTCGTATGTGGTCTTCTTTATATTATTGTATACCAATTAGTTTCTCCAACTAAATTGTAAACTATTTAAGAGAGCTAACATTTTATTTATGTGCTTTTCACATAGTAGGCAAATGAGTGAATAAATATAAATTTGAAATGGTTTTAAACTTCAGAATATAACATACAAAATTATTAATAAGTTTCTGATATTCTAACTTGTGGAAAATTATTCCTTTGATTAAATGTTTTATTTATAAAAGCATGGGACAATAACAATTATTGTTTATGAATGAACCATTTACTATTGAATGAAAAATTAAATATTAAAACTAAAATTTTAGTTTAAACATATTAGTGATTAGAGATTTTTGTATTTCTGACACAAAGTCTTTTTTTTGGTATGTACTTTCTTGAACACCACATAAGTCATCTATTAATCTCAGAAGTGACTGAGAAGAATAATGTAGTGATAGTGATAGTGATATTTTTATAATGTAATTGTGCAAATAGTAACCAAAAGAAGGAAGTCGTACTTTTTGTATTCTGACATGTGGAGGTAAAGGATTTTTTTGGATTATTTGTTTGTGATTACTATACATATTTACCTGTTTTGATAATGGAAGCCTTTTTATTAACATATTAGTGACTTGGGGAAGAGTTTTTAATATGTTGAAAGGTTGTTCTTGGCATAGTTGTTTAAAGATGGGAAACTTGGGAAGTATAATAAACTATGAGCTAACGTGAAATACTAGAGCTTTTATTTTATAATAGTATTGTACTGCTTTGACATTCTATTCTTTTTTTATTGACGTATGGTTGACTTTACAATGTGTTAATTTCTGCTGTACAGCAAACTGATTGAGTTATACATATATATACATTCTTTTTAAAAAATACTCTTTTCTATTATGGTTTATCACAGGATATTGAATATAGTTCCCTGTGCTATACAGTAGGACCTTGTTGTTTATCCATTCTATATATAATAGCTTACATCTGCTAACCCCAGCTTCCCACTCCATCCCTCCCCCACCCCCCTTCCCTCTTGGCAACCACAAGTCTGTTCTCTATGTCTATGAGTTTGTTTCTGTTTCATAAATAGGTTCAATTGTGTCATATTTTAGATTCCACATGTAAGTGATATCATATGGTATTTGTCTTTCTTTTTCTGACTTCACTTAGCATGATAATCTCTAGCTGCAAATGGCATTATCTTGTTCTTTTTTTTTGGCTGAGTTGGGTCTTTGTTGCTGCGCGCAGGCTTTCTCTAGTTGCGGTGAGTGGGGGCTACTCTTCATTGCAGTGCACGGGCTTCTCATTGCAGTGGCTTCTCTTGTTGTGGAGCACGGGCTCTAGGTGCGCGGGCTTCAGTAGTTGTGGCACACGGGCTCAGTAGTTGTGGCTTGCGGGCTCTAGAGCGCAGGCTCATTAGTTGTGGCACACGGGCTTAGTTGCTCCGTGGCATGTGGGATCTTCCCAGATCAGGGCTCGGACCTGTACCGCCTGCATTGGCAGGCGGATTCTTAACCACTGCGCCACCAGGGAAGTCCTATTTCGTTCTTTTTTTATGGCTGAGTAGTATTCCATTGCATATATATGTACCGCATCTTCTGTATCCATTCATCTGTCAGTGGACCTTTACATTGTTTCCATGTCTTGGCTATTGTGAATAGTGCTGCTCTGGACATAGGATGCATGTATTTTTTTTTTAGCATTTTTTTTTAAGATATTGGGGGTAGGAGTTTATTAATTAATTAATTTATTTTTGCTGTGTTGGGTCTTCGTTTCTGTGCGAGGGCTTTCTCTAGTTGTGGCAAGCGGGGGCCACTCTTCATCGCGGTGCACGGGCCTCTCACTATCGCGGCCTCTCTTGCTGTGAAACACAGGCTCCAGACACGCAGGCTCAGTAGTTGTGGCTCACGGGCCCAGTTGCTCCGTGGCATGTGGGATCCTCCCAGACCAGGGCTCGAACCCGTGTCCCCTGCATTAGCAGGCAGATTCTCAACCATTGCGCCACCAGGGAAGCCTGCATGTATATTTTTGAATTATAGTTTTGTCTGGATATATGCCCAGGATTGGGATTGCTGGATCATGTGGTAATTCTGTTTTTAGGTTTGGTCTTTTTTTTTTGACTGCGCCACACAGCTTGTGGGATCTTAGTTCCCTGACAAGGGATTGAACCCGGGCCCTCAGCAGTGAAAGAGTGGAGTCCTAATCACTGAACTGCCAGGGAATTCCCTTCTATTTTTACTTTTTTAAGGAACCTCCATACTGTTTTCCACAGTGGCTGCACCAACTTACATTCCCACTAACAGTGTAGGAGGGTTCTCTTTTCTCCACACTCTCTCCAGCATTTGTTATTTGTAGATTTTTTTAATGATGGCCATTCTGACCAGTGTGAGGTGTTACCTCAAGTAGTTTTGATTTGCATTTCTCTAATAATTAGAGATGTTGAGCATCTTTTCCTGTGCCTACTGGCCATCTGAATATCTTCTTTGGAGAAATGTCTATTAAGATCTGCCAATTTTTCGATTGGGTTTTTTGTTGTTGAGTTGTATGAGCTGTTGGTATATTTGGGAAATTAAGTCCTTGTTGGCTGCATTGTTTGCAAATATTTTCTCCCATTCAGTAGGTTGTCTTTTCACTTTCTTAACAGCTTCCCTTGCTGTGCAAAAGCTTGTAAGTTTGATTAGGTCCCATTTGTTTATTTTTTAAATTTCTATTGCCTTGGGAGTCTGACCTAAGAAAACATTGGTATGATTTATGTCAGGGAATATTTTGTCTATGTTCTCTTCGAGGAGTTTTATGGTGTCATGTCTTATGTTTAAGTCTTTAGGCCATTTTGAGTTAATTTTTGTGCATGGTGTGAGGGTGTGTTCTAACCTTATTGATTTACATGTGGCTGTCCAGCTTCCCAGCACCACTTGCTGAAGAGACTGTCCTTTTCCCATTGTATATTCTTGCCTCCTTTGTCGAAGATTATTTACCTGTAGGTGTGTGGGTTTATTTCTGGGCTCTATATTCTGTTCCATTGACCATATATCTGCTTTTGTGCCAGTACCACACTGTTTTGATTACTGTAGCTTAGTAGTATTGTCTGAAGTCTGGGACAGTTATGCCTTCTGCTTTGTTCTTCTTTTAAAATTTTATCTATCTATCTATCTATCTATCTACCTATCTATCTACCTAAGGCTGTGTTGGGTCTTTGTTGCTGTGCGCAGGCTTTCTCTAGTTGTGGCGAGTGGGAGCTGCTTTTCGTTGTGATGCACGGGCTTCTCATTGTGGTGGCTTCTCTTGTTGTAGAGCACAGGCTCTAGGCATGCGGGCTTCAGTAGTTGTGGCATGTGGGCTCAGTAGTGTGGCTTGTGGGCTCTAGAGCGCAGGCTCAGTAGTTGTGGCACACGGGCTTAGTTGCTCTATGGCATGTGGGATTTTCCCAGACCAGGGATCGAACTCGTGTCCCCTGCATTGGCAGGCGGATTCTTAACCACTGTGCCACCAGGGAAGTCCCCTCCTGCTTTTTTCTTTTTCCTCAGGATTGCTTTGGCAATTCTGGGTCTTTTATGGTTCCATATAAATTTTAGAATTATTACTTTTTTTTTTTTTTCCGGTACGTGGGCTTCTCACTGTTGTGGCCTCTCCCGTTGCGGAGCACAGGCTCTGGACGCGCAGGCTCAGCGGCCATGGCTCACAGGCCCAGCCGCTCCGCGGCATGGGGGATCTTCCCGGACCAGGGCATGAACCTGTATCCCCTGCATTGGCAGGCGGACTCTCAACCACCGCGCCACCAGGGAAGCCCGAATTATTTGTTTTAGTTCTGTGTAAAATATCATGGGTAATTTGATAGGGATTGCATTAATTCTGTAGACTGCTTTGGGTAGTAGTATGGCCATTTTAACGATATTAATTCTTCCAATCCAAGAGCATGGGATATCTTTCTGTTTCTTTGAATCATCTTTAATTTTCTTTATTAATGTTTTATAGTTCTCAGCATATAAAGTCTTTCACCTCCTTGGTCAAGTTTATTCCTATTTTATTTTTTTGGTGTGATTTTAAAAGGTATTGTTTTTTTACATTCCCTTTCTGATATTTCATTGTTAGTGTAAAGAAATGCAACCAATTTCCGTATATTAATCTTGTATCCTGCTACCTTGCTGAATTCATTTATCAGTTCTAGTAGTTTTTGTGTGGCGTCTTTAGGGTTTTCTATATATAGTATCATGTTATCTTCATATAATAACAATTTTATTTCTTCCCTTCCAATTTGGATACCTTTCATTTCTTTTTCTTGTCTGATTGCTGGGGCTAGGACTTCCAATACTATGTTGGGTAGAAGTGGTGAGAGTGGGCATCCTTGTCTTGTTCCAGATTTTAGTGGGAAGACTTTTGGTTTTTCACCATTGAGTATTCTGTTGGCTGTGGGTTTGTCATAATTTTGCTATTATGTTGAGATACGTTCCCTCTATACCCACTTTGGTAAGAGTTTTTATCATGAATGGATGTTAATTTTGTCAAATGCTTTTTCTGCATCTATTGAGATGATCATGTGGTTTCTGTCTTTTATTTTGTTGGTCTGGGGTATCATATTGATTGAATTGCATTTGTTGAACCATCCTTATGAACTTGGGATGAATCCCACTTGGTCGTGGTGTATGATCTTTTTTATGTATACTGGACTCGGGTTGCTAGTATTTTGTTGAGCATTTTTGCATCTATATTCATCAAAGATTTTGGCCTCTAATTTTCTTTTTTAGTGGTATGTTTGTCTGGTTTTGGTATCAGGGTGATGGTGGCTTCATAGAATGTCTTTGAGAGTGTTCTCTCCTCTTCAATCATTTGGAAGAGTTTGAGAAGGATCCGTAAAAGTTCTTCTTTGTATGTTTGGTAGAATTTGCCTGTGAAGCCATCTGGTCCTGGACTTTTGTTTGTAGAGGGTTTTAAAATTACAGGTTCTATTTCACTTCTAGAGATCAGTCTGTTCAAATTATCTGTTTCTTCTTGATTCAATTTTAGTGGGCTCTATGTTTCTAAAAATTTGTCCATTTCTTCTAGGTTGTTGAATTTGTTGGCATATAATTTTCATAGTATTCTCTGACCTTTTTTTTTTTTTTTGTATTTCTGTGGTCAGTTGAGATTTCTCCTTTTTCATTTTTTAAAAAAATAAATTTATTTTTATTTTATTTTTGGCTGTGTTGGGTCTTCGTTTCTGTGCAAGGGCTTTCTCTAGTTGTGGCGAGTGGGGGCCACTCTTCATCGTGGTGCGTGGGCGGGCCTCTCACTGTCGCGGCCTCTCTTGTCGGAGCACAGGCTCCAGACGTGCAGGCTCAGTAGTTGTGGCTCACGGGCCCAGTTGCTCTGTGGCAAGTGGGATCTTCCTAGACCAGGGCTCGAACCTGTGTCCCCTGCATTGGCAGGCAGATTCTCAACCACTGCACCACCAGGGAAGCCCTGTAGATATATTTTTCATGTATCTGTGGGAGGAGGTTAGCTCCACATCCTACTACTCCACCATCTTGATCCCTCCCCTTGACATTTTATTCTTATTTGGAATTTTTGTTTAAATAATGGGTAAAACATAATAAAAGAAAATTGGTTGCAATTTACTGTCTCCCTCCATTGGCAAATAAGACATTCTAACTATTAATTGTTTGCTGTTATCTATTGCAGGCTTAGTCCCCCTGTCCTTCCACTGTGCTCCTTAAAGGAAATACATTTGTCCACTGACAAATTTTTCAGAATGGAACCATCTGAAATTACCAATGGTTGTTTTCTTTCTGTTCTAACAAGGGAGGTAAGGATAAAAAAAATCCCAATCCATTTCATACTTAGGAAATAAGAAACAACAAAGTCTCATAAGAGGAACATAGGAACTTTATGAACATTTCATAATGGTATGCTTATTTCATAAATAGCTAAAGGGCAGGAAAAAGAATTATTATTGTATGGCAGAAACCCCTATTTTAATCTTTATTGTCCTCCTGAGTGGTCTTCCCTTGCCTGTTCTCCACCCCCACTTCTCCAAGCACTTTGTCATTATCCATTTCATTTTAGCTCACAGATAAGAAATTAGCTCTGGACATATACACACTAATATGTATAAAATAGATAACTAATAAGAACCTGCTGTATAAAAAAATAAATAATTAAAATAAAATTCAAAAATTCAAAAAAAAAAGAAAGAAATAAGCTCTGTAATTCTTTTTTTTTTCTATCAGGTTCACAAATGGGGAGATTTAAGTACAAAGAAAGTAATTTCCTGAGGCTTATAGGATATATTAGAGACTAAGGTCTAAAAACTATTTTTTTTAGTATAACAAAGATACTCTTTTATCTTTACTGAAACACTGATAAATATTTGTAATATGCACAGTAACAGTTAACTCCCACATTTAATTATAGCGGGACCCATCTGAGACAGTGTCTGTGAAAGATGTTTTGGCCCGTGCTGCAGCAAAGGGTCTACTGGATGGGATCGAGTTGGGTAAACCTTCAAAACGGGAGAAGAAGAAGAAAAAATCAAAAATGTCATTGCCAAAATCTTCCACTTCTGATAGTAGCAGCATCCAGATGAAAATTGCTGAGTTCCTGAGTCAAGAAACTAACGTGAGTGCTCATCAGTCAGGGACATTAACAACAAAAACATCTCTTCCACAGAAGAATACAAATCAAGTGGATTCTTCCTCACAGGTCAGAAAATCCAACAAGCCCACCACCAATCCTTTAGTGCCTACATTTATGAAGAACACATCTCCCTCCAGACCATATGAACGGCCGACAAACTTTGTAAGACCTCGCCCAGAAGACAGAATGATTGCACTGAAACCCGTAGAGATTGTTTTGCCTCCTGTAATGTTGCCATTTTCTAGTCCCCAAAGGATCAGATCTCAGATACCAACTCAACATTTTTACTGTCGTTGGGTTGGGCCCAAGACTGTCAGGCCTGGCTATCTTCCCACACCATCAATACCAAGAAGAGGGGAAAAACCTAAAGAAAACTTACCTTCCTCTCTACCCAGGCATCCTCGACCATGGCTTTGACTGTCTTGTGTTTTTTACAGGGGTCAAGAGTAGTAGGTTTTTTTTTTTTTTCAGTCTGGTATTTCTCTGAAGGTTAGACATCCCTACACAAAATATTCATCCTTTTGGTCACATAGTATCTTCTAAATGTGATTATTACCTTCAAGTGAATTAAGACAAGTGAGAATAATGTAGGTGAGTTAAGCAAAGCAGAATTCAGAGAGTTCAGTAGCTGGGTGCTGATCTGTTTTAGAACGTCCAGTTGTAGACTCAGTATCGGCTGTTAGAACTTGTCTCACTCTTGTTAACTTTCTGTCTGGACTTAGGACACTGGTTTTAAAGCTGCAACAATTTTTCCTGAAGCGAAACACTGTGTGCCTTAGAACAGACTTCTTTTCAAAGTTAACTTGTGAGGCAGTTTATTAGAAAGCATAGGTTTGGAAAAGATGCTCTTGCACGGATTATAGATTGCTCTTCAGTATCGAGTCAGCTGTAGTTTAACATTTTCAGTCACTATCGAGGTTGATTTTTTTTTCCTTAAACATCAAAATAGGAGATGTTATGAGCTTTTGTAATGTGATTGAGGTTGAGTATGAGTAGGAAGAACAGGAAGGTCCAAAGTTCTAGGTGTGAGGAGTAGTTCAGCTGTCCATTCAGAGTGAAAACTGTTTCTCACTGAAGAACCTCTAGGATCCTGAGCAGACTGAACATAAGCTCTCCCTTTTAACTATTTATGCCAAATACTGTTGTAAAAAAAAGTGACTGTAAGCAAATTTCCATCTAAATAGTAATTCTGAGGAAGAGGCCAAACTGTTGAATACAAGTGACACCCCAATTGTTGAAGAAATCTATACAAATTTATGATTCAAAGATCAGGTGAGATGGTCATTTCAAGTGGCACACAGTAATCAAACTTTGGTAAGTCATTTCTGATGCTCAATTAAAATATATTGTAGCACTATTTTAATTATATTAAAAGTCAGTTCATCTTCACTGTATTATCACTTGCCTTCCACGAATTGGTTATGATTATCATTTCTGGGTCTACTGATTTTTTTTTTCATCATGGCAACAGAAAGTGACATTAAATCAAATATGTTACAACTATAAATCCTACTGTTTAAAAACGTGTTCATAGACACATTCAAAGAGTTTGAATTTAAAGTTGTGTTTTCAGAATCCAGTTGTGTTGAATAGTGTTAAATAAATTCCTAAATTTCAATTCAGGTGGCATGATTTTAGTAGACTATTATCCTTTTCAAGATTAATATTTAGGTCTATTTCAGCTCTAATATTGTATAATTTTCTCACTTGAAGTGAGGATAAAAAAGGGTGAATTTCATTTTAGCAGTAATAAATTTTTTTAACTGAAGATTTACACTTACCAGTAAAATGTCAGTGAAGAAAGGAAACATGACTTTTTATACTTGAACCAGACTTATTATTTTTAAATCCCAAAAGAAAGAATTCTGTTAATTATGACTCTTAAAAAATACAGAAATGTTTTAAATGCTCAGCTTATTTTACTACTTTCAAAAATCAAAAACTATATAATCTTTGCTCTGAAAGTTATAGTATGGTTTTCTCCTATTCCCACTGTCTGGCTTAGAGCCTTCCGTGCCTTTGGGAGGCCAGTGCAGCTGAACTGAACTTGTTCAGTAAAGGGCTGATATTTTATCCCAGGGATCTTTTATCCCTTTCTTTACATCTTTCATCTGCCCCAGGCTGAAGAGTATTCCATTGTCCAAAAGTAGCAGGTCTGAGATTTTTATTTTCTGCTAATAGTTATTATAAGATGAAAACTCACAGTTATGAAATAGTTCAGGATATTTATCTGATCTCTATAGCAGCATGTGGTTCATGTCACATCACAACTTTAGCCCCTCACCTTCAGTGTCTCATAACATGACTCCTGTCATAAATTATTTTTCTAAGTATATGGAGATTCTGACTTAAACCATTCATTCATTAAGCCTGCAGTTTTCTTCTTTGGAATCTTCTAAGAAGGAAGTGATCAGTTATTTAAATATTTTGGTAGACTAAAAAGGGAAATACTTTGGATTAAAAACAATATGGGAGAAGTCTAGTAAAGGAGAATATTGATTACATTGACATTTTTCTTTTTCAGCTTCTTAAAGTGCTGCAAAAATCTAAAGTAATGAAATTACTGTTTTTTTAGATACTCCAATAGCAAATTCAGATTTTTAATGTGTAATTATTTACCACTATATAATACCAGAAACCAAATGAAATTTTGCTCTTTGACAGTAACTGCCTTTGATTGAGGAAAAAGGTAAACTACTGGGAGAAATGCAAGATGAACAAAAAAATGGGTACACACTTTAAATTCTATTTATCTTCTTCCATATGTCTAACAGTTAAACTAAACCAGATTCAACTGCTGTTTTTCTAGTCACCTTTCATTTTGGACTTAGTGCCTGTACAACTCTATCTTTCATTCTTTGATATCAGGCTCTTAAAGGAAAGATGGACTTTCTTAACACTAGAAAGAGTGCTTACACAAGCATCAAGTTGGTGACTGAATAGGCCTCTATGTCCAAAATGCCAGCTGTCCTTCCTGAGTACCACCAAGTAAGGACCATGCAATGAATTATTCAAAATTTAAAGTTACTTTCTAGTTCTTACCAGGTGGAAATATACAATAACTAATCAAAGCAGAATCTTACATTACTAAAATGACTTTTGAGATAAGAATAATTTGAAAATAAAATGACTGGCGTGGAGACACTAAACTTTTATTTCTATTCCTGGATATGTATGACAACAGGAAGGTCCAAAGTTCTAGGTGTGAGGAGTAGTTCAGCTGTCCATTCAGAGTGAAAACTGTTTCTCACTGAAGAACCTCTAGGATCCTGAGCAGACTGAACATAAGCTCTCCCTTTTAACTATTTATGCCAAATACTGTTGTAAAAAAAAGTGACTGTAAGCAAATTTCCATCTAAATAGTAATTCTGAGGAAGAGGCCAAACTGTTGAATACAAGTGACACCCCAATTGTTGAAGAAATCTATACAAATTTATGATTCAAAGATCAGGTGAGATGGTCATTTCAAGTGGCACACAGTAATCAAACTTTGGTAAGTCATTTCTGATGCTCAATTAAAATATATTGTAGCACTATTTTAATTATATTAAAAGTCAGTTCATCTTCACTGTATTATCACTTGCCTTCCACGAATTGGTTATGATTATCATTTCTGGGTCTACTGATTTTTTTTTTCATCATGGCACCAGAAGGTGTCATTCAATCAAATATGTTACAACTATAAATCCTACTGTTTAAAAACGTGTTCATAGACACATTCAAAGAGTTTGAATTTAAAGTTGTGTTTTCAGAATCCAGTTGTGTTGAATAGTGTTAAATAAATTCCTAAATTTCAATTCAGGTGGCATGATTTTAGTAGACTATTATCCTTTTCAAGATTAATATTTAGGTCTATTTCAGCTCTAATATTGTATAATTTTCTCACTTGAAGTGAGGATAAAAAAGGGTGAATTTCATTTTAGCAGTAATAAATTTTTTTAACTGAAGATTTACACTTACCAGTAAAATGTCAGTGAAGAAAGGAAACATGACTTTTTATACTTGAACCAGACTTATTATTTTTAAATCCCAAAAGAAAGAATTCTGTTAATTATGACTCTTAAAAAATACAGAAATGTTTTAAATGCTCAGCTTATTTTACTACTTTCAAAAATCAAAAACTATATAATCTTTGCTCTGAAAGTTATAGTATGGTTTTCTCCTATTCCCACTGTCTGGCTTAGAGCCTTCCGTGCCTTTGGGAGGCCAGTGCAGCTGAACTGAACTTGTTCAGTAAAGGGCTGATATTTTATCCCAGGGATCTTTTATCCCTTTCTTTACATCTTTCATCTGCCCCAGGCTGAAGAGTATTCCATTGTCCAAAAGTAGCAGGTCTGAGATTTTTATTTTCTGCTAATAGTTATTATAAGATGAAAACTCACAGTTATGAAATAGTTCAGGATATTTATCTGATCTCTATAGCAGCATGTGGTTCATGTCACATCACAACTTTAGCCCCTCACCTTCAGTGTCTCATAACATGACTCCTGTCATAAATTATTTTTCTAAGTATATGGAGATTCTGACTTAAACCATTCATTCATTAAGCCTGCAGTTTTCTTCTTTGGAATCTTCTAAGAAGGAAGTGATCAGTTATTTAAATATTTTGGTAGACTAAAAAGGGAAATACTTTGGATTAAAAACAATATGGGAGAAGTCTAGTAAAGGAGAATATTGATTACATTGACATTTTTCTTTTTCAGCTTCTTAAAGTGCTGCAAAAATCTAAAGTAATGAAATTACTGTTTTTTTAGATACTCCAATAGCAAATTCAGATTTTTAATGTGTAATTATTTACCACTATATAATACCAGAAACCAAATGAAATTTTGCTCTTTGACAGTAACTGCCTTTGATTGAGGAAAAAGGTAAACTACTGGGAGAAATGCAAGATGAACAAAAAAATGGGTACACACTTTAAATTCTATTTATCTTCTTCCATATGTCTAACAGTTAAACTAAACCAGATTCAACTGCTGTTTTTCTAGTCACCTTTCATTTTGGACTTAGTGCCTGTACAACTCTATCTTTCATTCTTTGATATCAGGCTCTTAAAGGAAAGATGGACTTTCTTAACACTAGAAAGAGTGCTTACACAAGCATCAAGTTGGTGACTGAATAGGCCTCTATGTCCAAAATGCCAGCTGTCCTTCCTGAGTACCACCAAGTAAGGACCATGCAATGAATTATTCAAAATTTAAAGTTACTTTCTAGTTCTTACCAGGTGGAAATATACAATAACTAATCAAAGCAGAATCTTACATTACTAAAATGACTTTTGAGATAAGAATAATTTGAAAATAAAATGACTGGCGTGGAGACACTAAACTTTTATTTCTATTCCTGGATATGTATGACTGATGTCAGATAAATGAGCCAAACATTTTATGCAGCTAAGTTTATTCTCACAACATATTACATTTAATTGTGTAAAAGTGGTCTACAGCAAAAGGGGCAGAAAGCAAAACCAAATGTTCTTTTGGTATAAACAAGCTGCTTTGGATGGCAGGGAGTGCTCTCACTGATAAAGTGTGAGCAGTATCTTTTCCCTGAAGCTGAAATAAACTTCATTTTACTGGCTGTATAACACATGTTAGCTGTGTATTGGGTTAGGTAAGCTTGGCAAACTAGAGAGCTAATGCTTTTACTAGTTAAGCTGTGCTAATATCAGTTAGGGAGATGTTTCTCACATTGTTTTGTTTATGAAATCTTGAGTTTGTGTTGCAATGCTTATGAAATGAGTGTGTATCATATAAGAGGAGGAAAGATTTAGGGCTCCTAGTAAATGACCTTGTGTAGAATTATACAAATGTTCGTCATAAAATCATAAAGTGGAATTTTTTAAAAAGTAGCAGTGCCAACAGTTTATCACCAAGAGCTTATTTTAATGGAAATGGGTCTAATGTTGCTTCATGCAGTAAGACAGACACAACAAAAACAATGGTCCTAATTAGCTATGGGTGATCATATATCCAGGTGTAAACAAAGGGCAGGAGGACATGTGTCTGTCTCTTAGATGAGCTCACATGTGTTGTGGTGAAGGATATAAAAACGAAGCACCAAGCAGTGCTTTAAGTTTGCAAAGTAAAGTTTTTAGCCATAGGCGTGTTGGCTATTCCCCTTGATGCGGCCAAGGAGCACATATGTGAGTTGGCAAGTATGCGTCTATCTAGCTGCTTTTAAAAAATAAAAGGAACTTTTAAGTATTTTGCCTTTTCTTATACATATTCCAATAAAAATGTGACTACAAATCATTACAAAACCACCTTTTAGGCAATGTATAGTTCACTGAGATTACTTAGACCTGGATACATTGAGAGATAATATCCAGTAAAGATAATACATTAACACAATAATGCAGTATATTTCAGTAAAAATAGAATAAATAAAATAAAAATATTTTAAGCTGTATTTAACAGGTTAATTAAAAAAATGATAAGACATACAAGGCATAGTGAACATTGCTGCCTGTTTACCAAATCACAGATACAAAGAATGCATAGATAACTGAAGTGTCACTACAATATCAGGTAAAACGCTAGCATCCTTTCACAGAAAATACACACATACTTTCATACATACTTTTTGGCCATGGCAGAAAGTGTCTGAACATACGGCTTAACATAATTAATTTTATAAAATTAATTGCATTTAGTATGCAAAGCTATTTTTAAAACAAAGTATCTGCAGTAAAGTTTTCAGTATGTAAAGGCTATCATTCATCTTAATGCATCCTATAATTGCATATATAAATCAGTTTGCTACTTAAAGCTAGCTCAGTATTCTTGATCCTGAAAACATATGTATGCCTTAAAAAAATGAATGGGTTCTGGTAGAGATGTCCAATATAAAAGTAGATCACTTTAAGAATTTTGAAGTTTATCACACTAAAATGTTTGTTTCACTGTGGAGGTCAAGATGAAAGATCATCAGGATTGAATTTTGAACAGCTTTTCGAAGGGTACAGTAAGGATTTTCTTAATGCAGTAATTTCTTAGGATGTCACTGGTAACTTTCGTAGAATAGTATATAGGCTGGTGAGAAGTATAATCCATTTCTAGAGTGGCATCTCTTTTGTCATAACACTAGGGTGCTAGCAAACAATTCCAGAATTCTGAGAGGGAACAGAGGCAGGAGGCCACCTACGCATTCCATCATGCTCTCTGGTGGCTAAGTATCATGAGTTGTTAGGAATATTTCTACCACATGTAACATCATCTCTGGACTGCATGTAGAATCCTGTCCTCTACAACACATTTGAGGCACACTGCAGGAAAACTGAGAGCAGGTAATGGTTTTAAATCACGGCATGAGTAATTTGGACATACCTCCCTACTTATACAGGGAATCCTAAGATTGCCTGACAATAACTGGATATGCCCAGAGTAATTTTGGAAAGACTCCTCCTGACTGGTGTGGAAGCAGCATAACTTAATAACTGGGAGTTGAGAAGCATGGGTCCTAGTTCTGGCTTTCTCACTAACAACTTTCGTGAGATCTTAGGCTAGGTGACTGAGACTCTTTAATTCATATTTTTTATTTCTCAAATGTGTTTAGAACCTTCTCTACCTTATAAGGCTCAAATGTGACGATAAGAATGTGGAAACCATTTTGACAAGTACATAGCAGTAGATAAACATAAAGCATTACTTTTACAACGATGTTGTAAAATGATAATTTTATCACTGAAAAGTAAACAAAACTAATGTTTAGATTGAGCTTCTTAGCAACTTCTTCTTTAAAACATTATCAACAAGTGTCTAAATCTGTTTATCTTTACAGCTAAGTCTCTCATCTATAGATAGAGAAGCAGGAAAGTGCTGTTTTTGGGAAGCCTGTTAAATAGTCCTTTGTTCCTATGTATACTTTGCTCTGATATGAAATTTTTAAATCTTGAAAATAAATGGAAAAAATATAAATTTAAAAATATATCTAGAGTCCAACAAATTTTAACATTAAATACATAAATTCAGAAAGGTTCAATTTCATGAAGTTTGTTGCCATGGACAATACATGATGGACAGACAGCTTTCTGGGCAAAAAGCATTAAGGTAAGATTGAGCTAGATGCAGCATCCTAGCAGAACATTTACCTAGGAGGTGGAAAACAACGTGGTGGTGGAGATCTAAAATATAAATGACATTTCCTCAACTCCAAGTTGCATATTGGCTAATTATCAAACTAAGGATGAAAGGCTTACGAGGAATATTTCATTTTAATGTTTATGTAGAGAATGGCCATAGTGAACTATAATTCTCTAGCTGCATTGTACAGTATAAGGCAGAAGTTTGAAATATGTCCCACCCAAAATGCATTATGATTTTGTTAATCTCTCTTTTTCTTAATAATCAGTTTGAAAACCACCTGAACAGAAAGGCTATTTTTGTTCTGTTTTAATTTCTGAAATTTAGTTTTTCAATTTTGAAGCTTCACTTTTTTCCCAACATCCCCCAAACAGCTGTAGACATGAAATGGTGTCCATGTGTCAAAGAGCTCGTCAAGGAAAGTTGCCAGTTGGTTTCTATACTGATGCCAACAGCCAAATTTGTCAACCAAAGGTTCGATTTTATGAAAAACTAAAACAAAAACTAGTCATCCTGTTTTTACAGCAATTCAGTGGTATCCGGTATGCAGTGTCTACTCCAATGTTGAAAACAGGGCAAAGTGCTGTAGGACTTAAAAGTTGCTTGTGACAGATCCAGTCAAGAAGACAGTGGAACTTACCAAGGTGTCATTCACTCCAAGGACTCAGCTGCTTCACTGGGAGGGGTGTGGCCACATTCTTCCCTGTGTGTGTGAAGTTACATAATGTTCACGATATTTACAATAAGAAAGGGAGCTTCCACTGCTCATGATGTAACTTACTGACAGCAAAAAAAATTAGTCATGCTTTTCATATCACACGACGGTGGCAAGACGAGAGAACATGCTTGTCTAACACTGTTTGGTTAAGTTATTAATCTCTGAAGACAAAGCATCAGCAACTGAATGGAAGGCCAGAGATCAGCTCCTCTTCTTTAGTGTAGCTATTCAATCTTCAGTAAATATTACAGGATCCTTTCACGTATGCAGCTACGGCGTTTCTGTGACAGGGCGTTTCTGTTTCAAAGTGTCAATGAGGGATAAGACCCCTCGTTTTACATTGGTTGTGACTCTCCTGGTCACAGAGTCTGCTGGCGGAGGAGGTGGTCGAACTTTCTGTGAAGGCGGCCTGGCTACCAGGCACTTCTGGTATCGTAACTGAAATAAAACAAAAAAGTTGTACGGTCGTTAATAATGTATCATCCCTTCTTGTTTAACGTGATTTTAATTCATCAATATATTTAACTCCCAGAGGTTAATGACCTAGCTCCTAAACATGAATCCAAGAGTTTATTCTTTTTTTCCTTAATGTGGAGTGTTTTAAATTCTCTTGAAGTTCTCTATTTTATTAGGCTGCAATGAATATACCTCATAGTCAAAGAGCTAATGAAAAGAAAAAGGATTGGGAGAGAGATTATTAACTTTTTCCTCAGACAGGTAATGAAGTAGGTGTTTATGGCTAACTGAGTGAGGGTCAGCACGGTAGAAAGGGCAGGGTTTGAATCTGGCTCTACCACTTATGAACCGTATGGCCCCAGGCAAGTTATTAAATCTCTCTGAGCCTCAGTTTCTTCATTTGTAAAATGGCTGAAGAATGGCGACCTTAAAAGACACTGTTATGATTAAGGAATACCTGCAGAATGCCTAAAATAGGCCTAGCAACACAGAAGGCATTCATAAATGTTTGTTCCCATGCTGCTTTAATTTAGAAAAAATTATTAAGATTTCAGGATATATTTTATATACAAGTCTAAATCTTAATAGATTTAATTTTTAAAAATCCATTAGCACTGGCACCAGGGACAGTTTCCATCCTTCAGAAACAAAGTCACAATCCACCTGCTTTTGTATCAATGCAAAGATAAGTAATTCTTCAAAATTAGATTAAAAGGTTAAAATGCATCAAATGCTTTTTTTCTAACCCAAGCACTTAAAAAAATCCAAGCACTTTAAACTGATTTTCAAAAACCTACTTAAACATTAATAGGTTCCTTAGAACAATTGTGAAACAGGCTGATGTTTCCCTCTGAAAAGCATGAACTATCCTACAGCAAGACTCTTGTCACAATGTGCTGTCATAGCCCACAGGGCAAAAAATTAGCCCCTTTCAACCCAATCATATGAAAAACGATTTATCACGTCTCCTGTGTGTAAAGTATGTTTCTAGGTCTGCATCACAAAACTACGCACTTCCAAACACAGTTTTATAATGGGCAGGTACTGCAACACGGTATACTGGACTGGGAGTTTCTAATGTTAGTTACGTTATATCCAGTGCAAATCAGAATTGTGCCTGATGAATTTCATCAAGCGGACCCCTCTCCATCTCCCTCTAAATTTCAGCAAAATAGCGTCAGCTGGGCCTATACCACTCAGCTGCAAAATATGCCTAAAAATTCAGTAGATTCAGAACGTGTTAATGCCAGAGATATTTCAGATTGTATAAAATGATGCATAAAATATTTCAGATGGAGCATCATGCAGATTTGAATCAAGAGGAAAGCCACCCAGTTAGAAATGCTGGATACAGAGTGTAAAGAACGGTTTGATTTTACCTGTATGTCTTATGCTGGATTGGCTGAGTCACTTCAGCCGGTGGCCCTAATACAATTAAAATAGTAAACAAATGAGTAGAAATTGTTTCTAGAGGAGAGAAAATGAGTCTGGGAATCAGAACAAACTGTAACCAGTGATAAAGCTAATTATTTAATTGCCATCAGCATTTAAAATGTATAATTAAGGCTGAAAGCCATTCATTTTATGACCAAAACCATCTGTTAATGATCCTTTAACAATTTCACAAAATACCTAAACAGTCACCATCCATTTTTGCTTGGCTGGACTCTCCCATTTTCTGTTTTCTTCACACAGTCCCTTCATCCCATCTCAAATCCCTATGCCTGGTCAGGAGGTTCATCTCGACTGCTTCACTGCTCTGCTCCCCTCCACCCAGCCCCGGTCCCTTATATGCAGGTGGACTTGAGTTAGAATCCTGGCCCCGCAGCACCTGAGGGGAAACTGTACTCTAACACAGGACTGTGGCAAGAACGAAGCCAGATAATAAGTGCACAACACAGGTCTTCCCTTCCCCTCCCCCTCCTCCCCTCTCCATTTCAAAGGTGTCTTTTAAAATAAAAGCCAGTTGGCTCTCTTCTCGTCCCCCACCTTTGCCTCTGCCATCCGTCCACCTCGTCCTTTCCCCTCTTTGTTAACTAGCAGTGTACTGTCTGTAAAGAAACAGAGGACGCCCTCCACCGCCCTCACCTCCACCTGTTCGTGGACTCCAGGCAAATTCTGGCCGGTCTCAAAGTTACTCTAACCCAAGCAGCACTCTAACCCAACCCCAGGCCCTTCATCTACCACCAAGACCTTGGCCCAACTACAGATATGACCCCTATTTCAATCTGGCTTTACTGGCTCATCTCCCTCAGCCTCAAAACTGTGAGGATCTCCCCAGCCCCCCAACAAATGAGCAAGTTATCTCAACGGCGTGCTTCCAGCTACTCCTTCACTGCAGACCCGGTGAGCGACCTGCTTTCAGGGCCACCTTCTTCCTCCTGGTCACTCCTCCATCCAGTGCAGTCTTACACTTTCACTTAGAGCACTTTCTACACCATAACAGAATTTTCTGGTTTACCCGTCTCCCCCATAGGCCTAAACTCCGTCATGCAAGGATCGTGTCTTATTACTACTTGAACTTCCCAGAGTCCAGCCTACAAATGGTGGACTGAGTTAAATGAAGTACAGGTGCTTCAAATTCAGCATTCCTCATTGCCAGCCAGGTGTTTCTCCATCACCTGCTCCTGTCTTTTCTCTACTGCCACTCCCGGTTTGGATGCAACTCTCCCATGGACTAGTAAACTGGCCTCCTGGTCATCTCCCCACCTCTGCCCCATCCTTTCAACCCTGCTCCACTTTGTTTTCTTCTCTCTTTTTTGGAGTATGCTTTAAAACCGAACATGGCCTACTCACTCCCCTGCTTAACAATCTGCTGAAGGTCACACCTTGGCATGAGATCACAGGCCCTTCGCGGACATGGACCTCGCCTCCTTCCACTTGGCTCCAGCAACCCTACCTCCTGTTGCTGGAATACACCATGCAGCCCAGGCTTGGATGTCTACATTCAAACGGTTCCCTCCTTCTTACTAGAACTTTCCCAGTGTTGGGAATGACAGGAGCTCAAAGGGTATTTGCAGAATGAATGACGAGGTGTTTCTGTTTGTTTGAAGTCATATATGTGGTACAAAGAGCACTGGCTTTATTACGCGGAGGCTCGGGGGTGAGCGCAGGCTCTGTCACTTAACCAGCTCTGCCCTGGGGCCTGTCCTTTCCTCTGAGCCTCTATTTTGTTATAAATAAAAGAGAACTACTTAACAGGGCTGTGGTAAGAATAGAGTTCATAGATATAAACAAAGTATGTAAGAACAATGCACTTAGACCAACTATCTAAAATAAAAAACCATTCAATACACTGAATTTTTAAAGAATTATTGAGTTGGTTCCAAACAGCACCAACTCACGCATGACCAGCATCTCCTGATCACATGCTGCTGAAATTACTTAGGGATCAAGAATTAAGAGTCCTCAAAACCGTGGTTTTGAAGATCATCGCTTTCAGTGTTCCTGCAGTCCCTACGGAAGAACTTGGCTCCATCCAGTCCTGCTTCTTTCAGGTGTCCTGGCCTCTTAAGACGGCAAAGTGCTTGTCACGAGTGATTCTGTCCGCAGGAGTGAGGGTGTCACACAGCAAGGCATTACTTTAGAGATCAGACTTGGCTACTTTTAAGTCAGTAACTCTGCTCTAATTTACGGCATATTAAACAAAAGCAGGGGCCCGAGGGTCGAACCCCTGCAGCGGGCTCACTCACCATGCAGGCGGCCTGCACTGCCTCGGACACGTTACCGGCATTAGGCTCGCACCAGAAAACGTGGCACTCAAAGTGCTGGTTCCCAGTGTCCATGATGAAGGCAAACGTATGCACATCCTTCCCGACGCCCATGAAGGACAGGAATCGCACCCGACACTCCACCAGGATCTCCTCTTCATTCTGCAAGAGACGCTCGCTGTTCAGCAGCTCTGGCCAAAGTCACAGACACGTGCGGACCTTAAGTCATAGAATCCGCTTAGAGTGGCTGCATAGAGGAAATGGTGTCTAAAAATATACAGCCAGACTGAATTTAGACAGGACTGTATTTTTCTAGAAAGGCAAGTTTCTAAATGTGTCTGGAGAGGCTTCACTGCTGTGGGTGCCTCGTTCCGGCATTTAATCTGCTCTGAACCACACTGCAACTGGGTATGTGTGTTCCGGACTCTGTCTGCTCGACTCCAAGCCCGTGGCTTCACTGTGGGCAGGAACAATGTCATGTATACTTTTTCCGTATTGCCCATACAGTGGCTCAGAACCCATTTGCCCAGGCAAACCCACCGGAAACCCCAGAGCACCAAGAGGAAAGGAGCCATGGGCTCTCTTTCCATCCAGGTCTTCTTCCCCAACTAAACAGCACACTGAATCATATTTCTATCTAAAACTGTGTAAAACAAAAAGTTGCCAAATACTTTTTTTTTTTCCTTTTTCACAAACTGGTATCCACATGGTGCCGAGTTAAGAAGTGTTTGGAATTCATTCTTATGAACACCACATCCTTTGCAGCAGCCATATGCAATTTCTGAAAATTAGTAAATACATCCAGAATAATGCTGACTTATGGCTCACTAACATCTTGACATATTAAATATTCACTCAGGTGCTGTGGGACTGATTAACAGGCAAACTAAGCTGGTCTTAGAGGCTGGGAAGTTTTGTTGGGAGAAATGACATTTACATTGAGATCTATGTAGGGGCTGGGAAGGCAAAGGGGTAGAGCACAGAAGGAGCAGCACTTGCAAAGGTGCTGAGGTAGGAAAAGGCACCACATGTTTGCAGACTTGAAGAAAATCCAACGGCGCAGGCTGGAGTGGCAGGCAGGGTCAGTGAGCATCTTACTCCTCTTTAGAAACTGAATTGGGCTTGAAGGTGAGCTGCTAGTGGACAGAAGCAAGAGCAGACCAAGGGCTTACGGTCTCTCCATGACAGACGCCTCACAGAGGCAGAAGGGAAAACATCCTGCTACCTCTCGCTGTGTGCCTGGGGGCAGTTACTTAACCTCTCTGTGCCTCAGTTTCCTCAACCACAAAGCTGAGATAATTTGTGTTGAGGCTAATGCTGGCCTCTCTCCAGAGGACCAGTGGTCCCTGCTACCACCGGACCTTCCACCACAGAAGCATCTCCTGCGCCCCAAGCCCAGGTAACAGCCCAGTCAATACCGGAGCCTGGAGAGTGGCCAGAAAACCAAGCCCCATTAGTGAGTTACTGCCAGTATCACACAGTCACCTCTAGCAAATGATTCCAATCTCCCAGGCTTCGTAGGAGCTCCAGAATAGAAGCCTCTGAGGTGTGCAGAGATCCAGGCACAAAGGGCAAAATGTCTCTCTCTCTTTTTTTAATGTAGGCTATTTTAATCACAAGCAAGCACAACTGCCCAGAGGCCAAGCCTTGGCACGTGCCTAAGTTTCATGGAAGCTTACTGTATCCGAAGACAGGCCAACTCCTCTGCCACCCTCCTCACCTTCTCACTGATGACAGTCACAGTAGCATCGGCCACATTCATGTTCACCGAAGGCCAGTCCTCCTTGCTGGACGAGGTCATAAGACTCTCTATGGCATTGTTCAGGGTATCCATTCCTGTGGATGGAAGGGAGAACTGAAAAAGGTCCTAAAGCTATTTCTGAATCTCAGATGTGGGCCCAAATCACCCTGTAACACCTATGCCCAGACTGGTCTTTTTGTTTTGTTTTGTTTTTGGTAGCCCCAGACAAGACATTTCCTTTGAGCATTTCATTGCTCAAAAGAAAAGAAATGCCAGCTTTTTCAACAGAAAGAAGGGTCATGAGAACCTCCAGAGAAGCAGTGTGTGATGTCCCGTCTAACCAGGACATCTCTCTCCCTCCCCCCTCTCTCTACAAAGATTCCCCAGCTCCGAGTGTATAAACAGTATTCAAATGCTACCTTTTCCTAAGCAAGGAACCTTGAAAAAGGGGACCCAACAGAAGCCAGCATCTGCCAGATTACCCTGATCACCTTTCATTGTACTTTGTCACTTAAATAAGGCCAAGTTTGGGCGGCCCCTGGACACGAATAGCATGTGCTATTCGATGGGGCTCTGGCTGGGTGTTCCCACAGCTGCTTTTGGTGGTGGGTGGGTGGGAGAACATTACTGAGATATAATTCACATACCATACAATTTACTCACAGTGCAAAACTCAACGGTTTTTTAGTATATTCAGAGGTGTGGGATCATCACCACCATCAGGTTTAGGACATTTTCACCCCAAAAAGAAACCCCGTACCTTTCAGAAGTCACCCTCCATTTCCTCCCAGCCCTATCTCTAGAGATCTGCCTACTCCACTCATATAAATGGAATCGTACACGATACGGTCCTTTGTGAGACTGGCTTCTTTCATTCAGCATCATGTTTTCAAGGTTCAGCCATGTTGCAGCATGTCTAAGACTTCATTCCTTTTTATTGCCAAATGCAGTACCACTGTATGGAAGTGTATTTTATTTATCCATTCGTCAGCTGATGGACATTTGGGTTGTTTCTGCTTTTTGACTATTATGAATGATGCTGCCGTGAACATTCGTGTACGAGGTTTTGTGTGGACACGTGTTTTCGTTTCACTTGGATACAAAGCCCAGGAGCAGAACTGCTGGATCAAATGGTAACTCTCTATTTAACTTTTGAGGAACTGCCAGGCTGTTTTCCAGGGCCGCTGCACCATTTTACATTTGCCCCAGCAGTACGTGAGGGTTCTGATTTCTCCACAGCCGTTTTTTATCCCAGGAAAAGGCTACCTCTCTCAGCCTCCTTCCAGCCTGGTATGGCTAAGCAACTAAAGTCTACCCCTGAGATGTGAGCTGACTGCTGACTGACTGCTGTGTGCACTTTTGGGTCACACCTTAACAGGAAAGCAGGAGGGTTCCTTCAGCCCCCTTTCCCTGCCCAGCACGTGACAAGGACTGAAGCAGGCGCCCTGGCCCCAGAGATGGAAGCCTCAGTTCAGGACCGAGGCTTCCATCTCTGGGGGCGGGGCCCTTCCACAGCCCTGGCTCACGCAGCTCTGGACTGTGAGTGAATGAGAAATCAGGTCCGCTTTGTTCAAGTCCCTGTATTCTGGGACCATGCATCCGAGGAGCTTAGCCTGTCCTGTACTGATCTTTTGATCAGGACTGTCTGTGCGCTCTGGCTGGTGACAGTGTGAGGGTCCGATTCAAGACAAGGCAAGGAGTGCAACAGCAGACCCCACCCCCATGGGAGGGTGAACATCTCTCATGAGCTCCCAAACGCTTGCAAAGTGGAAAGACAATACACGTTTCACATACCGACTGGTTTGTCCACAGGTAGCATGCCCAAGTACTGCACGTGGAACTTCTGGACCAGCTCAGTCTTTGGTGTTGGAAAATCTACTACAGGGAATAAAGCAACACATTTTTCTCAATGGTTCTAACAGACACATAACGTCCTGTGTTTCTAGAGGTCAATGTGCCAATCATGCTATAAGAACAGCCATTTCTTCCACCAGACGCTGGGGCTGTCAATCAAAATCCCATTCACCTTTCATTTCTAGGTAGGAAAGCATTTGAAAGCAGGAACTGGAATCTATGTGTTAAGCTGTGACTCTCTCTTTCTGGGATGTGTGCTAAGTAGCAGCTTTGGGTGCTCTATTTATTAGGGGAGGTTGATGCCCTGAGGAAATTTAATCACAGAGGGTGAAATCAGAGACAGGAAAAATGACTAAACTGAGCTCCCCAAAATAGCAAACCACATATTTTTTAACTAGCTGACCCTTACCCCAGGCTGTACATGAATTACAAAAGCACTAAAGATACTTTTCTTTAATCTTGTCCAACAACAATAAAACTCATCCTGGCCCTTGATGCCTAACCCTGTTGACACAAAATCAGCTCTAAGCCGCGCCCGAGGTCCCGAGTGCAGGCTCGGCCCGGGTCTGCTGAGTCGAGCTCGATTCTGAGGGAGACTAGATACACCAGGGAGCCGTCCGAGACCCTGCGCTTGGTGACCTGGGCAGAGAACGCCAGGGAAAGGAGCAGGGGCGCCAACCTACCTTGCAGGGGCACGTCGAGGTTCACGTGGGCCCTTTCCTGCAGGGAGCTGCAGGCCAGGGCTTTGGCGTTCTTCCGTTCGGCCATGATCTGAAGGAGAGAAAACACAGCTTTGGCTCACGGTTACAGACCCCGTGTCCTCAGCTGTTCCAGCCAGCGGAGTGTCTGCGCTGACTTCACTTCCAAGTTAAACTGGCTTCAGTCTGCTGCCTGACTCCTCACCCCCGTCTCGGAGCTGCACATTTTGAGAACTGTGCCCATTTTCTCTGGGGAGAATAGTGAATGACTGTTCCTCAGAGTAACTAACAGTCTCCTGATTGTTCGGAATTCATTCTTCCATTTACCAGGCTCCCACCTCTACCGCAACAAACCGCACGATCCCCCCCGGTCATGCGTACACCTCCCGGCCCACAGCGGTCGGTGGAACACAGGGCAACGGATTCCCGCCGCTGCTTCCGCATGGCCACCTCCAGGGACTCTTTTCAGGGCTCTGGGGACAGAGTACCTGGGTTCAAATCCCACGCCTGCCACTTACTAGCGGTAAGTGGCCTTGAGCCAGTCACCTGCCCTCTTGTCTCGTTTCCTCCACTGCACATGTGGATGATAATATTTATGTCCCTAATAATAAAATAATTTCAGTCCTGACAGTAAATACAAGCACTCAGAAATATTAGCTGCTATTGCTGTTGGTGTTATGGTCACACTGTTTAAATCTGTCAGCCGTCTTTCTAAGTGCCTCTCCTCTGCTGGGGGCACTAACATCTCCTTCACTTGACAGTCATCACTTCGCACCCCTGTTCACAGTGCTGTGGGTTTAGGGACTCAAAGAAGCCACCTTCAATGACCGCAAGGGCAACTCACACCTTCATCCCCTGCCCGAGCTTTCCATCCCAAGTGGAACAAGTCATTTTCCCCGGAGCTCCACTCTGCCCGTCTCCAGATCTGCGCCTGGGTCAGTGGGCAGGAGGGCTGCTGACAGTAAAATCCAAGATTCACTGAGCACTGACTCTGTGCCAGGCTGTGTTCTGAGGGCTTTACGCTAGAATATAAGCTCCACAAGGGCAAGGATTTTTTTTCTGTTTTGGTCTCTGCTGTCTCCTCAGGACAGTGCCTGGCACATAAGCAGCATTCGGTTACACTTGCTGCGTGAATGAATGAGGAAACGAAACCCGGGCAGCGCAGCATGCTTCAGGGCTGCACAAGGAGCAGCTGCCCCAGTGCCATCCGTGCAGGAGCGTGCACACGGGCTGGGGTGAACGCGGGGTCTCTGGACCAGCACCCACCCTGCAGGTCCCGGTCATTTGGTCAGAGCAGCAGACTGCTGGGCTATCCTGGGGCTGGGGACAGCTCCCGGTCCCTACCCTTCCCTTGGGAACTGTGGCTTTACACCTGCTCCGCTCCGGCTGCGGAGGCCAGGCTGGGCTGTGGAGGTGGCCGTGAGCTGGGCCTGGCGAGCTCGGGAGGACCTGTGGGCGTGAGGCTGGGTAACGATGCCAGCCTGGAACCGGAAAGGTGACATTAACACAGGGGGCGGCAAAGTCCTGTGTTTAGATTCAAGCAGTAAGTCTGGGGAGTGGAGAGGCCTGGCGGAAGGAAGTTGGCGCCAGCGTCCTGGAGACCTGGCTCCTACTACTGGAACACAGGCCAGCAGGTAATGGGATTGCTGAGAACATTAACTCTGTATCCCTGGAGGTCAAAGGACACTGTGGCCACGGTCCGTTCTCTGTCGACTCCCTTGTGGAACACTGGTTCCTTCGGGGGAACCAAGCAGAGCGTGCCCAGAAGAGAATGGTTAGGAGCCTGGTCACCGCGAGACCCGAAAGTGGCTGAAGCGACGGGGTGGGGCATTCTGGACAAAGGAGGAAGCCAGGAGCAGGAAGGCTGGACGACAGACACGTGTGTCCAGCCCTCTACACGTGCCAGGCACAGCGCACAGCTCCAACCGTCTCCAAATTGCAAAAGCTGCCCAGCAAAGAGACAAACAAGGAACCTCTCTCCTCTGCTACAGGCCACACATCTCAAGTAAACACACGGAGGTCCACGCAAGGAAGGGCTCTGCAGCAGCCGGAGCCGCCGCATCACACAGCCGTGTCCTGACAAGTACAAGGGCCGGGCGGAGGGTGGGACTAGCGTGTCGGCATGGGCTCTGCGGGAGGGGGCGGGGGGGAGAGGCGGCGACTCTGAGGCTGTGACTCCGGAGGAGTAAGCGGGACACGTACCAGTGTGAGACTGTGACCAGGGCCCTGCCTCGCTGCTGGGTGTCTTGTGACGTCAGCACGTGTTCACGGCAACCCCCGGCCGCCTGCACTTCCACAGACATGCCTGCTGGTTTCGTACCCCCCTCCCTTCTTCCCGGGTCCAAGCTCAGATCAGGTGGCCCCCGCCCTGAGAAACCTGCCCTGACTCCCTGCCCCCGCTTTCCAGCTGGACTTGGGATACACAGCTCCTCCGCCACGCCGCTGTCCACCTATTAGACCCCCCGGACTGTGGGAGGCACCAAGGCCGTACTCCTTTTGTAGGTGGAGCACCATTTAGCACGACGCCTGACACGCAGAAAGAGCATTTTAACCACACTGGCTGGGCTGGCGGTCGGCCTGCTGCTCCTGGAGCTCGACCTGCAGGTCAAGTGCCGACTCCCCCGTCCTTTCACACGCCCTTCCCTGCTCAGTGGCGGGCGGGAAAAAGGAGCAGGGTGGACCCCTGTGCCCTGACCCACCTTACCTTGGAACAGATTTCGTGGAGACTTGTGGCAATGGCTTTTGCTGGTGTGTCACATCGAAATACATGACATTTCAAAATTCTTGTGTCTTTGTCTCTTGCTACATAAGCAAAATCTCTGTGCAAACAAAGTTCATCGGAACATTAGAATGAGGAACCTTCACAACACACATTCTAGTGATGAATGTTAACTGAGGGAGCAGCCAGCACGTCAGAGGTTAACAGAGTACGCAGTGGTTAAAAAAATAAACAAATGTCAACAGCCACCTCAAACAGAGGAACACTTGTATGGATCCTAGGAATTCATTTCTGAGTCAAATAACTACAGTGTTCCCCGGACCCTGCCTGTTGAGCTCCTGGAACTTTAAGGAACCACGCTTAATGAAAATGGAACTTTACAGGAACCTTCTACCTAGAGTAACAGCAAATATCATGGTTATAAACATTATGATCACAAAACAGAAGACAGGCTTGAGAGGAGCATGAATTTGCACGGGCGAGGCTACAGTTGTGCGTAACAGAAGCAAAGCAACAGGCTCTGATGTGTAAATGTGTGCCCAGAGACCGGATCCGACCCGCAGCTGCGGAGTAAGCTGGCGGACAGTCACGGGGACACAGAGAGACGCCACAGACTGAAGTCCGGTCACAGGCACTTGACTCTGCTAAACACGCCTCTCACTCCAGGGCTTGGGGCGACGGCGGCAGCATCACCCCGTACACTGTCAGCTCAGACGCCGAGGTGAGCGTGCCGTGAGTGCTGGATTTCAGCCTCTGCTTTACTGAGGAGAAGGATACTGTGCCCGTGACACGACCTGGCTTCAAAAGAATAACACCACACAACTAAATTTCTCACTGTTATTATTGAGGACAGTGGTTTAAAAGATCAGAGTATTTACGAAAAATAAATGCTCAGATTTACCCATCTGGTAAGGGATCACAGGGATTTCTTTGCATGTGTTGCTAAGCCAGGATCCCTGTCTGTAGATATAACCAAGGATGGATTTATTAATTACTTCTCTTAAGGTAAGAGCTGGTGGTGTTCTCACAGACTGGGATAAATTCTTCCCCAACACAGACTTGGCTTCTTTGGGAAGGAACAGAAAGAAAGAAGTCTATCCAATGGAGGCAACTGGTCACTGTGAAGGCCCGGCCAGAAAGCCTGCCCTGTGGCCTCGCTGCGCCCCAGGCCGTCCCGCAGCGGCTCCAGGCCAGGGGCAGCCTTACCCACGGGCACTCGAACCTCCGCCTGTGCACACCTGCCCTCGGGTCTGGGCACACCTGCCCTCGGGTCTGCTCTGCTCCACCTTCCCCTGCGCCCTCACGTTCCACGTCAGTTGGTGTCCCCCGTGCTAGCACCGGGGGGGACTTCCTGATGCTCCCACCCCCAGCCCCGGCCCTCCACACCCAACCCCCGTGTGCAGCCGATTTCACCTCCTGACAGTGTCTTGACTCCAACCCCTTCCTCGCCAGCCCTGCCACCACTCAGGCACCCTAGGTGGGTCTCGCCTCCCTGCCTTTGCTCACACCGCCTCCATGCCCCGGCCTCGGGTGAAGACGCAGCTGAAGCTGGGTGAGTACCCTGCCGGGTGCTGCCGTGTCCTCCGCACGCACAGCACTCACCACTGGGTACCATGGGCGTCTGCTCATGAGTTTTGTCTTCCCCACGACCCCTCGAAGCTCTGTGAAGACGATTTGAGCCTTATCCATTCCCAACACCCAGTCTGGGCCCGGCCATAATTGGTACGGAGTGTCCCCCCTCTCTCAAGCATAGGGATCTGCAGCACGTCCCCCCCTCCCCGTTTCCCGGCGGCAAAGCTGGCTAGTGGTCAGAGGTGTGAATGGGTGCCGTGACAGTGGGCTGAGGGCGGGGGTCTGGGTGAGGAGCTGGGCCCAGACTTTGGGGGCGAGCAGAGCCCTATTCCACACTGTGCTCCTGAGGCCTTTCCATCCTAGTCTCAACCCCCATCGAGACAGCATATTGCTTCAAAAGGAAACGACGAGAAGGCATCACTTTTGGAGACATGCTCAAGGGCAGTCTTGTTTCTGGCCCCCCTCCTTCTGGCTACTTCTCTTTCCTGGATGGTTCCTAAAGTAATATATGCACTGTCTCGCCACGCACAACTCTTCCTCTTCAAAATTCCATGTTTAGTCGCCATTTTCTGAGGCCAAATCTCTTTGAAGTTCTGTGGTCACCCACAGAAAGTCCAAAGACCTTTGTCTGCATTTCTGGAGTCCCAAAATTTGTCCCACCAACTCTTCCAGCATCCTTACTCGAATTAAGGAGCTCTCCCCTCTGCTCCAGAAAGCTGGAGCTCCATGTCCGCTCACGGTACCTCCCCTTGCCTGGCGTGGTGACCACTGGCCTCCCTGTACCGTCTGGAGCTCACTACTCTACCTACTCTGTAGGGCCCAGCTCAAAAGCCTGCCTGGCCCTGCGGCCCCCAGCACCTTGCTTGTTTGTGTCTGAATGCTGACAGGATCTGTATTCTGCACCACAAAGGATTACAGCTCATTACGCCCTACCTTTAGTAGTTACTGTAGAGATCTTACCTCCATCTGTCCTCTCTGAGAGAGAGAGTAAGAGACAGTTAGAGGGCAAGGGATCAGGATCCAGGCAACCCAATTGCTAGTCCCATTCCTGATTCCACTGAGCTGTACAACACTGGGCACGAAGTCAAACCTCATCTCTAAGTGATGGAACATGATTCCCAAGGTCCCTTTCTGGCTCTGATATCCTATGATGTAAGCTTCCAAGATCCATCCTGCTCTCCATGACAGCTGGTCGGCCTTACAAGTGTAGCAAGTGCAAGGTCACCATCACGGAGGACCGAACAGGCCCTGATCAATAATCAGCTCCCATCAAACTTCGGCTCTGCGCCCTCCGCTCTTTCAGACGCAACCCCTTAGAAGGTATTTTTAAAAATTATTATTATTGGGCTTCCCTGGTGGTGCAGTGGTTGAGAGTCCGCCTGCCGATGCAGGGG